>NC_137131.1:19638171-20086576 GCF_949319135.1 Squalius cephalus
AATTGTCTTTGTTTTGCCAGGCATTGACATAAACTAGACTATGTCCACCTAAACTTTGTTTTTCAATAGAAATTATGTCAACACAGAACTGAAAATTGTGTTCTATAAATAATTTCATGGGGTCTATCACAGCAAATTTTCAAAAACAAATTGGTATTTATTAAAACACATATTGGTATTTATTAATCTTAGTTAATGTTATTTGTAACTTTTTAATATCATTTTTTATTTAACATTAAAGGTGCTGTATGTAGGACTGATAGATAAAGATAAATAGGTACTGCAGTCCAAATTCAAAATATCAGAGAACGTGGTTTCCCCCGCCCCCTCCTCGACGCTCACGAGAGTTGCCAGTTTTAGGACACGCAACAGAACGAACGCGATTGACGACGAAAACCGAGTAGACTGTAAGTTAATGAGTTGATTTATCCGCGTTTTAATATGCTCTCGTTCATAGAGATTTTTTGATGGATACCGAGGCTTTTTAGGTTGTGTGGAATCTGCAATCTCTGACCAGTTTGTTTGCTCGTTTCCAAGGCTGCGATACGCTGACATCCCGGGGTGTCGAAATACTATTGGGTGAACAGGCAGTGGGCGAGATCACACTGACCAAAACAAAACCCGACTGACAACACGGAACGTGTAAAATAATAAGTAAAATAACTGGCTGTAGAAGTGTTTTTCAGAGAAACGAGTATGTGAACTTTAGCATGTTTCCTAAATATCTGCAAACATATTATGGTATTTTTATGCTTTAGTAGAGTAAAAAAAGTTACATACAGCACCTTTAACAAGGCTAGATAAATGCTATAAAAATTTTGTATTAAGTAATGTTACCATGTAAATGCATTAAAGGTGCAGTAAACGATTTATGAGAAACACTGTTGATATTTGAAAATCAACTCCCAAACAAACAAACAAACACACCCCTACCCAAAAGAAACACCCCTCCTTCCCTTCATTGCTCCTCCCCCTAAACATGAACATGCTAGTATGCAACAAATGCAACGAGTAACAGCTCAAATGATTATGGATGAATCAGCTGTGATTCAACTACAACAACAGCATATTTTGGTTCTGTAAAACGTCTCGGGTTATGACTGTTACCCTTGTTCCCTGAGAAGTAGTAAAGTCATAGTATTGACTAGGGCTGGTCCGAATACCATTTTTTGAGCTTCGAAGCTTCGGTAGTAATGAACATCGAATATTCAAAGCTTCTGAGAGATGGTGCTGAACATATTGTTCTCTCTAATAAAGGCAGGAATCTCTATGTGTCTGTATGTCCGTTTGCATTTTGATTATTTCGAGAACCGTTCATCCAATCGACTTCACAAGGGAGTGCAGTGTCACATTTGGTGCAATATAGATGGACACGCGAGACGCGACACATTCAGAATTAATAAACTTTTAGTAAACTACAGAACAGCGCGAGCGGGAAGTGGCGCACCTCACGCGGGCAGGGCTTATATGCTCCGAGAACGGACACTGCACTAGTGATATAAAACGCACACACACAGGTCTGTTAAATTAAGCAATACTTTTAAGGTAGTCTAATATTTTTCTGACTAACAAATTACTGACGCAGTAAAGGGTAGATTTAAATAAAGAAAAACGAAATTTAAATAAAGAAAAACGAAATTTAAATAAAGAAAAAACGAAATTTAAATAAAGAAAAACGAAATTTAAATAAAGAAAAACGAAATTTAAATAAAGAAAAACGAAATTAAGTTAAATTAAAAACGAGATTAATTTGATAATAACGGGTAAAAAGGCTAATACATTTTGTTTCTATTATTCTATTTTCCACAATGTCAAAGCAACGCAGCTTAACCCAAAACACAAGCTCAGGCATGCACTTCGGTCCATACAAACTCCGCTGTTCTGCGCTCTAGCCAGAGAATACTCCCGTTGCAGGATATCAACTCCCGGTTCTATTTCTAGCATGCACGCGTTTTCCGCGTGGCTCGAGCCGCGCCTGAGACGCTTGTCTCACACAGGCAGTGTGCAAACTCCAACCTGTTAACATGGGAGCCGAAATAAAAATGGACACGCCACGCAGCCAGTGTGTTGCCGGCCTTATTCAAGCGCGAATGAGAACCGTTTCGCGGGGGGGGGGGATCCCAGGTGTGCAAAAAAACAAAAAAAAACAACAACAACCGAATATTCGAATGTCAAATTTTCAAATCAATACCAACCCACCAAACGAATATTCGATTATTCGGGTCTAGCCCTAGTATTGTCGCTTTGCGTACGCCTCTTTGTTATTGCGTCTGAAGCATGAAGCATGTGTGTTAAGTCTGAAGCATGTGTGAAATCAGTCCAATGACGAAACAGAATAAAAATAAAAGCTTATCCAGTATGACTGGCGTTAGCTTCAAAAGAGCCAAAGCAAGTCAATCACAGGGATGCAGGAAGTATGACAGGCTGATGCAGCGTCTTGTTCCCTTCTCAGGAAACAAGGGTTACAGTCGTAACCTAATATGTTCCCTTTCGAGTGAACTTGGGCTGCCTCATAGTATTGACACTTGCTATGGGAACGATAATACCCAAACCGCCATGCTTACAAGTACCTGTCTGTGCGAATACTGCGAGCACACCTAAGACAAGAGCACATTGTGAAGTTCAAATCATAAAATCTTACGAATGTGAGCGGAGAGGACCAGCCTGCCACCTGAAACCTCTCGATGACCGTATTCACAGCATCGCCAAAGAGGCCAGGAAAAAAAATTGTCTTTCTCTTTGATGTCAGACAGATGTAACCAGAGATGCCTCTCTGTGGCTGCCATAGAACGGCTGATGGCTCCGGCTGTCTCTTTGGTGGCCCGGAGACACAAAACCGTGGCCTGACGTAACTCTTTAACTGCGTCGGGCCCACCCCCTTGCCTTCGTCAAGGTCTCTTAGCAGGTCCCCCTGGTATGTCTGCAAGATGGCCATCATGTACCGACACGCTCATCCTGTTTGTTTCTAGGATGAGCGCCCTGCTTCTTGGTTGACCAATTCTCGGTTTAATTTAGCCATGGCACCGGTTATTACTCGGGGGATAGAGATGGCGAGTTCTCAAAATCCCCCGCTTCGATGCTCAGCACATCCAACTCCTCATAGCTGGACAGCTGAAGCACCTGGCTCTCTCCCCGTGCGGAAGAAGCCACAGCACAGGCTTCCGATCCCGGCACGGGAGCGCAGGATCCCTGGAGGCCAAAGACTCTCCAAAGATCCCAGATGGAGAATTGCAGAGATTAGTTGAGTCTTGGGGTCAGAAAGCCTTAAAAAAAAGAGAAAAACAAGAAGCCGCAGCACAGACTTCCAATCCCAGCAAGAGAGCGCTGGATCCCTCAGTTAAAGGCAGAGAAAAGGCCGTCTCTAACCGCTTCGCGAGATCCATCTGCGAACCCCACAATCTCAGTCGCCGCGCGTTCCTCAGCAGCAGCAGGGCCAGAACCATGGGGAATGCAAGCCTGAACACCCTCCTCAAAGAGTGCCAAGCGAGAGCGGAGCGTGCAAAGTGGTAGTCTTTCGCAATGCTCACAGTCAGCCCCCTCGAGAGCTGCCTGTGCATGCTCTGCTCCCAAACAAACAACACACAATTGTGTAACACACCGTTTGCTAGCCATATTAATGTGAATTATGATTCTGCACTATATCGGGACAGACAACACTAAACAAGACACACAGTTTCAACACAGAATGCTTGCTGAGGCACAGACGCTAACGTCGGATATTCCGGATGTGCTTTCTTGGTCATGACGTCACCTGCCCGTGATGTTCCTTTTCGCCATTGCACTGATTGTAACTGTGGACTGAGTTTGTAATTTGTCAAAATAATCTTAATGTGTGTCTGCTTTTTGTTTTGTCCATCAATCAGTCTGGGTCCAGATGAGATGGAGATTCTGCTTAATTTCATGTACGGTGCCATCCTAGACTTCCCACCAGGAACAAATGTCAGGTAAGCACGCTCTGTAGTGACATTTCCTATCTTCCAATGTGATAAATACAAAAATCCAATGGCTTTGTCTGATTTTGCACAAATGTCAAGATGTGTGTGTGTTTGTCTCTGATCTTAGTCAGGTTGTGTTAGCAGCGGACATGTTGGGCCTGGAGGGGCTAAAAGATGTAGCCGAGATGGTCCTGACTCGGGACTACTGCCGCTTTTTTCCCAAGGTAAGACCAGAGGGAGGAGTCACGGCTTACACATTCAGTCTATTTGAGGTGAGGAGTGTAAATAGTCCTGTTAAACAGTGAGTTTGTTGTCAGATTGTGCCAATAGTACTATCATCTTGTCGTTTATTACCCTTTAGGGAAACATTATGTGATTTGTATTTGTGAGCGAGTAAAGTCTGGGCATTGGTTCAGCTTTTGTAGAGCATTTAATTTGTCAGCCAAAAGTACATGGCCATATCCCTCTGGTGTTGCTCCAAAAGAAGAATCCTCCCATTTAAGTTCCTCAGATGCAGGTGTAACATGTACATTTTTTTTCTTCAGGCATTTTTCTACTTCTCTTAGAATTACTGTACTGAAGTACTGCAGCAGACTCAACTCATGTTTACACAGTAACTGCAAATCGTCGTGAATATTGGCTCTCTGATACAAAAGCAGTAGTGGGAGGCAGAGGAAGTCAGGAAGCGTTGTGTTTGACAGCCCTCTTGCAATTCGTGAAGGGCTGTTTTGTTTGTGCTTCGAGTCTCTCATTCTTACTCCCACCTTTCAAAAATGCTTTGAGACCAGTCCAGTTTATGTCCTTTCAGCCGGTAATTTCATCCTACTGTACACAGAGATGAAAGAGGAATGCATTCACTCCCCCTTCTCTTTCAAAATAATTAGCATCTGTTCAAGTGTAGGAAAGATTCAAGGTATGCTGAGGAATTAGTTTTCCCTCTAAAGAAATGAATAGTACTTTTGACAGATTTAGACTAGGAATGTCAATCAATTAAAATATTATATTTACACACTACGGTTCAAAAATTTGGGGGCGCTAAGAATTTTTTAGAAAGAAGTCTCTTATGTTCACCTGGTGAACATAAGTGAACTGGTGAACTGGTTGCAAATGCAGTATACTACAGCGAGAATAATTGAATAACAAAATGACTTTGCTCGCACTTTATGGACATAATGTTGTATATTTATAAATCTTATTACGTCTTAACACCTAATTCAATAATTAGGTCCATAATTCAATGCTCCAGGCTTGAATGCTTTTGATTCTATTTTACAAATTGTATATTTCTACTTTTTGCCTACTACATGTGTCAAGATGCAGTTTTCCTCTGGTGTTCACATTGACATTTTATTTGAATTACTGTGATTCACTCGTGGGTGTTATTTTACTTGTTTAGCTTTAATGACCATGCAATTTCATCATACAAAGAGTACCAATGGCTTTAATTTCCCCCTTATTATGAATGATTTATAAGTAACCCGTAAAGAGGTATTTCTCCATTATTTACTGTAATCAGGTGCTTTGCAATGGTAACTTTTGAATAAATAATCTGTGTTATCCAAAAGTTTGCAAATTGTAGCTTTCAGGAAGTTGTTCAAATTAAGAGTGATTTCAGTTGTTTAAAATGAAAGTAAACTCACCAGTTCAGGTAGCTGAACTCTATACTGTAAATTAGAGTTCCAGGCTATTGAACCACTAAAGACAGTGAGATGAGGTGTGAATATCCCTCTTCTCATTTTCTGCAGCCTGTTGATGGAGTTCAGAGATCCATACTGGAGTGCCTTGCCATTACCCACTCTATAGGCCTGAACAATCTCTACAGCTCCTGTGTGAGGTGAGGCATTTTCTGCACCTCTGTGGATGCTTTGCTTTTAATAATGGTTTTTAAAATGACTTTTCTGATTGTACTGCCCCGTTAGAGTTCTTTCCTCCATCTACTGTCATATGCATACTGCACAGTGCAAATTAATCACTAAATAATAAATGACTAAATATATCAATAAATAATACATGTTCCAAAATGATTTCTATTTCTGAGGTTATGCTTCTGTCCAAATGTACAAAAGTAAGTAAATATTATTGCTGTGATTTATATAGCTGACAATAGGCAAGAGTCTCAAGCTCATTTGCCTGTCTTGCATCCTATATTTCTCTAGCAGAGCTGTTTGTGATTGCCGCATGGCAGACCAACTTAAAAGTATTTGCACCCTGTATTGTACCAACAAATATTGACTTCGCTCTTGGTATATTAGACTGTTCGTCAACAATTTGTTCGTTTCACAGTTCGGTGTGAAAGGACCTCTAGACAGTGCAAAAAAGATTGATTTGAATGAAAAATTCTTTCCATCTTTAGATTGTGGTGGCCATGAAAAAAATATTTCCAATAAAATCGTTACTGTATTTTGCTCTAATTTTGTACTGGTAACAGAGATTCCAAAGATTCTTTGATTGACAAAAAAATGAAATCTTTGACCTTTAATCATTTCGAACCATCACCATTACTTAATTACCCAACTCTAAACTCAGTGCACTGCGGTAAACCAGCTCAGGGAGGCGTGTGAATGTAGGTCGGGATTTTTCCAGTGCCTCAGACACAGAAAGAGAGAGACTGTGTGTGTGTGTGTTGTTTCTCTGATGTGTTGCCGCCGCCTCGGCTGCGGGTAGGAGGGTGAAGAATCACGCATCAGGATCTGATGGTTTAAGACCAGCGCAGCACTGCTGCTTTCAGTTCAGAGCCAGTCCAGCATCAGCTGAACCTACTGTCCTTGTGTTACTAACCTAGATCATTGGGAGATTCAATCCAAAAATAACAATTATTTTGTTGCACACATATTTTTAGCATGAATATTTATTAATATTTGGGCTGCTCTTTGTTATACTGACACAAATTAATGCTGATACACTCCAAAAAGGAGAAGACGACACAATAAAAGTGCTACGACTTGTGCACTATATTCCAAGTCTTCTAAAGCTGTACAAAAGCTTTGTGAGAGGAACGTTGTTTTTTACTCATAACTGCATTTGTATGTCAGTAGGAATTGCTAGGAAATATTTTTTGACTTTTGCTTATTAGTATAGGATTTTAAAGAATGAATGAAAACAGCGTATGCTCATGGATGTGCGTTTCAATCCACAGATGGGTTGCTGAGCATTTCGTGAAGTGCTGGTCAGAAAGGAATTTTGCCCTCCTCCCTCCAGAACTACAGAAAGATTGCCTTAATACAGTCAGCAAAAACATGGTGTGTAAAATGTTTTCTATTTTGGTGGGGACTTTACACTTTGTTTGTATTTTGAGCTAATGTTTTCTGACCCCCTAATCTTACTGTAAAACTATTTCTCACAATTACTTTTTTGCATTAAGACAATATTTTAGTCGGTTTTATACTGTATGCTGTTTTCCTCTTGGGAAACAACATAGACAACAATTTTTGTTCACTGTCTTTCTGCTGCTGTCTGCAACTAATTGCTCAATAAGACTATAGCCGCTTTCCGACCGGAGGAACCTTTTCACAGTTCCTAGAACTATTGGCTAAAGTACCCGTATGTTCCTGCGGTGCGAACACGCCGACTAGGAACGACTTAAGTTCTAGGAACTCCATTTGTAGGAACTAATTTAGCTCCTACTTCAGAGTAGGGTCTAAACCAGCACTATAGGAACTACCCGTGACGTTAGTGTACGCTGATGACCGAACGCACGCAAAACACCAGCATCTGCCATTTTTAAAACAGCTATATGTAAACACACAGATTATAGCCTATATATTTACTCCAGACACTAGATACAAACATGAAAATCAGTGATAGATGGGCCTCTAAACCTTTATGCTGAAGAGAAAATCCAACGCAACTTTGAGGGGACCAAGTCAAACATGATTATGTATTTCTGCTCAGCTAGCAACACTGGACATCAACCACACGGCATAGGCTAATAACTTTTTTTTTCATATACTGTGTAGTTTCTATAACAATTCTATCTAATAACATGTTAAACAGTACTGTTAGACAGATCGCTAACTAATGAACACAGAGAATGCGAGCATTGTTTGCTCTGGCGTTCTCAGCGCCGTCAAAATAAAGGTCCGTCGCTCCGTCAAAAAAGTTGCCGTGCTTGCGTCACTTCCTTACCCCTCTTACCAGTTCCTATGGCCACTTGGCCAGTGCGAACGCAAACAGCAAAACCAAGTTTGGGGGAGAGTAGTTCTTAGAACTGTTTAGAAGTGAACAGTTTCTATAACTAAGTTCCTGTAACTACTTGGTCGGAAAGCGGCTATTGATGAGATGAGCTGTGGCCTCTGTTTTGAGGATGGCCATTGACTAAAGAGCAATTATAGGTCTTGATTGAGTGTGTGTGTGTGTGTGTGTGTGTGTGTGTGTGTGTGTGTGTGTGTGTGTGTGTGTGTGTGTGTGTGTGTGTGTGTGTGTGTGTGTGTGTGTGTGTGTGTGTGTGTGTGTGTGTGTGTGTGTGTGTGTGTGTGTGTGTGTGTGTGTGTGTGTGTGTGTGTGTGTGTGTGTGTGTGTGTGTGTGTGTGTGTGTGTGTGTGTGTGTGTGTGTGTGTGTGTGTGTGTGGCAAAGCCTCAAACACCTCATTCACTTCATCCATAGTCTGGCAGTCCCCTAAATTTCCCACTCACACAGACCTAGACCTTCAGCGGCTGCCAAGTGTAGTTGTAACATTGGGTTTTCCCTCTCCTGACTTCCAGCCTTGATGTAAACAACCGCTGAGACATATTGGATTACACTCGGAAATTTGCAGTCACTAACAGTGCTGCCACTGTGTGGAAGATGGATCTATGAATGAGAATGTGTGTTTCTGATTTTCAGACGGTGCAGAGTGTCGTATCTGTGCTGAGTGGCTGCGAGCAGCTGATCGGGAGCCTGCCGGAGGTCAAATGGGCCAAGCAGGTGCTGAGTCTGGCCAGCGAACTGCAAGAGGAGTGTCTGCAGATGATTGTCACACACCTGGCCCAGGTCACACACACCGCTGCCTTCCACGATCTCCGAAGGGTACGACCAATCGATGAAGTTTAGACGTAAGATATAAGATGTCTTGTCAGCTATGACCGTCAGACGTGTACTGTTTCAGAGAGAGGAGTTTACACGTGACCCCACTCTTCTGAGGAAGGTGTGCATAGCTGTGCGGGAGGGTGTTACTGTGGAGAACTGCTGTGACCTCTTTACTGCTGTCAATCGACTGAGTGGTGACCCGAGTGAGGTAGACATTATCACAGAAGACCAAGCCAATCAGGAGGAAGTGGAGGTAAACAAAACAGGACACTAAAAGCCAGCATTTCATTACAGCTCATTTAGGAAATGAATCATTTATTTAAACTGATTCTAACAGAGCCTTTTAATCAGTCAGTGCAATAAAGTTGAGGTCAGTTTAACACATTAATTTAGTGTCATATTTATTTTAATAGTAAAATGTTTATATTAATTATAAAAAGTGATACAATATATTATAATATTATTAATTATATTATATTTCTCCATCGGATTTGATATGGATATTGAGACGTTATCTTTATCTAAACAAACACGCACACCATGAGAGGCCATGACTATATTCTGAATGCAGTCACAGCTAAAGGAAATTGTTAAGCTATCTTTCCATTATCTCTGACAATCAAACACGATTGTTGCATTTTGGCAACTTTTCCATCACTTATTCACCAAGGTAAAATGATACTGAATGTATGATTATATCCACACATGGCAAATAACTCCGTTTAAAATAAATAATTATAAAATAATTATTTTGGACATAATTATTCATAATGTTTAAAGAATAATGTTTTAGTGAAAAAATATTGGTACTTTTCACCTTGCTTTTATAGTTTTGATTCAAATACATTACATTAGGTTAAAACAGTCGCATATGGTCTAACTGCAAAAGTTCAACTATTTCGACCCAGCCGAAGCTCAAATCTGATCCGAAAATTATGTGTATGCTTATGGTCAGAGGAGTACCTGCAACCCTTTCAGCCTTGACTATATTAAAAATATACCACAGCCCCGGATGCATTATTTTATAACATGGTTACATAGTTTTTATTCAAACATTTATTTTATTAAAGTCCCACTGTAGTCAATAATTGTATTAAAAATTATTCAATTAAAAATGTCATGCCTTAAAATAGCTTGAATGTAACTCTACACCCTTGCCTCATTTAGTATATGCAGTTCTATGAATATGCTAATTAGCCCCGCCTCCACTCACTCACACCAGCTCAGAGATCCACTCATTGATGATCACAAGTTGACATGATTGGTTACAAGGTAGTTGTACCAGCGATTTCAAACTGCGTTTTTGAGAAAAATTTTGGTTCACTGCAGTTTTAAGGAGAAAATACTCAGCAATGGTGTTGACTTATGAATTTACACATTTGTCTTAAAGCATATTTAAAACACCACATAGACATATAAACAACATTAAAAGCTTGATTTTCACCACAGGGGGACTTTAAACAATCCAGGATCAGAACTGTCTGTTGTATTATGGTCAATATATAAAGTAAATATGAGGAATACATAATTAGAATTCATCTTGTATGGATTTGCATATACAAAGACGTTACTTTTGGATTTATTCTGGAATTACAGTATGCACATATGTTTTTACTTCTAGAATCTCATTTCCTATTGAAACAGGATATTCAAAGTATGGTGGCACTTCTGTCCATTGCGTGTTACATACCAGAATTGTGGTTGGATGTTTGGATTTTAGCTGTTGTAAAAGTAAAAGGGATTTGTGACATTGACTGAAAAGAACAACCATTTATTTATAAAAGTTATTCATTTTTCATACTAGATTGAAGACAACTCTTTTTTTTTTTAAGTTAGGATAACATGCACTAATAAATATATGCATTAAAATGTACATGTACATTTTTATTTGAATCTTTTAACTGAAGCAGTGTTGTAGTTATTAATATACTTGATGAATAGATCCCATATATGCTTCATCAAGCATGCCTGCAGCATTGGGTCTGCTGAGCACTTTCCCGTGTGTTTAATGTACAAAGTGCTTCATTTGATCCTGGGATTTAAACTCGCTATAATGTACGTGGCCAGGCCTGGGCCGGATTACTGTAAAGTGACACTACAAATAGAAAAGCTCATAGTAAACAACCTCCCCTCTCATGCATGCTTATGGTCTCGCTCTGTCATTTTATGTTTTTCTTTATTTCTCTCTGGCCATCACTGTCGCTTCCTGTCTCTTTGTGATTTAATTCACATCCCAGGGGAAATAGCAGAATGGATTAGTCTGAGAAAGACCAAGAGTCATGGGTGTGGCCATGTCTAATCTGGCTCTATGTCCATTATAGCGGGAAGCAGGGAGGGGCAAGGCGAGAAATGAATTGCGGATGGAAAGACTGAGGCAGGATCTGAAAAATACAGAGGTTCTTTTTTTTTTAATGAACATTCGATGCAGAAGGCGTGAACACAAGCCTCTGCTATTGACATCATCCGTTTAGCTGGAGAGGATCCTGTTAACTGTAGAGGGAGGCAACGGCAATCGTTGCCAAGACAACCAGCCTTTGAAGCAGCTGCGGATTCGCTCCTCTTCTCCTGCTGTTGTATCCACCCTCCCTCCTTCGCTCTCTCTCTTTCTCTGACTGACTCGCTCACCCTCTCTCACTCATTCTGTCCCTCTGGTAGCCATTCAGGCGTGAGCTGTGTTTGCTGCGCACGAGGCTCTGGACCTTCCTGTTTCAGTCCTTCTTTGCAGTGCGGCACACTCAAGGATGGGACACTCTACAACCCAGATATCGGGAAAAAATACTTGCAGGTAAGGAGGCGAATGAGAAAAGGTAAGACTTTAGCAATAGCAAAGGAAAGAGGAATGGAAATTAAATGTACATAATGTGGGAAGAGAAGTACAGAATAAATCAGAGGAGAAAAGAAGAACATAAGGCAGCAGTCAGACTGCGCTTGTGTGGAGGAGGAAGGGAGTGTTGTTTTATTTATTTATTTATTTATTTATTTATTTATTTATTTATTTTAATGGTCCAGTGCAGTGATGAAGAGCCCTCCTTTGCATGGATAGTGGGTAGCCAGTGCTGGTGAGAGAAACCCTGCTGGATAACCTCCAGCTCCTGTCAGTCCATCAACACAGCCATCATAACGGATCTTTTTAATATGATCCTGTGATGCTTTGAGCAGTAAGGCTAGAATACTCCAAACACATCAAAACATTATTTCCAGAGGGGGCTGGGGAATGGGGTCCACAATTAGATATAATGGATTTTGTGTTGTTCTATTCTTCATGTGGAAACATATATGCTTGTGCATAAATTATGCATTGCTTTGGGTGTCAAGATCATGCTTACATTCTGTTTTCTAAAGATTCTACCACATATGCAAATGTGGTGCCTCATATGCAAAGCATTCGCAACAAACACAAACACTCAAGCTGCATTCCTTCACAGGAGATTTGATCCATGATTTGGACTGTTTTCTGGCATGACAGCAGTGAAATCAGAGCTCAGTTGTATTGCTGGGAAGAAAGGCTAGATCTTTGTTTTTTTATGGTGATATTAAGGATGCTGTGAGATGATCAAAGGCTAGATCTGCGCTGTCTCTATGAGATGAAGGAGTAGGAAATCAGTGGCTCTCTGCAGAGCTGCATTGCCTATTTTGCTGATTGGGGTTGTGACTGATTGTAAGTGTGCAAGTATGTGCGTGTCTGATTGAGGAAATGTTTAGCAAATGTTGATTATGCAGGAGTGGATGTTCTAATTAAACTGAAGTTGTCTGTAATCTAAAATTAGCTTTTATTTTCTTCCTCCCTCCGCCAACCCTCTCAGCTGCTCTTGATAAAGGAGACTGCAGAAGGCTTGGAAAAAAACCAGTGCTCACCAGCTCTCAGGTGATCTTTTATTCTGTTACTTATTTTGGTGAAACTGTGAGAAATGTTTGCCTATAGACAGATAAATTGTCCCAGGTTGATTAATCAGCCAATATTTAATCATTTTGAGATTGTCTGCATCAACCAATATACATTTTTTTTTCTTTAGTAAATGTATACAAATAAATTCAACAAACTGTATTGTGTATTATTTCAGCCAACCTACTTTCTAGATATCTGTATCAGCATCAGCCATTAAAAAAACAATATCGGTTGACCACTTAAAATAATGTGATTTTCTGGCGTAGGCTCTGCTGTGAGTTCTGATTTTGTAAGGTTTTCTTTTACTGATAGACAAGCTGATTGAACTGACATTAAATGGGTGTTAGATGAGTGCGGCTAGACTTACCTGAGCCGCAGCTGAATGTGAGCTCACCTACACGCCTTAAGGTTGATTCAGGAAATCTGTGCTGCAGATTTACTGATCCTGAAAACATAGTTGGATAGGATTTGAGAATGGTGTTCTTTAAGAGGATGTGAATATCTGTTTATTTATTTATTTATTATTGAGATATAATTAAAAAAAAATATATATATGTATATATGACCTAAGTGAGATGGATACAAAGAACTTGGACTAAAGAAACAGCTATCCTTCAGTTATGATTTTCTTTGACTTGCAAGAATATGCTTTTTAGCCTTTAATCCAAAGTTCATGTTATAGTGCTTTGTTCCTATATGTCTGAGATTACTATCAAATGGGTTGCTGATCTGATTAATATTGTACAAAGCCATCATAGTCTTTCATTCTCTCTCCATATCTCTCACTGCAACAGAAACCTACAAAATGCCTCTCGGGCACTTCATCTCCATGTGATAGCCCTACTCATCATCCCATTAAGGTATCACAGGGTCCACGTGCTTCCCCTGCAAGATCTGTAGCTGCAGCATCAGGCACCATGAAGTCTGATGCTCTAGGGCCAACAGCTCACACGGTTCCTTCTGGGAAAACAAAATCTAGTAACAACACCTCACTTGGAAGCAAGAATGATAAAATTAAGCCAACTCACACGCCAGCTAAAACCAAGACTTCATCTACTGTTAAACCAGTGTTGAATGGCACTGGTGGTTGTGCTCCTCGGGAGAATTCCTCCACTTCAGGTGCCCGTGGTTCACCTACAGGGAAGACGGTGCTGGACAGGAAGCCAAACCCAGGAGCAAGGCCAAAGTCTTCCTCTGCTGGGTCTGATCTCTCAACAGGCCATGCTAAAGGAGGAAAATTGCAGAAGAACATGATGCCAGGGAAAGATCTGCCTCAGGAATCAGCCAGCAATGCTCAGAATACTCCATCTAACTCTGGCAGCACCTCACCAGACAACAGTGCTGGGAGTCCTCGCAACAATGGCCACAGTACACCAACAGGTGAATTTACCTTCACACCACACACGTCCCTTAATGATACTCTACTTCATCTCGAACTAGTCCCTTTTTTTTTACTGTGAAGAGTGGAGGCTTCCAGCAAAAATGTTTTTGGCTTTGCTTCCAGTAAAGTCAGATTTAGTAAAACTGTTAAGCAGAAAATCAGTCCTGAAAACAGCACTATAATAAAATAAGCAAGACAGAGCTTTAGGTCCTTGGAAGTCAAGAAGCTATCCTTAGTTTCTCAGGTTACCCCCTATTGTTTAATCTTCTGTCACTGTAAGTAAAAAGCTACAGAATGTATGTGTAAAAGTATGTGTGCCTTTAATAAAAGTTTGAAAATTACAATGGGAAAGGAAGGATCGAGAGAGAGAAGGAATTTTCTAAAGTTCTGAATCTTGAAATCCAGGGGTATGCTCATTAGCTAGTGTTTGCCTGGTACTGCCTCCCCTGTGAGTCAGAGAGTCTGTGCTCAGCAGAGTAGGTTTTAGTAGGGTATGCCGGAGTTAGCTTGTCATTAAGCTGCTTAGCACTTCTAAAATTGTACATGCCTGTTACCTTGCTCACAGTTCTTAAGGAATGTGGGTTTAGATAGCACAGGGATACTGCAGGATATGCCAGTGTACTATGAGGTACAACAAATATCAAAACTTAATACATTTGAAATAAACATAATACATTTTCTTGACTAGACCGTGTTGAGAACAGGATTGTAATTGATAATGATCTGTTTAATTAGATTAATAGGCTATACATTAAAATATACACACAAATGTTTTATATGATGTACTTGGAATTGTTTTTAAATAACTACATTCTATGTTGTCATTATGCAATGTCATTTATAAAAAAAAATTTGTGTTGTTATAAAGACTGAATTATCATTGAACATTGTAGGTCTCAGGTCAAAACTTCAAGCCAAGGCAACAACAAAATCTCCTCTGACCAAACCTGCCCAAAAAACAGACACTGAAAAGACTAGCAGGTGAGTTGTTCTATGAACGCAACCAGCCTGTGATCCTTACACTTTTTTTTCTACTATGTCTATTTCTTCCAGTTGATAGTCAATCTTTGGTCCTTCATTGTGTTGCTACAGCCCCACTAATAAATCAAGCAAGACTAAACCTGCCACAACTAGCCGTGCAGTACCTGTAATTCCTGCATCCCGCTCAGATCCAAAGAGCAAGAGCACTGTGTCAGGCCTTTCAGAGAACCACGGTAAGAAACAGTCAGGTTTCAGAATGTATCTAATGGTAAACTGTAATTAACACTAATGAGAGTCTTTTCTGTTCCCTCTTTTAAACAGCTTCATCTAGACCTGGTTCAGCCCTTAGCTCTAAAAAGCCTGCCTCCCCAAGAAAAGAGGTAGAGAAAGATATATCCAAACCTTCAGCTATTAAGAAGACAACAAAGGCCATCTCAGAATCAAGGCAAAGCATTAAACCTTCCACATCTTCCTCTAAGCAGTCGCTTGCTGCCCCAAACAAAACAGGACCTAAACAGAAGGCTCCAGAAACACTTTCAACAAAATCATCTCTTAAATCATTTGGGGCAGTCAAAAACTCAACTCCTGCTGGCTCTAAAAAACCAGGCACTGCTGTGAAAGATTCAATATCTAGCCCCAAACACTTAAAAAAGGTTACCCCGAAGAATCCAGCTTCTACCGAAGGTAAGACAAGAAGCAAGGAAGTAGTTGCATCTTGTCTGGAGAGTTCCAAAGTTCCTTTGTCCATGGAGCAACATTCACTAGTCAGCCCGGCTATAGTAGACCAGCCAGAAGTGGTTCCCAAGGGTATATCAGCAACTTCCACTAAGGTTCATGATATGGAGAAAAACAGTGATCCAGTGAGTAAATTATGTAACACAGAGGTGAAGACTCTAACTCCAGACATGCATACATATACTTCTGAACAGAGTGAGATGAGTGGGAGTAAACTGGCCACAGCCCATGCCGTTCCACCCCATACCACTGGATCAGACCGGGGCCTCAATTCCATGAACTCCTCAAAGGATTTCCCTCCTGATACACCTTGCAGTCTAGGGAGCATTGAGACACCCCTAGAGGACTCATGGAATGGGCTTCATCCCCAGGTTAGCCCAGAGTCAGAGACTGGCAGTGCCACCACTTCTTCTGATGACATAAAGCCACGGTCGGAGGATTATGATGCTGGAGGCTCACAGGATGATGACTGTTGCTCTCATGAGCGTGGCAATTCAAAGTGTGGGACCATGCGTTGCCCTGACTTTCTGGGCCGCAGCAGCAGTGACACCAGCACACCTGAGGAGCTCAAGATGTACGAGAGCGGGGCTGGACTACGTGTGGAGGTACGGCTCAGAGGACGGGAGGCAGAGACTACAAGTGAAGAAGAGGTAGGGCGTCCAAGACCACGATCGTGGATTAGAAAAGATGACGTGCCAGTGGAGGAGGAACCTTGTGAAATGGATTCTGCATTAAAAAACTTGAAGAGTGTACAGGACCACCAACTTTTCTCCACTGAGGAAGAAGATGAAGAAGAGGAGGAGGAAGAAGAAGAGGAAGAGACTGAAGATGAACGATCGGAAGTTGAGGTGCTACCGAGAGGAATGGCTCCCCCACTTAACGAACCTCCACAGTTCCAAGGTATTGTCAACCTCGCATTTGAAGATCCTGCGGACCAAGAGAATGAGCAACCAGAGTACCAGTCAGCTTCTAACTTCCGTCGCTCTGTTTTGCTATCGGTGGATGAGTGTGAGGAGCTTGGATGCGAAGAAGGAGGCGCCCAGACTTTGACAGGTGATGTCTTTGACAGTGAACCTCACAATTCTCAGACAGACTACTGCTCCCAGCAATCCACAAGCACAGTGATATCTAACCACCAAGAAAAGGAACAGGAGCCCAAACCTGTGGTATTCCTGACAGAGGTCCGGGGATCTCCACAGGAGAATTGTGCACATAATCAATCAGATGCCCCTGTGCAAGATAAAGACACCAGTGACGTTCCTGCTCAGGAGCGTCCTAGTCACCTGGACCTCCGGCTGGCAGAACAGTATGGCAATCTCCAGACCAAACATATAGACAGCAGGAAAGCTGACTTGCGGCTAGACTTACCTGAGCCGCAGCTGAAAGTGAGCTCACCTGCACACTCTCCAGCAGGTAATGTATAATGTAAGCCCATCCCCCCTGACTGCAGTCTCAGAAACATCCACTCAGTTTCCCATCCTGACACATTCAACTCAAATTTTCAGACAATTCTTTTTCAATGAGGTAAATCCAGTGGGGTAAATCCTTATAGTTCATTGATTTAGAAAGTAGCACACTACTGCCTCCCTTTTCCCCTTCATTTAATCCTTTTCTTTAAATGTCTATTGTTTGCTATCTAATACTTCAAAAAGCTATAAACACAACTAAAATGGCTTCTCTGAGGCGCTTTAGTAATTCAACAAACAAGTTTACAAGCTTTATTTTTACAGTAATATATCAATATGCGTGTGGTGTAGAACATCTGTTATGGGGTGTGGCTGGGCAGTCTCAGTTGTACCATTGCACTTAATATATAGGCACCCAAGTTCTCAATCATTTTTGTTTGTTTGTTATTATCCATGCTGAATAGTAAGCTTCTTCCTCATAGGCCAAGTCCTTTATACGTTGACTTCTCCATAAGAGATCTTTACGCAAAAGACAAGCACCATGTGACTTGGCCTTCAAATATATATGCACAAACATACAGTGAGCTAAGCTTCCTTTTAATACTGCCCATAAAGGACCACACCTTATAGAGGCCATGATGCTTTGAATGTGTTAGATCTAGATGTTTTTTATACTCAATATTGATGTTGAGTGTTGCTGTCTTACTTTTCAAGACTCTGTCTGTTTAGTCATCCAAACCAGGCAATCTTGCATGCTAATGCTAGACTTTGTTATTGATTTTGTTCAAATCTCATCTATGTTTGTATCCATCTTTGTGTGTTATTTTTTTCTTTTATTTCTCATTCACAATTTATCAAGCCATTTGTAGTTCTGTAGTTGTAATTTTCTCAACACTAGATTTTTACATTGTAGATTTCATTTTATTCAATGTATTTCTGTAGAATTAGTAGTTTTTCTGTACGTTGTGTTTTTAAAGAAAAAGAAAATCTAAAAAGGTCCTCGTGTCTCTCTTTTTTCACACTTGTATTATGATTCCAATCACTGTTAATGGTTTTGCTTGAGTTTTTCTTGACAAGAAGCATATCTTGAGTTTGCCAAGTAAAGCAATAAGCACTCTTTTGCCAGCATGTCCCTCATATTTTCAGTGTAGCTTTAAGTTAAAAATTAAGAAACGAACTAAAAAGCTCCGTGCTTGCTTACGTTTCAATGTGTATATTTAAGAGAAAATGCTCAGTTTGATCAGAACCAGAGAATTCATATATTTTGTGTGTGAACAAAACAGAAGTTATGCTGGAGATGCAATGGCTGGCAAAAACATGCCTTTTACTGTTATAGCACTTGTGAACAAAAGAGACACATTCAGTGTAGGTTTTCCTCTGTGCATCACCTTTATGGCATCTGTCCATCCTTATCCTAAATTCAGAAGTTGTTCCATGGATAACATGGAAACTTCATGGAAAGTCAAGAGTTGCTCCATGGAAAACTTTGGATTTGCACATCTGCTTAATTGTAATGCATGCGTCATTGAATCAAATCTTGATTAATGACAATTAAAAAGTTATTACTGCCTAAGACAGAATATATTTTTTCATCTATTTAGTCTTTAAAATGCTTCATACTTCAAGCTTGTCTTAACTGCATCATGGAGGACACAGTTGCACTAGGGGTGATTCTGTACATCATGTGGAGCTAGAAACAACGCATGTCTTCAAGAAAATGTTGTTGTTTTTTTGTTTTTAAAGCCCACGTACGGATAAAACACTTGGTCATTGTGCAGTATTGTCAATTATTTTTAGGGGACATTGATGGTTGTGACACATTGGATCAAACCTGCACACATGACCGGCGGTCGTCTAAAGCCCTGTCCCCCATTTACGAGATGGACCTGGGAGAAGCCCTCGAACAAAGAATGGATGCAGACAAGAGCAATGATCCCCAACAGGAGGAGTCACATTGGAATGGTAAAGAAGTAGAGACAGTGGACAATGAAGTCGGAAAGTTTGCAGAGAAAGACTGGAGTCTGCTTCGACAGCTACTGTCTGACCAAGAGTCCAATCTGGGCATCATAAACTCAGTCCCAGAGGATTTAAACCTTGCACAGTACCTGATAAAGCAGACGCTGTCCTTGTCTCGAGACTGCTTGAATGAACAGGATTACTTGTATCACGAAAAAGACACATTTAAGCGCTGGGCCGAGCTTATTTCTCCACTGGAGGACTCCACCACCAGCATCACTGTGACCAGTTTCTCCCCCGAGGACGCTGCCTCTCCACAGGGCGAGTGGACTATCGTGGAGCTGGAAACGCATCACTGATGGCATCCTGGACTGGAATACAGACAATGTTTTGATAGGACTCTTTGGATTATGGCATCATTTCCTTCTTTCTGTGCTGCTTCTTTGTTTTGGGGAGAAAGACAGATCAGTTGCAGCTTAAGTTGAGCAAAGTTACATGGCTTTTTGTACTCATTGTACAGGTACTATATGAAGGACTGGAATAATGACCTCAGTGCAGTTGTTTTGCATGTGGGCAATTTTCTAAGTTATATTGTTTACTTGATGGGTGTTGCTTGAATCTTTGTAGAATACCAAAAAATGCATTTTCTTGTTGCTCTTTTTGTCTCTGAAAGATGACGCTTCTAAAATGTTTTGAACAGAGTGTAGAGAGTATGTAAGTGGTTCTGGTTTACATTTGTTGTTTTAAAACAATAAAAGCCGTGTTGTTTGAATTTTGGTGCTTTTTTCCTTGAAAGGTAACAGATTGATACATCTTATTACTTTCATCTGCCTATATCGTTTCGGATAGAAAAACAATAATTTAGTCTATTTAAATGGTGACATTTTTTATAAATAATAATGCAATAAATCAAAGTTAATTAGATCCTTTATTCTGGGTCTTTCTGACCCCAAATGACCTTTGCTACAAACAAACACAAATAAATTGGAATGATATCTGGTTGTATGTTAGCCTGATGATGTTAGTCCCTCTCAGGATGTTCGGGGTCTCCCGACACCCAGACAATGAAATGTGATTGTGTAACATAATAATGTCATTTTTTTACAACAAATGTATTATCACCCACTTTATTAATGTTTTTACTCTACATTTGTGCAGTGTTGGGGGGGATTTAATGTACTTTGTAAATTAAATTTTTTAAATAGGATGAATGGGGAAATCTATACTTGTTTTTATATTTTTCAAATAAAAAAACTAAATCAGCCACAACACAGAACACAAATACACAGAAGTGAAGTGGCAACCCTTGTACATCCACAATGGAGAATGCTCATGCTCATAAACCCACATAAACTGCTCCACCCAAAAATCAGCCAGAGACATAAATGGGAAACCATACAAAATGTCTTTTGTTACATAATTTGTCAAAAACAAATGTGACAAACACATCCACGATGAAGAACAAATGCAAACACACAAAACACATATATAACACTGTTCAGGTTTGACTTTAATGTCTCATAATTGCAAAAAATAAAAAAGCTAAACTTTGAAAAAGAGTTATTTTTTATTGTTATTATAGTTATTTTAGAATGTCTAAACATAAATCTAATTAATAAAAAAATGTATGATATATATAAAAGATATATACCCATGAGAAAATGGCAAACGAGGCATTGAGTAATGCTTTAAAGCATCTGTATATTTGAAATTTCATGTTATTTTAATTTTAAAAGTGTTTGTTCTCCAGTTGATGGCAGCAATATTCCATTACACATGGCACATTGTCCATGTTATCTCCATGAATGAAAATGAGAATTGTGGATTTTTATGGTGAATTTTACATAAAATATTTTTTTATACATATTTTTATCTAAAAAATATATATTATTTATATACATAAAAAAAACAAAAAAACTTAAATCCCCCCAACACTGCACAAATGTAGAGTAAAAACATTAATAAAGTGAGTGATACTACATTTGTTTTGTTTTTTGTTTTTTTTAAATTACATTATTAGGCTATGTTACAAAATCACATTGTATTGCCTGGTCTGGACTGCTCTGCAGACCCCAACATCCTGAATGTGCATTAAAACGAATAGCATAAGGATTAGAAGCTGTGATTACACATACATCTGGACTATAACCATTAAAAGAGAATGGCAATGACATTTTGTGTTATGGGTTTATATGGTTTGATGTATTTATAACCCATTTTATTAGATTTTTTGGTTTCACTTTATTTTGATGGTCCCTTTAACACATTCTGCTGACTATAAGTAAAGTTGCACCTACATGTCTGTTAGCTATCATTAGAGCATTAGTAGAGTATTAGTAGACTGGTAGGGTTAGGGTTAGTTGACATGTAGTTGCAAAGATACTTATAGTCAATAGAATGTCTGGTGGAGAACCATCATAATAAATAGTTAGTAAATATTCAGCAGAAATTCTACTAATACTATAATGAGAGTTAGTTGACATTGACATGTAGTTGCAAAGTTACTCATAGTCAACTAAATGTTCAAAAGGGACCATTAAAATAGTGTTACCGATTTTTAACCTAATTCATTGAATCAAAAATAAATTGTACCACCTTTAGGTTATGGGAAAGAGTTGGAAAGAAATCTGCAGTTCCATTATTCTGTGACATCAAATAAAAGCACGACATAAAACACCCAAGCTAGAAGATTTCAATTTGATAAAATGAACAGAAATTTCAGTAATGCTATAGCCTACAGTGATCTTCTTCTAACAATGCTTCAAAACCTTACCTTGTCACTTTGAACATGAAAATGGCATTTTAAGGCCGGTGTATTTCTGTATCTCTTGGACAGTTTGGCTAAATTAGGACACTGGACTTTGAGGACAAAAAAAGATGAGTCTGTTCTCCATTGCTAAGATTAGCTGACTGTGACAGATGAAGCGCTGAAGGGAAAATCATTCTGTGTCCTTGCAGAGGAAAAGTAAAAGACAACATCAAACATGTTGTTCGACTAGGCTACACAGTTAATTACTCACAACATAATCAGGTCGGAGGGAGACTGGAATGTCTCCTACCGAATTTGTCTAAATTTGCTAAAACACTGCTGAAACTGGACAAGCTACACGCAGTTCCAAATAGACACAAATCAGCAGAAAGCGTTCTTATTCATTTTTCGACTGGCGCAGGATATTATATTATATTATATTATATTATATTATATTATATTATATTATATTATATTATATTATATTATATTATATTATATTTCAAACATGCAATGTTTTTAACGGGTCCATTTTATGATTAACATTAAAATGACCTTACCTATCTTGGTCTTTCTATCTATCTTTGTCTCCACCTAGTGGAGTTATTTACTACTAACAGTTATAGAGGAAGACCACAAGATTGGCAGCCTGTGACAGATAGTTTGAGAAAAATGCTCTATACACTAATGGGGAAAAATCCATGTGCTTATCCAAAATCTAGTGTAATGACTCAAAATAAAGTTATTATGTTTGGAGATCCATGGAGACCTTCCCATGTTATTTTGCAAGAATATGCAGAATGTTTAAAAATGCTTTTGGTGAGAATAGCAGAGATTATTCTCAGTGGAATCGTTCAGTCACAGTGGATTCAGTGTAAAAACTGGATGTTCTTATTGTGCAACAATAGAATTTAAAGTGTCGCAGATCAACTTTTTATCCATTATTTTCTCCTGAAAGAACTTAGATTTATAATTGAATGTAATGACACCTTCCTAATATGAGGAGCAACTGAGGAGGCTGATGGTGCAAGTTATATAATCTCCATCTCATCTGTTCTCTCGTAAAACACAGTAATCCTCTTTAAGACTGAGACACCCGCTGCCGTTCGGCTAAACCCATTTGTCTTTTTAAGTGCATGTGAAGTTTCTGAAGTCCACATTGTTTCGCTGTCAGGAGGAATTGAGCCTGAAACAGAGCAGATGGAATGAAGATGTAGTGAAGGTCGGGCTTGGAGCAGCTGCAGTCTATGAGAAGAATACAGTGGACATCCTTATTTATCCCTCATTTCCTGTTAGTGAAAAAGTCACTTTCATTCAGAAAGTTCAGAAAATGCCCAAATAATAAACCAGCATTCAAGTTCTTTCAAAAGAATCACATTTCAGATGCGATGTTGACAAAGGATGAGAAATTAGGTGTGTTATAGGTGCAATGGAGAGACTTTCATAGATTGGACACATGACCATTTTGATTGGTCAGTGTTAAACTCCAAGATGATATATTTGCCTTCATATATTTATTTTTTATATGAGTTTACAACATCTCAAAATGTTTTGCCTTGTATGTGCAGCCACTTTTAACTAGGACTTGATATTACAATGTTATCAGAGTAAATAAAGGCAGCATTTTACAGGAAAGCACAAGCCTGAGGCCCTGATCTAAATTTGCCTATTTTCCTTTAATCATAGATCTCATTTGTGATGGCATAATACCCCTAGTGTTCAGCTGAAAAGTCAAGTGTGGGTTCAGCGGGTGTGACGGAATGAATAGAAATATTGTTGGTTCACCCTCTCAACATTTTCTTAGGTTAGCTTATGGACAACAATACAGATTTTTTTTTTATTATTAGCTTTGGTACTATTTTAACAAGTAAGGTGTACATTTTCAAAACTCTTAGTACAAAAATCCAAACTGATCACACTTGTAACACAGCTAGTCATTCTTTCAAAACCTGATCTCATGCTTTCATTACAGTTATACACTTTTCAGTCCACATAATCATTGTTTCAAACACAAGATTATTGTAATATGTAATGAGAACATTTGGTTTAATCACAGAAACACAACAGTATGATCTTCTTTCAATTTAGTACTTTTAACAATCACACCTTTTGATAACACACTGATAAGATACTATTAAAAACATTATGGATTCAATTACTTCTAATGTGGCAACTGCCTGTAGCCTCCCTCTCTCTCTCTCTCTCTCTCTCTCTCTCTCTCTCTCTCTCTCTCTCTCTCTCTCTCTCTCTCTCTCTCTCTCTCACACACACACACACACACACAGACACACACACATGCGTGTGCACACACTTTGAACATCGTGGTGGTTATTATCTATAAATCACTTATGTAAAGATAATTCATTACATTTGGTTATCCATATCAGAAATTGCATACAAGTTCTATAGAAACTGTGTATTGAATCAATATCTATAGAAATCTATAGGTGTACCAACTGATTTATTGATTAACCATTAATTGATCAGTTGGATTAAATAATAGACAAATGTATTAAACTGAACAAGAAGAGATGCAAATCAAAAGTTTGATAGTAAGAGCTTTATGAAAGGCAGTTACTGTGAATGAAACATTTATGTATGAAACACTTATTTTGTGTTGTGAAAAGGATTTTTTGTGATTTTGTGTATTGTACTTACACAATTGAAAATATGATGAAATGTTTGAAAAAAAGTGCACTTTTGATGATCTGTTGTGATATTAGCACAAAGAGTTTTGAAAATGTACACCTAACTTGTGAAAATAGTACCAAAGCGAATAAAAAAAAAAACAGTAACAATATCATCACCCATAAGGAAATTAATCTGAATGGCTATGGCTCTAAAGGTACATCTGCGTCCATGTGTGTTTGAGTCACAGAAGTCACAAGCTCACAAACACAACTGCAGTTCATATCAGGAAGCCAGAATAACCCACAACTCTGGCAGGCCTCATATAATTTGACTATTTTATATTTGACTAATTTATTGTGTGTGCGTGCGTGCGTGCATGTGTGTGTGTGTGCGTGCGTGCGTGCGTGTGTTTAATAAAAGTATTAAGTATCAAATGTTTAATAAAATTACTTATTCTTTCATTCATTTATTTAAATAAACATATTTTTGGATAAAAAAATTGTTTTTAAATGAATGAGGTCACAGGTAAACCGCAGTATTGTTCACATTTTGTTGGAATTTCAAAACAAAAATGTCACAGCGATCTTGCGTATTTATGAATGAACGGCTCGTTTTAAAATCTTCCCGGTCTACTGACATTTGTTAAGACATCTGGTTTAAACATCACACTCCTCATGGTAACTTTCGTTAACTTTCCTTAACTTTATATTAAGTAAATCCACTTCAAAAGCTAATTACTTCTGGACAGCAATGCCATAGCAAAAACGGAAGTTCAAAGACAATATTCTAAAGATGGCTGCACCCTTGTTTCTCTGGCGCATAAGGTCTATAGCTTTAACTATTTTTTATTTCAGTTTTAGTTTCACTCTAATTTTCATTCAAAATTTCCATCTAATATTTATATTTTATTTCATGTCAAATTTATTTCAATTACCGAAAATTGTTTTAGTTAACAACAACCCTGTCTACTTGACACCACAGTAATAAACACAACTTTTACATTCACATGAACAATGGCAGAGCTCCATAAACCCCTGAATCACTTATTAAACTATTATTTAGCCATTACTTACATAATTAAGTCTATAGAGTGCTCGTGGTGTCCCAGATACTGAAATTCTTGTCCCAACACCCATCCTTTGTCTCCTGCTGGCCATGCTATCAACATTGTTCGTGATTCATCACAAGACTGTTTTATTACTGAGTACACTGTCCTCAATAAGAGATCGAATATAGAAGGAAGCACGACAGAGCCAGGGCTTCTTTGATAAATAGCCCATGGTTAAGAACATTTATTTGTTGTTCATATTGACATGAAAAGCTGCTGTGTTCTGTGCTGGGGTGCCCTCGGGTAGATGAGAGAGCCTTAAAGTCCTGTTCAGATCTTCATAAGAACTGTACGTGAGAGACACACCTGCACTGTATATTAAAACATTTTAAAATCCTCATTAAATTATGATGATCTTTCTTATGAACTTTCTTGAGAACAGACAAAAGGCCTGGTTTTTATTCTGTTCACGATGTCTGACAGGCATGATTTTGCCAAATTGTATTTGTACGTGTTCCTGGGTCTGCATATTTGCTGATCCTGGAACAACATTCCTGTCCGAAATTTTAATCCTAACCATACCCCTACCCCCAAATCTAACTCTATCCATAAGTTATCCATAAAATCAGAGGGAAATTATAGGTGTAGAAGCACATAACCCTGCAGTTGTAAGCCTAAACTTGACATAAACTGTAAACTTATCCCTCAAATCTGATTGGCTGATTGGAATGTTGTTCCAGGACCATGTTGCACTTGGTGAAATCAGGTTCTGCACATATAGTTTATGATCAATAAACGGTAGAGGAAGAAATGTCTTCGAAAGTAGATGGAGAAGTGCTGTGCAAGTGAGTCTCTCGCGTCACATGTCAATCATTGCCTCCTGGTATTGACATGTAACAGGAGCGTTTATTGACCAAAAGTGTTTTTAATGTTGAATGTATTGTCCCTCGGTGCGTGGTGAAGTGTAAAAGGCCGTGTTGCTGAAGGCTGTGAATCAGGCTGGTCTCATGACTGCCACAACTCGCTGTTCACTCTTTGTTTGTTTGCCTGCAGGCTAAATTTGCTCTCCATAGCAAGTATAAAAGATCACCATCTTCTCCTTCCTATCAAAGAGGACACTTACAGTTACAGAACTGCCACGGATAATATAGAAGACTTTAGATTAACTAAAAGACAGGGGAAACAAGCAAGCATTAGAAAAAAAATGCAATGGGAAACTATCAAAGAAAACAGAATGACAAGGTTGTGTTTGGTTGAACAGCATAGCTTTGTTTTTCTTGTATTAGTTTGCGCAAAGTAGCAGGAAAATCAGGTTTAATATAGGTCACGATTTCGTTTAAATCATCTGGAATCTTCTTCTTTCTCTTAGCATTGACGAGAGGATGAGTAAGTGTAAGAAAGAGTTGAGTGAGAAAGAGAGAGAACGGTTGCTCATCCGCAGGGCCAGCGGAGCCAACGCCTCTCAGCTGGCTCATATGGAGAAGATGCTGCAAGAAACCAAAGGCCTGCTGGAGAAGAAGACAGAGGCAGATTCAGAAAGCAAAGCATGTGGTGACACTATGGGTATGTGTTTTTATGTGTTAAAATATCTTCAAATGTAATATCTCTGAATGCGAACCTTGCATTACTATGCCAAAATAATCAACCTTGTTTTACAGTATGTAGACATCGTTAAAACAAGCTACATTCTCTTGAATTTCAATGAATATGATATATATATAGATATATAAACATTCTTAAAAAATTTCAACATTGTAAAATAGTCCGTTTTTGGAAAATATATCTTGAATTTATTGTTCTTATCCAATTGACATTTTTTTTCTCTTTATAAACAAAACTTCTAAACACATTTTCTTTAAATAAGACAAAAACACAAATAAATAAGAAAATCCAATGAATTCAAAACATGTTCTATTACAAACTCAACAGTTCTAAATTCTAATGTCTTATATATTAATATTTGTTTTACTTCTTATGTACATTTATTTTAGGAAGGCTATGTTTCCATATTTTTATTAGAAAACAAGATGTACGTTATTTAAAAACCATTTTTGCACTGCATTCCACTTGTAATACCCAGCTAACAGCGAACGTTCTCAGAACTTTGGCTAACATTCTCACAAACTTCTCTCAAAGTTATGAACAAACATTGTTCCAATAATGTTAATAAAATATTTGTTCAAACGTATGTTTTTTAATGTTCTCAAAACATACATTTTCATACATTTTCCATGGAACTTTTTTCCTGAAACGTTTTAGCTGGACGTTCGTTTAACGTTTTTAAAATGACACTACTTGTTTCAGAATACTCTGAGACCATGTAAAAGATTCTTTCCCATAATGTTTGCAAAATGATCATATGGAATGTTCCGTTAATGTTCATATAACCGAGATTTTTTTTGGTAAAAGAAATTGCAACAGTCTTTCCTTCCCTATTGTGACGCATATCCGAGTGAAAAGGATTTGATTGGATCATTGGATCGTTGTGGTTTGCTATTGGTCAATCTCATTTGAGTGACAGGTTGTCCCGCCCTCATGCCAGTAAACACATCGTCAGAGAAGAGAAGAGATGTCGCTACAAGAGGGAGGGGACGATATTCCATAAAAAAATAAGAATTGTCCATTCTGATTTCATGGTGTCTTTAATAAACTGGACATTTTTAATTTTAAACTTACTGGAAATGTGGGAAAACGTTTTTATTAGCTTGGTAGCTAAATGATTTCCAATTGGACAAATGAATGTGTATTGAGTCTGACTCTTGTTTTTGCTCTGGTCTTAGTGTCAGATCTGGAGCAGAAGGTCCAGCGCAGCAAGCGAGACCGCCGTAACTCCCTTCACCGCACACAGCTGCTGGAGAGTCAGATGAAGACGGTTCGAGGTGAGCTTGTGGGCACGCTGGACCACCTGGAGGAACTGCGCAACATATTGCGACGCTCACAGCAGAAATCAGAGGAGCGGGAAGCAGCCATGCAAAAACTTGCTGAGGGGCTGAGGTGAGACATCACCTCCACCTTCAGTTCATCTCGTCGTGAAGACTTGAAGACACCACTGTTCATCTGAAATATTTGTTTGACTGCACATCCAGAATGACATAATGTTTCACATTGGTTCACCCATTCCTGTGCAACCAGATGCTGTTGTAATATCTCTGTTGGATAATTAAAGCATGCCACAATTATTTAAAGGGCATGTGTTTACCCTCCAAAGATAGACACAGTTCTCCCATTTTGGTTGTTTGGATGTCATGACATCCTGTTTTTATGTCCTGTTTTCACTGAAATGCAGCCTTAAACCATAATTTATCATTTAAGTATAGACATCCACAGAATGTCATGTTAACTTGTCAAATCAATTTCACACCCTGTCACATTTGACACATTTTATTGTGCTAATTAACTGTATGATGGCTTCAGGAAAGTGCTTTTTGTTTTAGTTTATGTCTTCACAGGATTTGTTTTGTAAGACAACAGACTGCAAATAATGTCTTGTTATATATGTAGTATAAGGAAAGTGGCGAATGAGTCCACCATTTCTTGATATGAATGCCTTAGTCACCTATATTCATAGCTGCTTTTGCCTTTTTTTTATTATTTAAAGGTTTATTCCTGTGAACTTCACATGATCTGCAATGTTAAACATGCTGTTTCAACATTATTAGCACCAATTCACTAATGCAGGTAAACTTTAAAGGCTGTGTGTGTTCATGATTTTGTTCATTAAAATATTGAAATGTCCTCCAGGTTGTACTTTATGAAAAGAAAACAGAAACATTATATCCATTTCAGTTGTGGATTTCCTCCCCATATCCTAAAGATCACTTTTTCATGTTGCTTTCGGGAGCTTTAGTAGAGATTCAATCCTAAATCTACTTTTCAGATCCTCTGCTTTGACTGAAGTTCTCTCATACTTTGTGGCCTCATTCCACTCTTGCTAGAGAGATATAACACCACTGACCTGTCCTCACTTTGCCTTGTGTTGAAAGGTTAATGGTACTTTTCCCCTCATTAAAAAAAAATGTTTTACACATAAAGAAATTCATTTTTTGTAAAATATGTTTAAAATCTAGTACACTCACTTGTAATAGTTGCAGTAATTGCTTCAGTCATCAGTGGCTTAATAAACTTTGCACAGAGCGGATATAACCTCATGTTGAGACCAGCCTTTGTTGGTGGACTGAATTAATCTTGGTTCACTTTGAAAAGTGCATTTTCTACAATGGTGTTGGTATCTGAAAACTGCTGCTTTTGCATGATACATATTCATTAGATTAAACCAGGATTAGGCCTTAGTTCAATTAGGACTGTAACAGCTTTCCATTAAGCCGCTGTTGTACTGGTAATAGGAGTGAGCAAGTAATCAGCGCGTATAAACTCCATGAACACAGATGTAAGATGCAACCAATGTCTTTTATTTATTGTGCTCTTATTGATTAACGTTGCTTCCAGTTAGCTTCTTGTAGTGTCTCATTCTTTGTTGTTAAAAGTCCATACCTTGCATAATACAGCGCACAAACATTGTCCATATTCCATATGTCCTTGAACATCACTCTTTATCAGTGAAATTCAATCCAACACAATCTTAGAAGCACGGTCAGCATAATATTCCACGTAGTACATGGCTTAACACGGTCAAAAAACGAGAGTTACGTATGTAACTACGGTTCTATGAGTTCTGGATGACCGCCAGAGGCAGTGCTTCCCACTGAATATTATCTCTCTTGCTCATACACAGGTCGAGTCTAATAACAACAAAGTCATCACATGACCAGGTAAGTCATGGGGATCCCCTCTATTTAACCCCGTGACATCCTCCAAACTGTCTCAACAGAATCTTCTCGCAAGACTCCGAGTGACAGGGTGCTCTGGCGGTCATCCAGAACTCATAGAACCGTAGTTACATACGTAACTCTCGTTCTATTTCGTTCTTACTGACCGCCAGAGGCAGTGCTTCCCACTGGATGGCTCATAACAACAAGGTCACGAGGAGGCTACTCCTAACCTTAAGCCGAAGTTGAGGTTCCCAACAGGACTGCCGCTTCTATAGCACCAGGGGCGGCCACATTAACTCTGTAGTATCTGGAGAAGGTATCAGTGGAAGACCAATTAGCCACTGCACAAATGTCCATTAGAGGGACACCTTTTAATGCTGCCCAAGATGTTGAGATACTTCTCGTCGAATGGCATTTTATGCCGGCTGGCAATGTCATGTTGTTGGCCTTATATGCCTGGACAATGGCCTCCACCACCCAATGTGACAACCTCTGTTTTGACAGAGGCTGCCCTTTTCTTGGCCCGCCGTAGCAGAGAAAGAGTTGGTCTGACTGTCGCAGTTTCTCTGTGGCACTCAGATAGCCCCGAAGGGCTCGCACTGGACATAATTGTTTCGTTGGATTGCTATCTTGTGTGTCAGACACAGAACGATTGAGTGCTACCAACTCAATTGGTTGATTCCTAAATGATGTTGAGAGCCTTTTGGGTAGGAATGAGGGGTTAGGCCACAATGTCACCATTGTTCCATCCGCATTCCAACGCATACAGGACGTATTGGTTGACAATGCGTGGAGCTCACCAACACGTTTGGCTGATGTTATTGCCAAAAGGAATCCCGTCTTTATTGAAAGCCACTTCAGGTCACAATGTTCCATTGGTTCAAAGGGGTGTTGTGTAAGTGTTCTTAAAACCAGACTGAGGTCCCATGAGGGCACCCTAACAGTTGGAGCAGGGTGCAAACGCTGAGCACCTTTCAGAGAGCGGGTGATTAGAATATGTGACCCTAATGATTGATCATTTACCTTTACATGCTGGGCAGAAATTGCAGCCACATATACCTTTAGGGTAGAGGGAGCCCTGTTATTGTCTAGCAGGGACTGCAGAAAACATAACACCATTGGCACCGGGCAGTGGTCTGGGACCAACCTTCTTGGTGTACACCAGTCAGTGAAAAGCTTCCACCTACAAGCGTAGATATTCCTGGTGGAAGGTGCTCTAGAATTCAGGATTGTGTTTTGCACCTTAACATCACAAGACTTCAACAGTAACTCTGGCTCCTCAGTGGCCAGACACAGAGCTGTAGCCGATCTGGGCATGGGTGCCAGATCTGCCCCTGCAACTGAAGGAGCAGGTCCTGCCTCCTGGGTAGGCTCCAGGGCTCCCCATTGAGAAGCCGGCATAACATTGGGAACCAAGGCCTGCCTAGCCAGTTCGGTGCCACTAGGAGCATCCTGTGGTGCCCTTGAAGAACTCTGTGGAGAGTTGGCAGAATTAAGGGGATCGGGGGAAAGGCATACAGTAGAAGATTTGGCCATGCATGTGCAAACGCATCCTGACCCAACGGGCTAGACTTCTCTGTCCAGGAGAACCACAGGGGGCAATGGGTCGAGGTCTCTGAGGCAAAGAGATCCACCTGTGCTCTGCCAAATCGCCGCCAAACCATCTGAACTACTTCTGGATTGAGTCTCCATTCTCCTGGCAAAGGTCTGTGGCGAGACAAGAAGTCTGCCACCACATTCAACACTCCCGGTATATGCATCGCCCTGATGCTTGTGAACCGCGGGAAAGCCCATGTCAGAAGGTCTTGTGCTACTCTCAGAGACTGGCTGGACCTCGTGCTGCCTTGATGGTTGATATGATATACCACCGATGTATTGTCCGTTCTGATGAGAATATGGCGGTTCAATAGGGCCGGCGCAAAGTGCTTCAGAGCTAATTGCACTGCTTGTAGCTCCAGGGTATTTATGTCTTTTGTGGCTTGCTCGGGTTTCCATGATCCCCTGATCATCCTGTGCTGCCACACTGCCCCCCAGCCAATTAGCGAAGCATCGGTCTGTATTACCTCTCGGCGAGAGGGAATCACACCCAGAGCTACCCCTTTCGTCAGGAATGACCTCTCTTTCCATGGTTTCAAGGTAAGGAGGCATCGTTCTGTAACTTTGACCAGTCTGCTCCTGTGCCATGTGGGGTTCAGGTGAAGACTGTTTACCCATCTCTGATAAGGGCGCAGTGAAAGAAGGCCCAGTGGTATCAGCGCAGCTGCTGCTGCTAGCATGCCCATCAATCTGAGCACCACTCTGAATGGAAGCTTGATCTGTTTCCGGAAACGCTGGAGAAAGAGCAAGATGCTGTCCACACTCTGAGGTGATGGGAATGCTTTCATCGATCTTGAGTCTAGAGTGATGCCTATGAATTTCACCGACTGACATGGGACCAACTGACTCTTGCTGAAGTTCACCCTGAGACCCAACTGAGTGACATGGGAAATCAGCAGATTGGTCTATTCTGTTGCCTGCTCTTGAGATGGAGCACAGAGGAGCCAGTCGTCCAGATAAGGAAGCACCTGCACCCCCCTGGCTTGTATTGGGGACAATGCTGCAGCTATGCACCTGGTGAACACCCGAGGGGACAGAGACAGCCCAAATGGTAGGACCCGGAACTGATAGACCTGACCTTGAAATGCGAAGCGGAGAAACGGTCTGTGTTGTGGTGCAATTGGAATATGAAAATAAGCATCCTTTAGGTCTATTGTGGTGAACCACTGTAGTGGTCTGACTGCCTGAAGGACCTCCATTTTGCGTAGCATGTGGAATGGTAAAACCTTGAGGGACTGATTGAGGCCACGAAGGTCGAGAATGGGCCTTACGCCGCCATCTTTTTTCGGAATTATATAGTACACTGAATAAAACCCATTTAGCCGTGCTGACCACTTTACTGGTTCTATGGCGTCCTTTTCTAGGAGCTCGGCTATTTGTTTTGCCAATGCCAGTGAGCTGTTGGGGTCTTTGACAGTAGTCATCTTGACCCCATTGAAAGGAGGGGCCCGCCGTCGGAATTGCAGCTTGTATCCTTGAGATAGCGTTGCTATTATCCAAGGGTCTGAGGTGTTTTCTTTCCATAAATTGAGCTGCTGGTGTGAAAAACATCCGACGGTTGGCCCCAAGACTTCATGCTCTGCGAGCCTGGGCTTTATTATCTCTGGGGGGGCGCTGACCTGGCGCCCTGCCCCTTGGAGCCCGAATTAATTGTTGTCCTCGTGCTCTAGGGTACTGCACAAGCTGATCTAGCTGCCTTGGCTGGCTCCTCTGAACAGCAGCTGAGCGAACTAAAGGTTGAGAGCGAGTAGGATACCGTCCCCCATACCCTTGTCTAAATTGTGATGGTGGAGTCCCTCTTAAATCTGCCAGCTGCTGTCTTGTCTTTTTTGTCTCAATGCTCTTTTCCAGAGTTTGCTGTGCCGCTGGTCCAAACAGTTGGCCTTGGACTACAGGGAGGTCACGAAGTGTTCTCCTACAGGCATCTGACAATGGAGACTGTGCCAGCCATACTTGGCGGCGTGCCTGAGTGAGTGTTGACATGAGTCTACTCAATTCTCTTGACATGAATGCGAACGCTTGCAGTGACGCATCACTTAGGATTTGGACTGAAGGATCTCCCCCAATAGGTTGGAGAGACTGGGACAGCGGCAGCATAAAATGGGAGAGCGAATTCCCTATACGACCCATGCGTGCTGCAATATTGTATGCTTGACTAAGAAGATCGTCCGTGATTCTGCACTGAGGTCGCGGGCAGTGAGCATTAGGTCTCCAAGCCTCTTCCGGTGATATGATGAAAGAGGCGATAAATGGATCCACTTTAGGCATCTGACCCAGGCCATAAGAGTCTGGTTCGTGCATAGCAGCCAGGGCCCTGCTTGCTGTGGTATGATGAGTAAGTAACTTGGGATTAGCCCAGCACCTCTGTAGTTCCTCAATATAATCTTTGGATGGGGGAATGCTAAGAGCAGATGGTTTTGCCGTCCCTCTGAAAAAGGCACTGGAGGGAGCTGCCACTATAGGGGCAGTGCCCAGGCTTAATCGTGCCAACGCAATCTGGATGGCTTGTCTCACTACATCCTGATCAGATTCTACTCCTTCCGCTGAACCCCGTGCCGTGTTCTGAGAGTCATCATGAGAGAACTGAGAGTGGACTCCTGATAAGAATTCTTCATTACCCTCCTCACCAAACTGGTTTTGAGAGGCTGCCATTGACAGCATATCCTCCTCAGGAATAGGTAATTCCTTACTGGGATTTCCCAACATCTGTGATGGTGCGTCCCTTGGTTGCAGATTCAAAATTAAAGACTTAATCTGGGCAAACTCTGAGGTCAAAACCTCCACTTTGTTGGCTAAAGAATCCTCTCTATGCCTCTTACTGGTGGAGACACTCACTGCTTCCACCCTCTTTCGCTTAGCCGTCACTTTTCCCTACCGAGGTCAAGAGTGCCTCTACTGCAGCTAGTCTGGAAGTTCTCCATTCCCACGACATAGTGCTACAATTCATACAGACATCACCAGTGAGACCCTGCTTCAAATGTTCCAAGCCTAAGCAGGATGGACAGCAGTCATGTCCATCGTCCTGCTGTAAAGTGGCCCTGCACACAGTGCATGTCAGGCTAAGCCAGGGGTGTCAAACTCAGTTCCTGGAGAGCCACAGCCCTGCAGAGTTTAGCTTCAACCCTAATTAAACACACCTGATCAGCTAATCAAGTCCTTCAGGCTTATTTGAAAACTGCAGGTGTATGTGTGTTGAAGCAGGGTTGGAACAAAACTGTGTAGGGCTGTGGCCCTCCAGGAACTGAGTTTGACACATGTGGGCTAAGCTGTTCCATCCTGCCACAGCAGTGCTTTACTGAAGCCCAAGCGAGAACACTCTGGGTGTCACAAAAATTCTATAACGGTAAGGTACCCGAAATTCTTTTTTTTTTTTTTTTTTTAAACAGCCAAACTAGAGTTAATACTTTAGCGCACTGTTGATAGAAGTACCAGGTAGCAGTACAAAAAACAGAGCGAAAACACATGTATATAATGCAACTGCGAGAAATATAATATATGCCTATATCAAAGAAAAACAAACAAAAATTAATTACATTTTCATGTAAATAGCTACCTATGTAAAGCTATGTAATTTACAAAAATATTACTTACCTAAATTGAATGCTCTATATGATTACAACCAGCTGCAGTGCACGCCGCGGTCTGTAACGAAAAATATATTGTTGTTCCTGGAGCGCACACACTCTTACTGTTCACTATAATTAATCACTATGGCTTTTCTATGGAGCGAAACCACTCTGAGATGCCATATATATACACGTTTCATAAAAGAAACAACATCCGGTGCTTATGTAAGCAACTTACCGCGCTCTGGCAGCGATCGGAATAAACAGACGTGTTCCAAAAAAGTTTGCCTTCAATCCGCCGCAGCCTCTGGAGGACGCACAACGCGCAGCTCCAACAAAAATGATTGTGAAAGACGGAATCCAAGTATTCTGAATGAAAGTTTTTCCTTCGACCTGCAATCTTTGCACGTATGCGAGAAGATTATAGGGACAGTTTGCAGGATGTCATGGGGTTAAATAGAGGGGATCCCCATGACGTACCTGGTCATGTGATGACTTTGTTGTTATTAGACTCGACCTGTGCATGAGCAAGAGAGATAATATTCAGTGGGAAGCACTGCCTCTGGCGGTCAGTAAGAACGAAATAGAACTGTGCGCTTCCCCACAACCAATACACCTGTTGTCTATTACCCATGTGCTCCTAATATGCCAATGTCAGAGCACCCCCAATGGACAAATATATAATTGCATTAAAATGGCTCCTACAAGGACATTTAAGTAGCTTTTATAAACGTGGCTTAAAAATGTTTTTTTGGTGTGCATCTCGAGACCAAACAGGCACTGACATATTTTAAGATGTCAGTGCAAGTTGCTTTCAGTTAAAACAGGTCAAACATATATTTTAGTGTGGGACTAGATTTAAGCATTGTCTGTGAAACCGGGCAATAGTTTAATGCCCATCACAAATAAATACTGTAACAAATTTAAAAAAATATTACCCTAAACATTTCCTACACATTCTAAAATTAAATGTATGAATGAAAATGAAAAAGCAAATAATAATACAATATCTTTTTTGTACCAACAGAATTTTTCTGTCTGCCTCATATAGTCAAGAAAATATTTTATTGTAGTGTATTAGCCTAACTCTTCTCAGCATTTACATTTTTTTTAAAAAATTGTCAGCCGCCGCCAACATTTTTAATCATTTTCACAAAAATGGAATGGTCCCCAGCCCAGAATATTTTGTTGTATGAATATCTGAACATGCAATATATCAAAACAAAACAAAAAAAAGTTTTATTCTAGCTTCATGCATTCTTTTTTATCAACACTTGAATGTGGGTGAGTTTAATTTAAAAAGCAACATTTTGAACAAAAAGCTGAAAACAAAAATGGTCCCCAGAATATTTTGTTGTATGAATATCTGAACATGCAATATATCAAAACAAAACAAAACAAAGTTTTATTCTAGCTTCATGCATTCTTTTTTATCAACACTTTAATGTGGGTAAGTTTAATTAAAAAAGCAACATTTTGAACAAAAAACAGTGCAATTTCAGTCAATGGCAGGGAAGTGTTGTCTCATAAATGATGGAAAATTCCCTCAATAGCCGCAGAGTAAGTAGGCCTATTGATGTCACTACAAAACATTTTCTTGTAGAGACATCAATAAAGCCTTGTGAAATACTGAACAGTCTTATGACATGGGAAAGATTAATACGTTTTTGAGCTGGAGGCTGGAGCTGACAAGACTTAGGTGGTCAATAACTGCATACAGAAAGTGAGTTTTAGATCAAATATGAAAAATAAATATATAAATAAAATGAATTCAAGGTATGTTCTCAAGACTCAACAGTTCTAAGTTATATTTATTTATGTAGTTTTTTAATTGTTCAAAAACGTGCATATGATTTGTGCTCAGATAAGGTCTAAGTTGTACAGTCATGTGCAGGGCAGTGAGATCATGGACTGGTGAATCCAAGCTATTATAATCTTATGGACTACATAAATTGAATCTTTAGTATTACATAAATTGCATTATGCCTATTTCAGGATTCTTCCCTCTGGCAGGTCATTATGAATCTCAGAATATCAACTTATCTGTTAGCTGATAAGCATCAACAGTAGCCTACAGAACCCTGGATGGCCTGTGAGTGAATATCATCATATATATTCTTAATATATACTAAAATCGCAGGTGCTTTATTTAAATCAAACTCTCTAAACCCTCTCAGGTCACTGCTTAGAGAATGGAATATTAATATACTGGAAACTTTGGGTCATTCTCAGGTAACGTGCCACTTGTGCCCATTTTATTTATTTATTTTGTTGTAATTATAATGGTGATGAACGGAAATAGTCTGATATTATAAAAGAAAAATCCTTGAGAAGCATGGTTTTGGTGTTGTTCACCTTGCATAAATTTATATACTGGCCAGCAGGGCGGCAATGTTCAGTTTGGCCTTGTCCAAATTAGAGTTTCAAGGAGGTTTATCACCCTCTATCATTCCCATCTTTCAGTTTCCTATAAGAATGACTTTTATACTGCTGGAAAAAATCTCACTCTTATAGAGCCTTTTTTTTTCTGATTAAAACAACTTCACTTCAGACTTGCAATCTATTGTCTCAGACTAATATTTTTACGAATTCTGAATAATCTTTGTTAATATTTTAGTAATGTTTTGAAAAAAATATTTTAAAATTTGTTCTGATTTTTTAATTGCAAATCTTAATTGTCTTAATTGCAAATCTATCGCAATGCTTTTAAACCAATAATAATTATTATTGAAAATTTTATTTATAGTTTAATCATTTTTTGCATGTGCTACTCCTATGGTCTCCATCAAATGTTTTATGGTCATCATAGTCATAATAATGTTATGAATATTTGTTTGTGCTTTGATTAAGATCAAGAGTTGGATCTATAGCTAAAAACAATGGAGTAAACAAATTGTAAATCAATTTTATTTTGTGGACAGTGGATTTAAGAGTGAGATGAAACATTTGGAAGTGGACATGCAAACAATTAAAGGCCTACAAAAAAAGAAAGAAATCTAGACTATAGAACCTCACTCATACAAAGCCTCCACACACTGTTAGCAGACACCATTCATGCTGATACATGTTCAAAACCATGCAGGAAACTTGCAGGAATTTCTATCTATATTTGTAAAAGAATTTTCATTGGAGTTGTACACTAAAATACATCTGATAAGCAACACTGCAGTGCACCTATAAAATATTGTGTGGTTTGCTGTATTTTATGTGGATGTGCTGAAGGACTCAGATGTGTTAAGAAATGTCATGAAAGTGTACTATCTTAAAGTACAATTAAGTGGCCTTTTTTTAATTAATGTTGTATTATGTGCAAATACACTTTTAAAATTTAAAGGACACATATAGATTCAAAACATTTAAGCGACTGTTTTTTCACAATGGTGGCCCTAATCCAATCGGCATACATAAAAGGTTTCAGACTCATTAAAGGTAGGATAGGCAATGTTTTTCATAAACACTTTTTGTTATACTGGTTGAAACTCTCTTCACATTCTGATAGCAATCACTAATAGAAGTGGTTTTAATATTTAAAAAAAAAAGTGCATATATCTTCTGTGGAAGTCTCAGGACCAAAATATGGTCACATTGCATTCGAATGTCCTACCTGCCTGTCAACCTGTATTTCCATACCTCCGCACACCCTGCTCGCGCAGACATCACACGTCATCAGCTCGTTCCATAAGGCTATGCATAGTTATAACCTGTTTCCCAATTCAGAGGCTGCATCCTTCGAAGGTCGGACCGAGCGTTGTTAACTGGGACGGGTCTTGCATAAGGAGGATTGTTCTTGTCACGTAGTACCTGTGACAGCTGCCATTGATGAGTGGCAGCTTGTACTGGACTTGGTTCACAAACTGTCTAAATATGTTCACCATGGTACATTTCTCTATAATAAAGAGTTTAAACGATTTATAATTGCATCTTAGTAAGATATGTCAACGTGAACGGCTTACAGTTTTTTTTGTTTGTTTGTTTTTTTAGATATTTATGTAAGTTGAAGCCCAATAATTGCGTTTAATTTTTTTTTTTTTAAATTCTGTCGTCACTGGCACACAATGAATTCTGGGGTTTGCAAGGCCGTGAAGGATCCATCTGTTGTATCCATCATTGCACGGGAAACGTAGGACGCATTTGGAGGCTGCGTTTGAAGGAGCTTTCGAATTGGGACAGCCTTCGCCGCACCGCTGTGACGCAATTGGCCTTCAAATGTGGCCTTCGAACAATGCAGCCACTCCTTCTTGCAGCAGTAGACAGACAGTCACAGAGCGCCACAAACAAACACAGGGTTCCCACTCTTTTCTTGAAATGATTTTCCAGGACATTTTCAAGACTTTTTCAGCTGCTACAGTGCGAGTCAAGTTATCACAACTATGGCTGGGCAATATACCGATATTATCATATCGAGATATATTTTGAAACAGATGTGATATTGTACCTATACCATTATATCTGTATTATAGTTGTGCAAAGATTGTTGTCTTTCACAATGCCACCTGCTTTCCTCTACTTGCAATGCCACACTACTAAAACAGAAGTTATTCTCTACTTTTGTTCATACACTGCTATTTTACTTGCTGATATCAGTTTAAAAGTCCAAACTCTCACAGTCAAGCTGTATTCGCAATCAGTCACTAACGTTAGAAAATATTAACTATTATCGGACTTCTAAATTAATTGCATCTGCTCGCACCAAGGCACATTACGCATCTGGTATACATAATGGCATAAACTGATGAGTTATGTGTTTTTGACTCTAAATTATTTTGATTTATCAAATCTTTGTAACCGTTTTTGTCAATTATATTGCTGAAATGGATAGACCTTTTGTAAAGCTAAATGTGTTTAAATGCAAAATCAATTTAGCCTACTGGTGTATGAAATGGATCTGAAGTAAAATATTCTGACAAACTAGGATAAAATACCGGTATATATCATATATCCCAAGCTTTGGAGAATTGCTATTTTCTACAGTTGTACCTTATATTTTGTACATTTAACCAGATTGCTTAAATGTTTATTCATCTCAATCTTTCTCTCTTGTACTTTCTCCACAAAATATTTTATGTTCAATAAATCACCAAAACAAAATTTACGTTTAAACAACTGTGTTCAAATGAACATGCAAGTCTTCATTTCTCACTGCCTCTTCTCTGCGGCCTGTGTATCTAGCTAAAAACAGCATGAAAAGTTGGGGATCTGTGCACATACACAGTATTTTGATAGAGCTGAATTCATGACGTTTTTCTCATTCACATGTTTTTTGTTTCTGCTGTCGGACAATAGAACAAGTATGAAATACTGAGTGGAACGTGGCCCGGTAAGACTACCTGTTACCCGTCGCTATCTCGAAGCTGTCGTCGTGCTCGCTACAGCTCCACTAAAACCAAAAATATATTTCACGCAAAGGTATGAGTGACGACACGCCCACAGCTCTCCACTGCTCCTCTGTCACTCAACAGAGAGAGGGAGAAAAACCTCTCAACCTCTCGATATACTGCGATACAGCAACACTCTTTAACAGAAAGTCGCTAGCTTCTTTGGATAAATAAGTCCTTACTTGGGTCTGAAAAATCAATAAATCTAGCAACAAAGACAGATGAAAACACTGGGAAGCAGAACTGTTCTAAGGAAATATGCAATTTGATTGGTTGGTAGCGTCACCAGACCTGCCAACTTCGTCAAAATATTTTGAGTACCACTTGTGTTGTGCAGCTTTTTTTGCAGACTTTTGCAACTCCATTACTTTGCACGCAGTAATTTCCCCATATTGGTTATAAAAAAAACAATAAAACCTATATTTTTGATTACAATACTTTTAATAAAGAAAATATAGACATTTTGTACTGTACTGGCCACAATCTTTAAATGTTTTTTGCCCTCCACATGGCGTCGACAGTCTGCAAAACACACACACACTGAACACTTGTTCAGCAGGTCTGCTGCTGAACATGATTGATAGATTTGCTAAGAAAAAACACCTCCCAAAACTTTATTGTTCTTTTTTTCACTTAGACTTCGGCTCGAATGTTTCCACAGTGAAAGTAACCTTACGCGTAACGGTTCACATTTACCAAAAGCTGGCAGGTCCGCTCACACACACACACACACACACACACAGTTTACCTTTTAAGCCCAACTGCAGTGAATGGGGAACGGGGCACAGAGAGTGAGGCAGAGCAGTGCCATTGAGTAGAGCGGTGCTGAGGCAGAGGGCAGGAGGAGAGGGACGGGAATGTTACGTTGTAGGTTCGGTAGACTTGTTATTCTCCGCTTTTCTACAATGATTAGCTGAAACTGCTTCACCACGCTGCTGCATCGTGTTGTCAGACAGGAGTACCGCACGTGCACATTTGCCACATAACTCACATGTCCGTAGTTTAGAGGGGCAAGTCCTACCAGCGTACTGAGATGTCAAATTGCATACTTGCTACGCAAAATGCGTACATATTGGCAGGTTTGTGTCACGTGGGGCGCTGTGCTGGCTACATGCAGAAATGAAAGCAGACAAGCGCTCCAGCCCAATATTACCCATTGGAAGGCAGCTGAAAACAGATATTCATGCGTAAAATGTTTAACCCGTTTGCGTTCATCCACAAGGAGGGAAAATTATTTTCCAGGACAACCCAAACGTTTCCAGGACATTTTACTTTTTTCCCATTTTCCATGTGTTTTCCAGGACTGGAAAATTGGTCTTTCATTTTCCAGGTTTTCCAGGACGCGTGGGAACCCTGAAACAGCAGCCATCTTTTACAGTTCCTCCTGAACTAAGCTCATGCTGTGTTCACGCCATGTCGTAATTACGGTAATTATGAGATGATAACCTATGACGTTCTATTCTGAGCTGTTCTCTGAGCACGTCCTCGGACTCGAAATTATGTATTTCTATAGCAACACTATCAACGCCGCAATTAACTATTTTAAAAACTTTAAAGGAGCTGTATGTAAGATTGTGGCCAAAACTGGTACTGCAATCACTTTCAAATTACTTGTAGAGCGGTGTATCCCCTCCCCCTCCCCCCTGACTCGAGGTTGCCAGATATGCTGCAGAATCCAGCAGGAACGTAGGCTGCTACAAGGAGCTGCAGCTGTGGTAACTAGAGCAGAGCTGGCAACCCGGATGCCGAAACACTACTGACTTCGTGATTGGTAGATAGGTGGAGGGTGGGGCTTCAGGCCAAAACAAAAGATGACAACATCAACATCAGTTGAGGGCTGCAACTTCAATTTTTAAATGACAATATCCTGGCCGAACTACTGTTGTCAGTGATATAAGTATTTGAAATTAACATGATTTCTAGTGACATATCAGGAACATTTTATGATTAATTGAAATACATTTCTTACATACAGCTCCTTTAAAATAACTTTAACTATTTTAAAAACTTTCAACTTCAGCTAGTCTTTCTCAAGCCAACATCAAAGTTTGTCTACAAACTTTACTACCTAGTTGTAATGTTATGTGCTTTGAGACATGAGGCAATTTAATGCCATCTCTCGTGGAGCTTTGCAGACTCTTCTCTGGCTGTGCGATGAATGTGTTTTGGAGGAGGCGTGGCTTTGAAGACGCTCTGAATGGAGGGGGGGGGGATTTTATGATTTCAAAGCTAGCTTGCTGTTACTAGCCTCTCCGAAGTTGACTATTCTACCTTTAAAGACCCCCTGTGGTGAAAAGTTTTTAATTTTTTAAATGTTGTTTATATGTCTATGTGGTGTTTTAAATTTGCTTTAAGACAAACCATGTGTAAATTATTATTACCACACATTATTATCTGTTTGATAACGTAGTCAAGCAAAAGGCTAAACATATTAATTACCGTTATAATATACCATTGTGCAGCGTTTACTGCTGTAACTTGAGTAAAGTTGACCGAGTGGATCTCTGAGCTGGTGTGAATAAGTGTAGGCGGGGCTAATGTACATATTCATGAAAAACCTGTGCACCTGTGTCCTACTTCATACATCCACTAAAATTACCAATTAGGTAGATTTTGATTATGATCATTTGTTTGCAAATACCACTTTGTTATTTTGATATTTTGTATCAAATGCAGTGGCGTTCATACAGTACGCAAGTAGGGGCTTAAAGGGTCAGCTCAAGTCTAGCTCACAATCTTTTTGAAAAATGCAACTTAAATGGGCGTGGTGGCTGTGAGAAGAAGGGAGGGGAGGGGAGTGGGTGTGGTACGGCACGGCAGGGGAGAGGGGGGGAAACTGTCATCGCCAGTGGCCCATACATATAACGACTGTCACTAAAAATCAGTGGTAAAACGTGAGGAAATGCTAGATTTTTTTTATAGCTGGCAAAGTTAAAGTCTAATGAAATACACTGACACCTTATTTTTGTCCTTTCAAAAGTAACTGAATGCACTGCTACATATTAGCCTACAGTAAGCATAATTCTATTTAAAACATATGTACACGCATATGTATAATTATGTCATTATAAAATATATATATATTTGTTTCTATACACACTATAAATGCATATATTTGAAAATAATAAATTTTCCGCTTAAAAATCTACGCGCCCCTGCCCTGAACCCCATAATAATAAAGATGGACAGTGACATAGAAATTTGCACAAATTAATCATACGTTCCATACAATTGAGGTATTATCGAAATATCTACATAACGAGTGATTATTTAACAAAAGGCAAGTAAAACGGTCAGGGTTACATTTTAGACACACACACACACACACACCTCTGAAGCGATAGAAAAGTCCTCGGGACCGCCACTCGCAAGACGAAACCTGCATTGTTGTACTGTACAAGGCCGAAGTCCACCATTCTCCAGTTGAATGGTTGCTACACACACATAGTTTAGATGTGTCCGTGGTTGATGGCCAACCAACCGCCCTCAGCCAGAGTCCAGCCCTGGCAGCATCGCGGGGAAAGATGCACTGGAACTTTTGCACCACAAAAACAAACGCGCGTCCCATCATTGCCTCTCTCATCTACAACGCGATATCACAGTTTGACATGTCTGTCATTGGAAAGTTCCACGTGGTGTCATGAATAATTAAGAGAAAGTGCCTTCTCATTGGATAAGAAAACTCAGTCATGAATAATTATGAGACACCGATGAGTCATCAAAGTACTATAGTGCTCTGCCACGTCACAGACACGATGAAGATTTTAAACGATGAAAATAGCGCAAAAAAAAAACTAAAATTTAACCATTTCCCCCCTACTATTAAATCTAACAGATGCTAACATTGTCTTCAATGGTGTTCAACACACATACCTCTGTTAAAATCTCAGAAAATTTGGTTTAGGGTTTCATGACCCTTTAAAGGTGCATTGCGCAACATTTCATGTTAAAAATACCCGTTTTTCTAACCCATACATGCTTAAACAATTGCCTGATGGGCTGAATGAGCCCTTCTCTGATCACTGCGATTGCCTCTATAATCCTGTACAGTAAAATAAATAAGAGGGATTCGGGACGGAATATGAGACTGGGCGTCATGCGTGTTCACGCTCACCTGGCTATGTCTTGCAGGTTTGTGTATTCGCTGCCATTCTCCGTATCAGCGAAGACAACTCGAGCGACAAAAGTAGAAGATGGATTCAAAGAGACCGGCTTGTAGTCCATTCCAAACCCCAACGCAAACTCCACATAAGACAAAGACACATGCGTGTGGTCCATGAGCGTGCACACCTCTGGTTGCAGTTTCGCTTGTCGCCAGAGGGGGCATAGTTCTGCAAAAACTCAGAGACTTGCGCAATGCACCTTTAAGTGTCAAACTGCTTTTTGGGGCCAGTGTATGAGCATGTTTATTGTTTGACTCTGTAACTTCTATTAATAGTCAAGAAACAGAAAGAATGTGATGTGGTTTTAAATGCCCAAGACAACTCTAAATTTTAGACCCAAGACATTTTGGTTATATGATCACAATTAGGCCATTGTTGCATGTTTTCTTCAAAATAGACATACAATTGTTCTATAGAAGTACAAGAAAAGAGAAGTAGGATCACAGGTCTTGTGTCTATTAGATTAGCATCAAAACAAACCACACAATCTGTCATACATTTGAGCAGCCTTTTCCCAGCCCTTTTGATAGCCTAACTGTTTGCATTTAATTAGATGGTTTGCTTTTTTGTAAACAGACTGCATTCCTACGACACATCTGAGTCAAAAAGGAGATTGCGCCTTTGCTGTATCAGCGTCTAAACTTTGGAACAGTTTGCCTAAACATAGAGACGCTGATACTGTACAGAATTTTAAAGTACAACACAAAACACATCTGTGTTCAATAGCTTTTAATCAGTAACAATTGTATTATGTGTTGCTTGTGTGATGCTTTTTATTGTGTGACATTGTAAGCACATTGGTCAACTTGTGTTGTTTTAATTGTGCTATATAAAGTTGCTATTGCTATTACAATGCATTATAATAGTTAAATTATTCACAGATGTTTTATGAGTGCATTCTTGTTTTGTTGACAAAATACCTCATAAATAACCAATTAGGCTTCCTGTACTAGTGAACTCAATAAAAATACAACTTTACAGTCATAGTAGTTTTCCATTTCTAGTCAGAACTGATTACAGCGTATTATCTGTTCACACATGTTCAAATGGCGGTCGTGTGAGTGAGACGTGGCATTAGTATGGCTATGCCGCGAAGTCTGGTGGCATTAGTATGGCTGTTCCGTAAGATCCAAGAATCAGCAACAGGAAATGAAAGTGCTGGAGCATCTGTTGGCCATTCCGCACATGTGTTGCTCCCAAATCTCTGAGATCCACATTCACAAGGACAAAGAGCACTTGAAAACTCTACAGGTCAACCGTTATTTATTTGGATCGATATAGGGAGGGTCATTCCTGTCTTGTATTTGAGCTACATTTTCTTTTACATGAGATGGACAATACTATCAAATCCAGCAGTGGCAGGGGGGTACATTTTTTGCGGGGGACAGGGAGCCAGGGTAAATTTCCATTGGCCCAGGAACAAATGTAGCGATGCAGAGAGAATAAACGTTTTCTTCAGGGATTCACATCCAATCCTTTCGAAATCTTTTATGAAATTGGACGTTTAGTCGCTTCACAGGCCAGTTTGTGATATAATGATGATCTGAAACTGGTACATCTAACAAGATTTTTGATTATTTTGAAATAGCATCCATCAGAATTGTTGGATAATCGTATATAAAGCCTGATTCATCCACATTCCTAAAGGCACGCTCTGCTCACACTCCTCCGGTCTGAAGACAATAGCATTAAATCCCTGTCTTTTGTTGCAGTTAGGCACCGGAGCACAGTTTTGTATTTGTGAATATGTGCGTGAAAGGGGTTTGTGTAAGTTCTGGCAGCCGGAGTGTGTTACTGATCACTTCAGGAGGTGTGTGTGTGTGTGTCAGTGTCTTAGTGTATACATACACATGTGTGCAAGCATGTGTACAGGTATGTACTTCTGTGTGTGCGTGATCTTGTATGAAGGGCGAGTGTGTTTAAAGGGTAGACAATAGCAGAAAATGCTGAGGTTGCGGTGAGGGGCTTAGGGATTCTGCAGCCCTTCCCCCAAGTGTTTAGTCATGAGAGGGTCCGGCCCATGCAGGTGCACGCATTCCTCTGCCAGACAGCCATGTGAAAAGTGCCAAAAAACAGGACAGATACAGACTAATCTGATCCACCAAATCACTTTTTTTTGCCATACAGTGGAATCCACAAGTCCAAAAGTTTGAAGACACTTTGAAAATCTAGGATTAAAAATATAAATTAAATCTGGAAATAAAAAGAATGGGTGTCATTCACTAATATCTGTGTAGATTATTCATATTTACTGAATACGAATAGGAGAGCTTCTCATGAAAAAAAAGCCTAATTCACATTAGTGTTGTGTCACAATACTGGAATCTCTATAACTTTGATACAATACCTACCTTGAAAAACATATTGCTCAATACCACAGGGAAAAAGTAGCCTACAGCAAACATTAAGGACACGTGAAATTATATTATATTATATTATATTATATTATATTATATTATATTATATTATATTATATTATATTATATTATATTATATTATACACAATTTCTATCATAGCATTTGTACTTAAAAAACTATTTAAATATATTTTAAATGAAAAAAACTGTATTATTAAAATATTAGGTAATACTTCACAGTGTTATGTTTCATATACTTACTGTAGTAATTAGCGCATTATCGTACAGGTATAAATTGATTTTTAATTAATTATTAAATGGTTTAAGGTGCTAAGTGTGCTAACATGCTAGTTTCCATGACAGAGTTCAAGATAAACCTCATTACTACTGGAGCTGCCAGTTTGCTATGGTTTCAAATTAAACAGCAAGCACCAACTACGCAAAAGCGGCAGCCCTTCCAGCGCACTGAGTGTCCGAATTCACTCACTCGTTTTCATTCACTCCTTCTGAGAACTATATTAGTGGAGTAATGTAGGGAAAAGGAAATGTAGTGGGCGATTTCAAACACAGTGTGTGCCAGCTTGTTCCCTAAGTTACTGATTACATTTACCTGCTGTTTATTTCATTTCCTCATTACCACTCCTTCTTTTTTTAAGCCCTTAGTTCTCCTCATTGTTTTGTTTGCCTCTGTCGAAAATGAGATAATGATATTGAGGGAATGCTCTCTGCAAATAGTATACGTTCATCAAATGCTTTCGCTTCAAATCCGCTAAATCCCAGCGTCATTCCGTTCGTTGGCAAACCACTAAATGCCACTAACCTTTGTCAGCAAAAGCCTCTGAGTCCACAGAACCAATCAGAAGACGCAAATCAGATCATATGATTTCAAGATGAATGATGGCGTGCTTGTAAATAAAATTGTTACAGTGGCAATAATGAGAGGATCTGTGAGTAGCATGAAAACACAACAATGTATTGTATAACTCTGACAGAAACGGACATAACCTACATTAAAGAACAGCTACGACACGGACGTGGATCAGGTTCTTCATTGTTACATTCTGAATTCTGCTTTCATCATTTGCAATGTTTCCAGTTGCATCTTTAGTGATTTTGCAACTGTTTACTATGTATTGTTGTCCAGTTGGACTTAATTGACTAAATTGACTTAATTGAATTAATTGACTAAAGTGACATTTAAAAAAGTGACAACCTAACCCTAAAGTAAGCATCTGTTGTCAATAATTATTACTCAGTACTTAAATGTATTATTACACTGTAACACAGACACCTTAAAATAAAGTGTAACCTACCAAATATGTCTGCTATTCATTGATACAATGTGCAACATAATGTAGCCTATAAAAGTGCAGTTATACCTGTAGGTTTACTTTTATTAATGCTACAACCGCTCTGTTTACACCCTCTACTGTAGTCAATGGAAACGTTTGTTTGTGTGCCTGTGGTTAGAGTAAGTTTGTATCATTGCAGTACCAGCTTCAAGAGACACATGTTACAGCTTCCTTAAACAGGATGTTTAAAGATAAGTTACAGAGAGTCTAAAACTGGTCTTACACATTCATCACTTCAGGGTAGTGGTTTTGTTTTGTGGTTCTGCATAATCTAGCTGTATTTCAACATTTAAATATTAAGAAATAAGGGATACAACGTCTTTGTTTATTCTCTCACCTTTATTTTAAGGTGATGTTGTTACAGAGTAATTACACAAATAGGTACTGAGTAATATTAATTAACTTATGGGTTAAGGTTGTGGTATGGTTTAGGGTTATAGCTTTTGCATAATTCACTGCAGTAAAACATGTAGCTATGTCACCTTACCTCTGTATTCAGGTTAAACCACTGTAGTCACTATTTCAATGATGCTTATAACTTTCTGGGCCTTGAAAGTGACAATTATGTTGGAGTCTATGGCGTGGGGGGTTTGGAACGACATGAGGGTGAGTAATTAATGACAGAATTTCAATCAAATATTTTGGTGAACTATCCCTTTAAAGTGTGTAGTGCAATTACAAATGTAATGGAAACCAGTCAGGAAGTGTTCAATAGTTGTAGAGCTCTAGCAAAAAAAGGTATTTTTCAGTCTTGTGGTACGAGAGTAAACTGTATCTCCTACCCGAAGGGAGGAGATCATAGAGGTAGTGTGCAGGGTGAGTTGGATCTCTAATAATTTTGGAGGTTCTGCTCCGACATCTGGACAAATAAATGTCCTCAACTGAAGGTAACTGTGTGCCGATGATATTTTGTGCCACTTTGGTAACTCACTGCAAAGCCCTCTGTTCCTCTCTTGTACAACTACCATACCAGGATGTAATGCACTATGTCAGGACACTCTCCCCTGCACATCGATAGAAGTTCACAAGATGTTTCTGAGGCAATCTAGCTTTCTTTGATCATCTCATCATGAATGAGAAATGAAAATAAAGACGTTGCCGTGCCTTTCCAATGTGTAGTCCAAGAAAAACCCCAAGAATTTAAAAGAGGTGACTCTCTCCACAGCCACTCCATTTATGAACACAGGACTCAAATCAATTGTCCTTGTCTTACTAAAATCCACCACTATCTCCATTGTCTTCTTGATGTTCAGAATGAGATTATTGTTGGAACACCATGCACCATGGAAATTATATTTGTTGTTTGTTCAGAATGGCAACAATAGCAAAAATTCTCTAGTGATGCATGTAAAGTTAGACATTGTTGGACAAATTGTGTGACAAACTTATGTAGTTGCAAAGTTTCTTATAGTTAGTTAGTAGAAAGTGGAACATAGAAATAAAATGTTACCAAGTTTAGTATGTGCCCATAGTTTTGGCCCTGTAGACAAAAATCATAATTGTTTTATGCATAATTGTGAGCACTATGTTTCTGTTATGGAAAACAGCCATAGACAGTTGAGGAAACACCACTACAAGACTAACTTTAGCACAGAGAGCCTGACTCTGACTCACTCTGACTCACTCACTCCACTCAAGATCATACCACTCCTCCTGTTATTCTCTCATTTCAGTCCTCATGTCAGACCTTCATGTTTTAAATCCACAGGCCTTTGAGCAAATCTTTAGGCAGATTTTACCTTGAGCTTTCCGAAACTCAAGTGATGCGCCTATGATTTCTTTACCCTTCACTTTATGGAATGCCTGAGAAATCCTATTGGTAGCTTCAGGGCATTACAGGGTGGATCTGATGAGAATATTAAATAGAAAGCTTGGGCACTCCTTGGTGTCTTGATGGAATATTTCAGATTCTCTAGAATATTACAGTAAATATTACAGGCTTTTTGTTTCTGCCAGCTTCTGTGAGAAAGATTCTCGGGTCTGCAGGTGTAGCAGAGCTCAGAGAAAGCTTTGAGATTGTAATGACATTGGAGAGCCATGAGGGCTGGGTGGAGAAGTGTAGGCAAATGCAAGATCAGGGTAGGGCGGTGCATATAGTCAGAGAGTGTTATGGTGCGACTGATGTGGGGAAGAGGTAATTGTTTGCTGTACTGTGAATTTAAGGTGCATTAAGCACAAACACGCAAACCTGACTGGAGCTATAATTACATGAAAGGTGTGGTCTCACTTTCACTGATGAGAGAATGCCACCTCACTGGAAATATGTGTTGTGAGCTTGACCTTAAATGTGGGAACAATGCTTCACTTTAACTGCCACCTGCAAAAATAATGTTGAATGATATAATGAACACATAATGCACATGTCAATAAATAAAAGGAAAATAGAAGAGGTGAACACCTTTCTATGTCCTTTGCATGCACTAAAATGTTTGACGTGTTTTTACACAGCATTTGAGACATTTACAATTCCGTACCTCAGACCGGATGACATGAATCACACATTCAAAAAATTACAGTACAATACATTTATTTTGCATTGTCAACATTATGAATAATGCATTTGACATTGACATGGAATGCACAAGAAAAATAAAAAATAAAACATTGAACTTTATCTATGCTTATGTTATGGTGATGAGCCATTTAAAGTATGGAACATCTGACCACATTTTTTCAAACTGCATTTCGCAAAACATTTTATATTTATTATTATTAATAATAAAAGATTCAAAATATATATAATTTAAACCTAAAATCTAAATGCTTCAAGTATATTGACGTTTTTTAACTGCCTGCTGCACCCACCACATAGTTTTTATAATGCATTTAATTGTGTAATGTATGTTGCACTCTTCTGTGTCTATAGGCCTATAAGAAGAAAGAATAAGGCGTAATGCTGGTTTATGGTGTGATTTGGTTTGGGGGGAGTGAGACGACTTCGTGCCATAAAGTTGCATAATGTGGGTTTAGCGTTTAGCCTAAGGGGAAGAGAAACAGAGAGAGTCATTGGCTGAGGACTAGCATCTGCCTCTCCCCTAAAAATACGGCAGATCATTTAAAGTCGGCTTGCATCCATTGAAACTTGTGAAACTGAATCTGGACTAAACCAGCAGCAGCTTCTCAACCCAGATCTGTTCTTCATCGCTTTCTGCGCATTTTCTTGACCAGGAAGGTAAGAGAACTAAACAACCATCACTTTCAGTCTCGTAGGCTAGCCTACTTTATTGAGTCTCCGAAAGACAGCTGAGTTCAGAATAAACTATGCATTTATCTGGGTTATCACTTTTATTTATATATATATTAAACTTTCTGGAGTCTTTATGGGGTGTTTCACGGTAGAGGATTTTTTTTTTCTTTGCTTGCATTTTATAGCCTACGCAGATCCCAGCTTTATGACGGAAAGTGAATCACAGGAAATAACAGTTTCATTATAAATGCGGACGTGGAGTTCTGCAGACCGCTTTTATACTGCTGTTCACTCTTTATATATTTACAATAAATATATAGTTGCCATTATTCATTTGTAGCTACTTTGCAGACATCTTTGATCATGCGCGGAACTTTTCCAGAATAAATAATAAAAACTTCAAGCTAAATAAATAACATTTTATTTGCTAAATTTGGATGTAGACTTTTAATGGTTCTTATTTAATAATAATAAAAAGTCTAATAGTTCTTATAATTGATTTGTTTATTCAAAATCCCTGCTAGTACTTTAAAATGTGGGCGTGTCCATTCAGACACACCCTTACAATATGCGGTAACCACAGCCTACTTTCCATTAAAAAGTTAGGCATACAACTCATGTGAATTAAATTACTCAAATAAATGAATAATCTCGGCTACATGATATTAGAACCGCAATAAATAAAAATATGAATTGGGTAAACAAAAAAAGTCACCAATGAATTATGTAATAAAACAGTCTACTTTTTTATGAGTTTTAAGAGTTTTGACTTTATCTAATTAGATTCAAAGTGGTTGAAAAAGTGCAATGAACTTATAACTGCAGGGTTTATATTTGCACCACGTGGCTTTGTTCATGTCACCTCTAATAGTTTAAGGATAAATCGCACTCTCCTTTGACAGCATGAATCTGTAACTGGCAGATCTAAAGCTCATGCAAAATGTATGTTTTGCATCAAACATTTCCTGGTAAAGTCAATGGAACTGGGTACGCATGTCTGCCCACAGCTGCAATAATGCAGCATGACTCATTTGTTGGCTGCCTCACCCTTTTGGGCGTCACACAACTTGTACTTCAACTGAGTACATTCAGCCTACAGCTGATCACATCTTTTTTTCAGTCAACTGATAATATACATTCTCATGTTGTCCATGTGCATGCACACATTTGCCTAATATTTATATAAAATATTTTGAATGAAATGGATGTTTACAGTCATTTTCTCAGAGAGTATATATTAGATGAATGATGAATGATGACCTTGGTCTGATATGAGTAAACAACAAGGACTCTTGCTATTCCATTTTTTTTTCTTTAATAAGATCCACTGTGCATTTGTTTGATCACCCTCCCAGTAGTTATCAACTTCAAACCATTACGTCTTAGAATTGTTTGGATTTTCAAAAAATAGTCCAGTCATAGTCATAGTCCAGCCCCAACATTCTTGTGCCGGTATTTTCCAGGAATCATGGTTTTCCACAAGGAGTTCCAGAGTGCAGGTAAAACAGCTGGCCTGCAGATTTGGAGAATAGAGAAGATGGACCTGAAACCGGTCCCCAAACAGCTCCAAGGAAACTTCTACACTGGAGACGCCTATGTTGTCCTTTACACCACTGCTGCTCCGTCTTACAATGTCCATATGTGGTTGGGTGAGAAGTAGTTACCACATTTAATCATTTAAATCTTTGTCAAATTTCTAATGTCAACAAAAAAAAAACCTGTTCCCTTTCAAGGACGTGGCACATATATTTTTTTCTTTACTTATGTAAGCAGATACAGCAACACACCTTGACGCTGTTTTTAGTTTGGTTATTTGTCTGTGTCTGTTTAAACTACAGGTAATGAGTGCTCTCAGGATGAAGGTGGAGCTGCCGCCATCTTTGCTATGCAGCTGGATGATCATCTGGGTGGAGCACCAGTCCAGTACCGTGAGGTTCAGAACAATGAGTCTGTCACATTCCTTGGCTACTTTAAAACTGGAATTAAGTACAAGGTAATAACCCTTACAGATAGCTGATTAAAAAAAAATTTTTTTTGCTGATAAATCTGACAAAATGGGGTCATTTTGGTAAAATGCTTCATTTTAAATTCAGGCTCCAATTAAACTTAACCTTTTTCTCATTGGAAATGTATTATGGTGTTTTTGTCAAAAATATGCTGCCAGAAGAATATAATTTAATTCATGCCAGCATCAATCATTACATTACATTTTAGTAATAAATAATAAAGCCTTTTTGACAGAAAGTTAATTAAGCTCAATGGGTAACAGCAAGTAACAAATGCAAAAATGTAAGAATTCGTAAGAAAATCCTATATTGATGGACCACTAATCCAAATAATAATGTGGATGCATCAACATCAATGTATATGATAGGTTCATATACAGCTCTGGGTAGTAGTGCATGAATAATGTTTTTTTTTTTTATACAGATAATAAATTTGTTTATCTAGGAGGATCTCACAAACCACATTCAAATCAATAGTGAAAACTTTATATACAATTTTCCCTTGCAAATATCTGGCATATTATGAAATAAGAATTGACTCTTGTATAGTATTGCTTTGATAAATATTTCTTTGCTCCCTTTTACATATGTGAAATTTTCCCTTTCAGATTAAGTGCATTTTACTTTTCGCTGTAATGCCCTCTGCAATTTATTTTCTGTGTATTATGATTTTTTTTTTTTATTGTAATGTAACAGGCATGAAACATGTTGGTGTATTTTGTTCAATGGCACATTGTCTTTTTTTCCTACACAGCAAGGTGGTGTGGCCTCTGGGTTCCAGCATGTGGTGACTAATGATATGAACGTGAAGCGTGTGCTTCATATTAAAGGACGACGTGCCATTCGTGCCACCGAGGTGAACATGTCTTGGGCCAGCTTCAATCATGGAGACTGCTTCATCATTGATCTCGGCAAGGTCAGAAATATATGGGGTGAAGTGATTAATAAATGTCTTTAGTGCTGTCCTTTTGAGAAATCCAAAATTCACAACCTCACAAATCATATTACGATTTTCCTAGGACATCTACCAATGGTGTGGGAGTGAGTGCAACCGTTTTGAGCGGTTGAAAGCCTCCGAGGTTGCAATTGGCATTCGTGATAATGAGAGAAATGGACGCGCCAGTCTGCAAATGGTTGAGGACGGTTCTGAGCCAGAGGCTGTCCTTAGTGTAAGTCTTTTCTTCTTCTGCAAAATAAAAACTATGTGCCATTATGTTGCAAGTTTAAACATGCAGGGTGTAAGAAGAATGAGGATCTGCTTTGGCAGGAAGTCAAGACATAATTAACATGGTCAGTGGTGGCTCAGAGTCTTTATTTAATGGAGCACAACATAGTTTAGAGTGAGACCAGTAACATCACTGACCTTCTTGATCAGTTTGTTCTAGTTTTTTGAATTGTAAACTAAGGATACTGGTGACTATGAACTGGTACATATCTTTCAGACTACTCACTTTGAAAGAGTTTTAAGTCGGCATGAAATGGAAATTCACATCTATTTTATAAATGCATGTTATTAATCTTATTTTTAGCAATTCATCCATGCATATATGTAATTTTTAAAACAATTCATGCCGAACCCCTTCAGTCTTTTAATCCACATAAAATCTGAACCTTTGTTACTATCACCTTTGCCTCATTACCTTTACATCATCTGTATGTTCCAAGGGACAAGGTTTGTCTGGTTAGCATGATCCAGTTACAGCATCTACCAGCCTCTATAATATTGTTCCAAAAAACAGGAGTTTTGAGATTATGTTACCAGATAGTTACCAGACATAGACACAACAGAGACATTGGATAAATTACATCAGAAAGAATCTGTAAACATTCACATGGCAGACACATTTACATGCATTGTCTGGGAATTGAACTCATGACCTTAGCATTGCTAGCCTAGCACCATGATCTAGTGTGTAATGTACAGAAACAAAAAGAAAGCTAGAATAAGTTTGTCACAGTTAAAATGAGTAAACAGTAAATAAGGGAATTAGTATTGCAGTCAGCAAAGAATTCCAGTTCATCTGGTTTTGAGGTTCTGCACTGTGGTCTTTTTTTGTGTCCTGTGTTGACCTCTGCCATGGAGAAAACGGGAAACTCCTATTCTATTTGTTTATTTTTAGGCTCTTGGTCCCAAGCCCAGCATCCCAGCAGGAAGTCCTGACGATGAGACGACTGACAGAAGCAATCAGAAAAAGGGCTCACTCTACATGGTACATTTATGTATTATGCACATATCAGAGTTACCATGAGCACTGTATTATGCTAACTGTGTAGTATTCATGGCATTTTATAAATGTATGCATTTGTGTGTTTTGTCTGGGTTAGGTATCTGATGCTACAGGCTCTATGAAGACAGCTCTGGTGTCCCAGAGCAGTCCTTTCAAACAGGAGATGCTCAGTCCCACCGAATGCTTCATCCTGGACAATGGAGTGGACAGCAAGATCTTTCTTTGGAAAGGTATGTTCAAATAATATTTTGATGTCCTAACATTACATATAATGAATTAAAGCTGCAGGGTGAACGATATAGGCTTCCTTAGACACACAGTTTCATCTATTTGAACCTTTCAGGACCGAATGCAAACACTGAAGAACGTAAGGCAGCCATGAAGGTCGCAGAGCAGTTTGTCAAAGACAAGAACTACCCCAAAAACACACAGGTATCAGACTCTAGCCTATTAATGGAAGTATATTAAATAGAAGCCAAATTCTAACCAGTCTATCTAACTTTTTGTGATCAGATCCAGGTTATGCCAGCTGGAGGTGAGACCACACTGTTCAAACAGTTCTTCAGTAACTGGAAGGATAAGGATCAAACCACAGGTCCAGGCCAGGCCTACAGCATTGGCCGTATTGCCCGTGTTCCACAGATTCCCTTTGACGCCTCCAGTCTGCACTCCAACAAAAAAATGGCTTCCCAGCACGGTATGGTGGATGACGGCTCTGGCAAGATTCAGGTAAAAATATTGACGCTCATCACCCCAAGGACCATAGATTATCCCAGAGGAGAATTAAGGACTGTTCACACCAATAATGATGATAACTATAAAAGCCTCAACACCAATGTTGTTTATTATAAGTACGCTCTGATTGGTTGTTTTTATTGTTCATCAGCTGGAAAAAATAGTTTTCCAACAATTTTGTTTCTCTTGTGCCGTTATAGTTGTAATTGTGGTCTGGACTTTGCTATTCTTTTATATTTAGAACAGTTTTTAAAATGACATCTTCATCGTTGTAGTTTTCGTCTTTGGTGTGAACGGGCCTTCAGCGTTTTTGAGTCAGGAATTGCCTCAGGAATTGCTAATTGGTTTTAGAATCATGTTTTCAATTTAAAGGTGCAGTCACATTAGAGAAATTTTGTGTTCATTAACAATAGTGTTGTGTGAAACACAGCTCACACAGAAGCCACTTTCAAACCAAGCAGCTTTCTGGTAGTGAACGCAGCAAATTCACGTAGCACAGATTTCAATTGAAATTATTTGATTTCCACCATGAAAATTTGCCAAATAACGGTAAATGTGACTATCTTTGGTTAACATTGCTTGAAGAGACTTTAAAGTAATTTGTCCTATACTGCACATATGTAAAACCTGATTTTTGAATAACTAACAAGTTGCTAAATAAATATTAATAAATAACACAGCTGTTCTAAAACTTAAGTATCGATCTGTTAGCCTAAATTGCTAATGTTGTCATAACATTTATTTAAAGTTAATAAATGAAGCTCTATTCTAAAGAACCATTTGAATGGGCTGAACTATAATTGCTTAAAATGAAATCCATTGCTCTGCACCTCGACAGGTGTGGCGGGTCGAGGGTGGGGATAGAGTTCCTGTGGACCCTTCTAGCTATGGGCAGTTCTATGGAGGAGACTGTTACCTGATTCTCTACACCTATCTCCAAGGAAGCAGAGAGCAACACATTATCTACACCTGGTAAGTCAAGACAGTCACAGGATGACATGCCGGAACGTAGTCCTTAACCACCCGATTAGCCAATATTTACCCAATCAAGTCAATATTTAATATTCTAATTAGATTTATTGATTTTCATATCAGGCAAGGACTGAAGTGTACACAAGATGAGCTGGCTGCCTCAGCTTTTCTAACTGTCAAGCTGGATGATTCCATGGGCGGTTCGCCTGTTCAGGTACTACCAAACTTAGGCCTAATTTCTTGAATCTGGTCATTATTCCATGCTTTTATATCAGTCAAGTAATTGTCTTTTTTTTTTTTTACATTGTGCCTTGTTGATTATAATGAGTTTTCTAGTTCTAGTTCTCAAATTCAAAATAATTCCAAAATAGTCTGATGGTTTTTTCACTTTGGTTCCAAGATATCTTTGTTTCTAGGGATGCACAATATATCTGTACCGTATTGTTATAATTTGCTTTAATTTATTGATATCGATCGATACACTTCCCTTCAAAAGTCTGGGGTCGTTAGGATTTTTGATATTTTTCAAATAAGTCTCTTATGCTGAACAATGCTATATTTAATCTAGCATACAGTAAAACAGTAATATTGTGAAATATTATCATTTAAATATTTTATAATTTGTGTTTTCTATTTGAATATATTTTAAAATGTAATTTGTTCCTGTGATGGCAAAGCGGAATTGTTATCATTACTCCAATCTTCAGTGTCATCCTTCAGAAATCATTTTAATCTGGTGATTTGATGCTCAAGAATCATTTCTTATTATTACTGTTCAAAACATTTATGTTACTTTATATTTTTGAGGAAACTGTGATAGATTTAATCAAAACAAGCATGGATGCTTTGATGAGGTCAAAGTTCAAAGAAACAGCATTAAACAGCATTAAACAGCTTTTGTAACATTCTAAAAGTCTTTACTGTCACTTTTGTTCAATTTAATGTCCTTGCTGAATAAAAGTATTAATTTTTCTTTAAAAAAAAAAATCTTACTGACCCCAAACATTTGAACACCGGTGCATATTGGTTGAAATTAAATATTTAATTTTTAATAATAATAATTTTATGTTAATTTGCCATCATCTAATGCTCACTTAAAGGTAATCTTTAAAAATAATTAACTATTAATATAGGTCAAACTGCAAGAAATTGTAATGTAATGGCAGTACATGAAATGCTGCAATCAACACTTCAGGATCAGATTACCGTGGCAGATGTCATTGTAATCCTAAATATTTTTCAGATAAATTATGTATCTCAACTTTACATTTTTATAAAGGATGTCTTTTTTTTTTCTTTTTTTTTTTAAATAAATAAATTGGTCTACTTGATTCACTAGAATTCACCGTTATGTCGTCCTGCAGGTGCGTGTCACTCAGGGCCAGGAACCGGCCCATTTGATGAGTCTGTTCAAGGGGAAACCCATGATCATCCACTTGGGTGGGACTTCACGTAAAGGTGGTCAGATTCGGGCTGGCAACACTCGCCTCTTCCACATCCGTCAGAGCTCCACCCGTGCAACACGCGCTGTGGAGGTCGGTGATGGCAGCGAACACAAATGTGGACACAGTCAGGAATGACCATCAGGCAATAATCTTCCTCTTTTTCTTCTCACCCAGGTGGAACCTTCTGCATCTAAACTGAACACTAATGATGTGTTTGTGCTGAAGTTTCCTGACGGCCTGTTTCTGTGGAAAGGAGTGGCCGCTTCAGAGGAAGAAATGGCTGCTGCAAAATACATCTGCAGCTTCCTTGGAGGCAGTATTACGGAAATTTCCGAGGGCAAAGAGCCGGGTGGGTGTCTGCTTTTTATAAATGTTCGGACACTGTGATTTACACAGTTAAAAGGCATTCCTAACCTAATCACGTTTCCTGTTACTTTGAACTGATTGGTCCGTTTTATCTGTCTCTTTGCTCCTCTCAGCTGCGTTTTGGTCTGCTTTGGGTGGAAAGAAGGACTATCAGACCTCCAAAAGTCTGCAGAAGAGTGTTAAACCTCCTCGTCTGTTTGGGTGCTCCAACAAGACTGGACGTCTAATTGTGAGTTAACATAGAATTTGCAACTAATTCAGATTTCTTTGTTAAATGATTTCATAAACTTTACTATACCTCTCCTTTTTCCATTTCAGGCTGAGGAAGTTCCTGGAGAGTTCACCCAGTCTGATTTGGCCACTGATGATGTCATGCTTCTGGATACCTGGGATCAGGTTAGCATTTAAAATACTGATGACTTAAAGTCAACATGAAATTATGATTAAAACACTAATTTCTTCTGTAATCTGATAAACTTCTGAGTGAAACAGGCTATCCAACCAGAAAAAAAGCAGGATGAGAATAGATTTTATCCATAATCATTTGACTGGTTCTTGAAAAGTGGGCGTTAAACTGGAAAAGAGCACAGAATGAAGTTCAGTTATAGACCTTAATCAGGGTAGTGCCATATTTATTTTTTGACAGGAAGGAAATTGAGGCTGTGAGGGACAGAAGTACAGTGCGTTCCGTGGATTTTAATGTTGAATACCAACATACAGATTGTTAAGCTGACAAAACAAATTTCCAAAAAAGTTGTGAAAATTACATATACAGTGGAAAATTATTATACAGTGGATGCCATTGTAAAGACTTTAAGTCTATGTTACGTTACATTATAATCTCTCACAGCCTCATTTTCATCCGTGTTAAATTGAATATGGCGTCTAATGTGACTAAGGTATATTGCTGAACTTTAAATATAAACTTTTTTTTATCTTCTTCCCTTAGATCTTTATTTGGATTGGTAATGATGCCAACGAGGTGGAGCGGACTGGCTCAGATCAAATAGGTAAGTTAAGATGCTGAAGCACTAACCAACTTAATATTCCCTTCATACCTATGAAAATTACAATTATTTCATTAGGAAAACTCAGTTAAGGCACCAAAAACCAAAATCTCAACTGGAAAAGTCCATGTGTACCAATAATGGAGGATTAAGTTTGGTTTAGCATTGGCACTGAATGTAATTCCTGATTGTTAAATGTCATAAAATGTTTCTTTACCATCAGCAAAAGAATATGTGGACTCTGACCCCTCTGGTCGCCGTGGCACCCCAATCATCACTATAAAGCAAGGCTTTGAGCCCCCAACCTTCACTGGCTGGTTCCAGGCTTGGGACTCGAAGATGTGGGACACAGACCCACTGGATCGCATCCGTGCTCGTTTCTAAAACACATAAATCATTATATACGTTTGCATAGCTTCCTGAACACTCACCTTGTGTGTTTCATGCAGTGGTGGTCTGGAAGGGATACGGAAGGAACACAATATGCAAAAATACTGCATGATAAACTACAATGTACCGTATTTTGCTACTATTAACGACTTTCTGCCTTGTTGTTTCTGTGCCTTGACTTTGCCTTGTTAGACATTTAAACTCTTTTATATATCTTTTTTATATAATTCTGTATTCCAGTGATGTTTTCAACCATATGGTCATTATGTTTTCATGATAGGCTATGTCATGATTTTTTTTTAAATGACTATTAAAAGGAATGGAAAAGGAAAATGTAGATTTTTATAAGCAAGACAACATTTATTTGCAATTGACAATTCAACAGACTTAGTAATTTTGGATTATTAAAAACTGTACAAGTGTATGGATAATGCCTCACAAATATGCAGACTGAAATATAATCTGAGAATATATTGTAGTTGCTAAAAATATTTGAATGTAACTCTGCAATTATTCTGATTCCCAGTATATAATAAACAAACTTCAAAATACTATTGAGTTATGTGTTTGTTAATGTTGGTATTGTTTGAAAGGTCAATGTTCAAAACGTTGGGGTTAGTGAGATTTTTTTCTAATGTCACAGTCGGTTGCAGCAAGGAAGAGAAGTTAAGGCAGGATCTAAATGCACCAGTCACTTAATAAACTAAAACAATAAACACGCAAAAACTTGAACACAGGAGAAAACAACAGACTAAAAATAAATGAGAATGGACGAAGAATGACTCAAACTAAGAGCTCTAAATATACAGAGAAACTAAAGGGCAAAAAGGAACAGGTGAATGAATTCAAACAGCTGCTATGGCTACAAATGAGAACATTCTAGAAAACATGGAAACAAAGGAAACACGGGAAACAGTGTTACTAAAAATAAACATGAACAGACAAAACTCTAAACAAGGAACAGGTGAATCAAATCAATCAAACAATAAGTCATTATGACAATAAAAGTAAATGAGAAAATTATAGAAGCCATTGAAACAAAAAAGAAAAACACAGGAAACAAAAAGATTCAAACTAAACGACCATGAAAATGAAAGCAAACTGAACATTATAGAATGAAAGAAAAAATAAATTAATATTTATATACTTTTACATTGTTACATAAAGTTTCTATTTTAAATAAATGCTATTTTTTTTAAACTTTCTATTTATTAAAGGATCTTGGAAAAAATGTAGCACGGTTTCCACAAAAATATTAAGCAGCACAAGTCAAGTCAAGTCATCTTCATTTATATATAGCGCTTTTAACAATGTGGATTGTTCCAAAGCGGCTTTACAGTGATAATAGTAAATTAAAGTAACAGAGATTGTTTTGGCTTTATAGCAGCTCTAGAATAAAGTTATTGTCCAGCTAAATTTGGTTTTGATTTATTCACTTCCGCCGCAACGATCATTAGTTAGGGGTCTAACTTAGGGGTCGCTAACACGACACCGTTTTAACAGAAAACTCTTTTGAGTTCTCTCTACGCAAACTTTAAAAACGCGAACCTGTGAGAACGCTGATGGCGTGCACATGCGTATTACGAGTTCAGTCTATAGGTAAGCGCGTTTGAATAAATGTGCGCAGGCATGTAGTCCTTCCCTACAAACCAACCCTCAACAAACTACTTGTCTGGCCTTAAAATGGATAATACAGAATTTGTATCGCTTCCACGTAGCCACGTGAACCGGAATTATCCCGACAACGCTTTATCTGTACAGAGGTAAAAGAAGGGGAGGGAGGCCTTCACAGGGGAGAGACTAGTTGACACTTCAGGACTACGTTGTTGTCGCATCCAGGCGCAGGTCCTTCATCAGATCTGGATGCGGCCTGTATCCGGCGGACTGCGGTAAACCTCGGGATAAACAGAGAGACTAATATTAGCGTAGATGCCATTCTTTTTCTGATGTAATGAGTACATTAGGATTTATGGGGAGTGTTCCCGGTTCCGGCTGATCTAATCTATGCAGCCTAACATTGAATTATAAAAGTCTATAATGTGTTATGTGTATGCCAGGTTTTTAGTCTAGCTTTGAACTGACAGAGTGTGTCTGCTTCCCGGACAATGTTAGGAAGACTGTTCCAAAGTTTTGGTGCTAAATAGAAAAAGGATCTACCGCCAGCAGTCGATTTTGATATTCTGATATTCAAATATTATCAACTGGCCGGAATTTTGAGATCGCAATAGATGTGAAGGATTATAATGCGTTAAGAGCTCGCTCAAGTACTGCGGAGCTAAACCGTTTAGTGCTTTGTAAGTAATCAGCAATATTTTAAAATTTATACGATGTTTAATAGGGGGCCAATGCAGTGTTGACAGAACGGGGCTAATATGGTCATACTTCCTGGTTCTGGTAAGAACTCGAGCTGCTGCGTTTTGGACCAACTGGACTTTGTTTATTAAGCATGCAGAGCAACCACCCATAAGAGCATTACAATAATCTAGCCTTGATGTCATAAACGCATGAACTAATTGTTCCGCATTTGTCAATGAGACCATATGACGTAATTTAGATATATTTTTAAGATGGAAAAATGCGGTTTTACAGATACTAGACACGTGACTTTCAAATGAAAGATTGGTATCAAAGAGCACACCCAGGTTCCTAACCGACGACGAAGACTTGACAGAGCAGCCATCAAGTGTTAGACAGTATTCTAGGTTATTACGTGAGGAAGTTTTTTGTCTCTGTTTTTTTCAGAATTATGTAGTAGGAAATTACTAGTCATCCAATTTTTTTTATATCAGCTATACATTCCGTTAATCTTGTGAATTGTTAAGTTTCGTCAGGGTGTGAAGAAATATAGAGCTGAGTATCATCAGCATAACAGTGAAAACTAATGCCATGCCTCCTAATGATATCTCCCAAGGGTAGCATGTACATAGTGTTACGGCCTGTGCCTTGAGTGTGTTTCTTCTCCGTATGTACGACGTCCTGACTCTGTTTGATTGCTAGGTCCGCCCCTGTGCACCTGCGTCTCATGTACACGTTGGTGATCAACTGTATTAAGGACGCTGAAGCGGAGCATGACAGGAGAGAGGAGATTCACCAGCAAACAGCTAGCTTTTCTTTCTGTTTTGATTTATTTCTTAATTGTAATTTTTGTTGATATTCGTTGGCTTTATATTTTGAAGTGTCTTGTTTTTCGTTTGCGTTTATCACAGTTTGGTAATTATCTTAGAAATATCTTTGTTTCCATTTAGTTATGATACGTTTTCCAAGTTTTGTTTATTTAAATAAATATTCTAGCATTTCATTTTGGTTCTCATGTGTCCTTCTTTATGTTATACAACCCTTTCTCTGCCAATTTTAAGGAGGGGTTCATAACAAGAGTGAACAGCAACGGTCCTAGTACTGAGCCTTGTGGTACGCCAAACTGAACTTGTGATCGATAAGACATTTTTAAGACATCGATAAGACAGTCTTTTGACTGAATCAAATTTAGATTACATTTGTTTGAGTGAAACATGGCTTCAAGGTAATATCCCTACAAACATGGTATATGTCCCTGGCTATGTCTGTTTTAGAAAAGACAGATAATCTGGTAAGGGTGGTGGGGTGTTGATTTATATTAGAGAAACGTTTAAATGTATAAGAGTTGATCTAAATACAAAAATTGAATGTTTAGCCTTAAAAGTGATACTTTCTCCTTGAATGCAGTTTAATATTGTTGTTTTATATAATCCTCCATCACACACTCTTTCTTTTTATGATGATATGAAGGAACTATTGGAAATGTTTGATAATTCTATTGAAACAATATTTTATGGTGATTTTAATATAAATTGGGCAGATAAAAGTGGAAGACAAAAGTTAAAAATAATGAATTTAATTATGATCAGTTGATAAAAAAGCCAACAAGAGTGACCAGAACTAGTAAGACTTTGATAGATCTTATTTTTACTAATAGGGAAGAGCGTATTATAAAAAATTATAATCTACTGACAGGTTTATCAGATCATAATATGGTATTAACAGTAAGGAAATTAACTAAACAACGACTAAAGCAATTCAAAAATCAGAGACCAGATAGAATTAAGTTTGGGAAACCAAAATCTAAAGTAGGTCAATTTGAAATCAAGAGATCAACAATGCTGATTGGGATAATATATTACAGATAAATGAGGGGAACTTGTGTTGCACTTCCTTAACTGAAACTGTAACTAATTTAGTAAACAAAAATTATATTCCTTTGAAATGCTCAAGGAAAAATGTATCATTACCATGGTTAAACAGTGATATTCGTAATCTTATGAAAAAAAGAGACCAAGCTTTAAAAACGGCATTATCTTCTAAATTAAATACAGATCATTTAATCTATAAAGGTCTCAGAAACAAAGTAGTACAAGAATTACGGAAGTCAAAAGTATCACATTATACACAAATAATAGAGAGTGCCAAAGGTCAAAGTACAACCCTATGGAAACAATTAAATAATTTAACAAATAAAACTCAAAAGCAGCAAACAATCAAAGAGTTACAAATAGATGGAAAAGTAATTGATGATAAAGGTTCTCTAGCATATGAGTTTAATACATATTTTATAAGTTCAGTAGATGAATTGGCTCAAAATTTTAAACCAATATCATTAAATAATAAGGTGGAGGATGAGCTACCAAGTAAAAAATTTTTAAGGAGATTGAAGAAAATAGAATAACTGAAATTGTAAAGCTTCTACCGAATTCAACAGCAAAAGATGTTTACAATTTAGATATTAATTTGATAAAAAAATATAGCTCCGTGATGATAGCTCTGTTAACTCATTTGACAAATGTATCAATTAGAGACTGTGTTTTCCCTAACACATGGAAAAAGGCTGTAGTTACACCGCTCTTTAAATCAGGGGATCCAAGCCTGATTTCAAATTATCGACCAATATCAATCTTGCCGGTTATGTCAAAGGTTTTGGAGAAGGTTGTAGCTGAACAATTAATAAACTATCTAGAGAGTAATAATTTTCTACATAAACATCAATTTGGTTTTAGAGCCCAGCATTCCACAGAAACAGCTATATGTTATTTCTTGGAAAAAGCTAGACATTCTTTGGATCAGGGACATGTGATGGGAGCAGTATTCATTGACCTAAAAAAGGCATTTGATACAGTTAACCACACTATTCTTTTATCTAAATTAAGTGCATTTAATTTTAGTAAACGTTCAATTGAGTGGTTTACCTCTTATTTAAATCTAAGAGATCAGTGTGTTAAAATTGAGGATACAAAATCATTGTTTATGAGAAACAAAATGGGCTTACCACAAGGCTCAATTTTAGGCCCCTTGCTTTTTAGTTTGTTTATAAATGATCTACCATGTTGTTGTCCAGATGTTGAATGCCAGCTTTATGCTGATGACACAGTAATTTATACATCGGCTAAGTCATCTGCCAAGGTTGCTGCAGTTTTAAATGAACAAATGGAAAGAATATCTATATGGCTCCAGGAAAATAATCTTTATGTGCTTCTCTAATAGAAAGCAAAAAGAAAAAGTAATAATTCGAGTAAATTTTAAAGAAATAGAGGAGGTAGATGAGTTTAATTTTTTAGGTATTGTTTTAGACTCACAACTTAAATTTGATAAACATAAAAAAGCTCTCAAAAATGGTAAGGATTAACCTAAATTGTTTCAGACTTATTAGAAAATGTATCTCAATTGAGGCAGCACATCTTTTTATGCATGCAATGATCTTGTCCCGCATTTCATATTACAGTTTGGACTCAAACAAGTGATTCCTTAATTAAAAAAATTGAAATGTTGTATAATCAAGCTCTAAAAATAATGGATAAAAAGCCAAATCGATGGCATCACTGCAACGTTTAAAAAAATATGTATATGCTAAGTTTTATAAATTTTAAAAATCTGTCATATATAAAATTGATTTTTAAGTGTTTGCAAAATAAGGCACCATCTGTTCTATGTAAACTGATAAAGATACAAGATGATACAAGTAGAATCACTAGGAGTTCGGCAGGTGGGAATTGTAGGATTAATTTTCGTAGAACTACACAAGGGCAATGAGCCTTTTCTGTTGAGGGCTCCAAACTCTGGAACCTGTTGCCAAATGAGTTTAAGGCAATACATGAAATAAAGTCCTTTACATTGAAGGTAAAGCGGTGGTTTAAATTAAACCAGAACTGCACGCATATTTAAATGTAATAATTTTTGTATGTAAAAGTGTAATGTAATGTAAAAGTGTTTTTTTTTTTTATGCTAGAGTTGAAAGCTCCATTCTAAAATGTATAATTTAGGTAGGTATTTGAATGTCTATAAGTGACATATTGTGGTATTTTTATTCTATGAGTAGTTTTATTTTTTGTTTTCATTTTTTATTTTGTTTAGAAAAGCCTTTCTAGGGACCTGAGATGCAAATTAGCTTTTGCTATACTCTCTATGTGCAATACATATTTTCCAGTTTTGACTGGGATCATGTTTTTTGTACTGTCCCTATACAAATAAACGTATAAATAAATAAAATAAAAAACATCTCTTAATTTATTGCTACAAACTGATAACGGTCAGATAAGTATGATTTAAACCATGCTAAATGCAATTCCACTAATGCCAACATAAATTTCGAGTCTATTTAAAAGAATGTTGTGGTCGATAGTGTCAAATGCAGCACTAAGATCGAGTAACACCAATTGAGAGATACAACCACGATCGGATGATAAGAGCAAATCATTTGTGACTAATGAGAGCTGTCTCGGTACTATGGTACGGTCTAAATCCTGATTGAAAATCCTCGCAGATATAATTTCTTTCTAAAAAGCAACATAGTTGTGAGGATACTGCCTTTTCAAGTATCTTTGACAGAAAAGGTAGATTCAAGATCGGTAATTGACTAATTCTGTACGATCAAGTTGTGTTTTTTTAACAAGCGGTTTAATCATAGCCAGCTTAAAAGTTTCAGGTACGTATCCTAATGACAAAGATGAATTGATGATATTAAGAAGAGGATCCTTCCATGAAATGCGAAATACGCATTTTGTTTTCTTACAGTTTCGCTCCGTTTTTCTGGTTGCTCTCTTAAGGGCCTGAGTGTGCTTGTTGTACAACAGCATTGGACTATTTTCTTTAATCTTCTTTAAGTGCAACGGAGCAACTGTGTCTAAAGTGCTGGAAAAGAGAGAGTTAAAAGTTTCTGTCGCAATATCGAGTTCTTCTAAGCTATCTGGGATGCTGAGATGATGAAACTGATCAGGAAGATTATTAATAAAGCAATCTTTAGTGGCAGAAGTGATAGGTCTAAAATATTTGTAACACGGAGTCCTTGGCTAAATGAAGTTTACACGAGACTAGGTAATGATCTGAGATGTCATCGCTCTGCTGCAGAATTTCAACGGCATCAACATTTATTCCATGTGATAATATTAGATCTAGAGTATGATTACGACAATGAGTAGGTCCTGACACGTGTTGTCTGACTCCAATAGAGTTAAGAATGTCTTTAAATGCCAATCCCAATGCATCTTTTTTGTTATCTACATGTACATTAAAATCACCATCAATTATCTGCAGTCAGTTAACTCTGATAGACAGTCAGCAAATTCTTTGATAAAGTCTGTATGGTGCCCTGGTGGCCTGTATACAGTAGCCAGCACAAATCTCAAACGTGATTTATCATTTACACTATATATTGTTACATTAAGCACCAACACTTCAAAAGAATTATATTTGAAACTAGACTTCTTAGTAATTTTAAAAATATTACTATAAATTACAGCAACACCAAGTAATGTAATCGTTTGGTTTTAGCCAGGTTTCTGTCAAACACAGCACATCTAGGTTATAATCTGTAATCATATCATTAACAATAAGTGCTTTTGAAGTAAGGGATCGAATATTCAGCAACCCAAGCTTTATAATTTGCTCATTTGTATTATATCTGTTTTTTATTTGTTGAACATCAATAAAAAAATTTAACTTAGATGGGTTTGGACATTTTTTGTATTTCCTAAATCGGGGAACAGACACAGTCTCTATATTATTATATCTAGGTGAAAGAGGCTCTATGTGATGGGATTTATCTGATTTATCTGACCTTGGTGATGTGAGACAGCTAGCAGACGGTCGGTTTAGCCAGTCTGTCTGCTTCCTGACCTGAGCCCCAATTCATGTTTGATCTCTAAGAGCTCTAAGTTGTGAGCAACCGTTTTCAAATGTGATAATAATAATAAATGTTACTTGAGCATCACAGGAATAATTAACTTTTTAAAATATATCAAAATATAAAACAGTTTTTTTTTAATTGTATCAATATTTTATAATATTACTGTTTTTACAGTATTTTTGATCAAATAAATACAGCCTTAGTAAGCATAAAGGCTTCTTTTAAAAACGTTAAAATAAATCTTACTGCCCCCAAACATTTGAACAGTAGTATGTGTATATATATGATTTTATGTTTTACACAGTGATATTGTGTTTTATCAGATATTTCTTTTAGACAACAGCGGTGCATAGAACTTGTGTCTCGGCAGTCATATTGTTACGTATTGTCGACCACATGTCTAGTCCGGAGTGACACGTGGGTCATTCTGCTGAGTCTTTATGCAGTGGATTAGCAAGAGTAAGTTTCAGCTCATCTCTCAAGCTCCCAATCATTCCGACTCTTTATCTCGTTTCCAGTTATTCTTAGCTGTCTTTTTCTTTCTGTTCTTTGTCTCACCGCATTGTCAGAGAAAGCAACATTTTTGTTGCAGCCATGAATCAAAAGGTTGTTCTGGTCACTGGTTGTTCTTCTGGTATTGGATTGGCACTTGCTGTTCGTATAGCCAGAGATGAGAAGAAGAGGTTTATGGGTAAGACCAGCATATAAAATACATACAAATATTGTCAATGTAGGTTATAGTAGTATAATAGTGGTGTACATCAAGAACAGTTGTGAAATTTTGCTTTTGTATTGCACAAACACTGTTCAAAACAAACCTACGTAGATAATATATATTTTCCACTATTAATGGTTAAAGACCAGGAGTGCTTTTGTTATCCCGTGCCAGGTACAACTGTAATACTGCTCTGGGACAATTCTTAGAGTGCCAAATTAGATAGTAGGTCTACATTTAAGTGAAATATACTGACACATTTTATACTAAATCATTGTAATGTATGCATATGTATCAGTTCAGTATTTTTGTGAATTAATTATTTATAAGTCTTAATTATTTTTAGTGGTGAAAAACAACAGTGTTACAACTCCTTTTAATTTCCTTTCCAGTTTTACCCTTGTTTTAATTCAAATTAAATTTACATTTATACATATAAACGTCTATATGTTTGAGCCTTGGAAGTGTATGCCACAGAGAGGAAACTTGATAAAGGGGAAACTTTGGAGGAGGCAGCATGTCGTACTTTGGGACGCACATTGGAGATCAAGCAGTAATTATATCATTCTAATGTAAAAGTGCACACAGATTATGTCAGTTTGAACTTGCATGAGTAAGGAAATATTCACAAGGTTAAAACAACTATGCTCTGTTTGCTTGCTTGATATGCTGAGAAATTGCAGTAAAAAAAAAAGTGTCTCAATATTTCTTCATGTGTATCTTGTGGATTGTCTTCAATAAATTGACTTGGCTTGAAGATTTTCTTAAAGTAAGTAAGTAGCTAAGCTTTAATCTATTAGTAATTAAATGATGACTGTGTTCCCCATCTGTTATCTGAAATCACATAGACTGGTCAATGCAAATGTTAGCAGACTAGTTTAAATGGAAGTTAAGCTAAATGTTTTGACTTTGGCAGTGTATGCCACCATGAGGAATCTGGCTAAAGGAGAAGCTTTGGTGGAGGCAGCGGGTCGTACTTTGGGACGCACACTGGAGATCAAGCAACTCGACGTGTGTGACGAGAACTCTATCAAAGCCTGTGTCAACAGCCTGCCCATGCGTAGAGTCGACATTCTCAGTAAGATTTTATTAGATGTACTTCTTACGTAAAAACACAAATGCTTTATTGTTATTTTCCTTTGTTTCAGTGCTCTAAACAATATTATCTCAATAATAAAATACTATACAGTGGTGTGAAAAAGTGTTTGCCCCCTTGGTAAATATGATCAAATATGGCTGTAAAAAACAAATCTGCATTTTTAATCCTTTTGATATTTTATTTTAAAAAATGTGCAAAAATCTAACCTTTCATTGAAGTAAAATAATTGAAAGTGGGGGGAAAATCACATTATGAAATAAATGTTTTTCTCCAAAACACGTTGGGAACAATTGTTTGCCCGCTTTTATTAAATACTTTTTGCGACCTCTTTTTTCCAAGATAACAGCTCTGAGTGTTCTCCTATAATGCCTGATGAGTTTGGAGAACACCTGACAAGAGATCAGAGACCATTCCTCCATACAGAATCTCTCCATCCTGTTCTCCGTTATAAGATTTCTAGAACAGGCTGTCAGGTTTAGATTTTTATCTGTTGGTATTTGATCGAATCCATGATGCCATGTATCTGAACAAGATGTCCAGGACCTCTGGCAGAAAATTAGGCCCACAGCATTAAAGATACCGCAGAGTATTTCATTTTACACATGGGGTACTTTTTTTATCCCTGTGTGCACCAAACCCATCTTAAGTGTTTGCTGCCAAAAAAGCTAATGTTTTTGTTTCATCTGACCATAGAACATTTGAAAAGTAACTGACACTACTGGAACTTCAAACGGGATGGGTTCTATGGTCTAATTTTCTGCCAGAGGTCCTGGACATCTTGTTCAGATACATGGCATCATGGATTCGATCAAATATCAACAGATAAAAATCTAAACCTGACAGCCTGTTCTAGAAATCTTATAACGGAGAACAGGATGGAGAGATTCTGTATGGAGGAATGGTCTCTGATCTCTTGTCAGGTGTTCTCCAAACTCATCAGGCATTATAGTAGAAAACTCAGAGCTGTTATCTTGGAAAAAAGAGGTCGCAAAAAGTATTTAATAAAAGCGGGCAAACAATTGTTCCCAACGTGTTTTGGAGAAAAACATTTAGCCTATTTCATAATGTGATTTTCCCCCCACTTTCAATTATTTTACTTCAATGAAAGGTTAGATTTTTTAAATAAAATATCAAAAGTATTAAAAATGCAGATTTATTTTTTACAGCCATATTTGATCATATTTACCAAGGGGGCAAACACTTTTTCACACCACTGTATGTTTATCGTATATTTATGTAAACACTATAGTATTCACTTATAGCGGCCATTGCATTTGGTAGCTCTACTGATATTAGTAGTAGGAAGTAATAATAATACTATTGTTTCGAATACTAGGAAGGATCAGAGACAGCATAATATGGAGCCCTGCACGTGAAATTTAGTGGGAAAAAAATCAAGATATTGTGGTCACAAATTAAGAATTAGTTCCCACAAATTATAATTTGTTCTCTTGTTTTGTTTTACATGACATGTTTTTATCTAAAAATGTAAAACAGAGTATGCATATTGGCCATTCATTTACACAACAATGGTATGTTGGGGGCCTGAAAATGCAAGTTTTTGAAAACGATCCCGTTAACGTATCCGTGTAAACTACAAAAAAAAATTGTGAAAATGGTGATGTCATGGGCATGCATATTACCCAGCAGTTTACTGTGAGATATCACTTAGATCATCAGATTTCTTTGCCATTCTGATGTTTGAACGACAAAGAAACATCTTAACCATATATTTACACGATTAGCAGATTAGGCTACACATTTGCATTAGGGTGTACTGGTTTACCAAATAAAGTGTTTTAAGAGCACTGAAAATACAGTAAGGAACATACGCAATCAATGGTTATTTACAAAGTGCTTTTGAAAATGTAGATAAGATAAAACTGAAAAAAAGCTAGGCTAATATTCAAGGCTTATGAAAACCTAATGATTTGTTTAACTTATCCTGAATCAGTATTGTTGTTCCCACCCCTCTGTTCTCTGCGTTTCAGTTAGTAATGCTGGAATGGGAATAATTGGCCCCATTGAGTGTCAGACCATTGATGAGATGAAAACTGTCATGGACACCAACTTCTTTGGACTTGTGCGACTCATGAAGGAGGTTTTGCCTGATATGAAGAAGAGAAAAAGTGGCCACATAGTGGTCATCAGCAGTGTCATGGGGATTCAGGGTGAGCCTTATATTTGTGTCTGAGCTCTTTACACCAGTAAGTGAGAGAACGAACTTTGGATACTTAAAGGATTAACAATGACTTAAAGAAGATCTGAGAGGATTCAACAAGATTTTGCCATCTCTAATCAGTGTTGTGTTCATGTGCACAGGTATTTTGTTTAATGACATTTATGCTGCGTCCAAGTTTGCTGTTGAAGGGTTCTGTGAGAGTCTGGCAGTTCAAGCTCTGAGATTCAATCTAAAGTAAGTGATCATATGTAGTTTCAAGCACTGAATGGCCCCAAATCTCCCCCACTACCGAGGAGAAGGCTACATTTATTGGTAACACTTTATTTTGATGGTTCCTTTAGAACATTCTGTTGACTAGGCCTATAAGCAACTTTGCAACAACATGTCAACTAACTCTCATTAGAGTATTAGTAGACTCTCTGCTTAATATCTGTTAACGCTTTTATTGTGATGGTCCTCCAACAGACATTCTACTGACCACACCCGTCGCTATGGGCGGGCCATAGGGGGGCAGCGGTCCCCAACAAAATAAAGTGAAGCCCATTTATTCATTTAGAAAACACTTTTATCCAAAACAAGCAATATTCATAATATATAATACCAGGTTTATAAAACTAAACTAGTAAACACGCTAAAACAGAGGAGCAATGAGCACATACACACATCCATCCATCCAAAACTATGTAATAAATTTACATTTATACTAATAACGTGTGAGCTACAATCAACTTGATGGTCTTCAGATGTCCAAAATCTTGAAACTAGCATATACATAATGGGTGTCTACTGTAATTTTGTGAAAGCTGGCCACAAGTTTGGGCTGTAATAAAATAATTTATATACTGTAAAATTGTCATAGGAGAACAGTGCACCTGTAGTAGTGTACCTGGTGTTCTGCATGTTTGTGTGAACAAACATTGACAAAACTCTGACACTTCTGTTCTACTAATGCTCAATAGCTACACATTACCTCCTAGTTCTAGAGTTCTGATGCGTTTTGAAACCATTGAATGCCTTGGCCGTCACATTTAAGTTGTCATTGTATGTCTATTATATTTGCATCTGTGCAGTATCAGCCTGATTGAACCAGGACCTGTCATCACAGAGTTTGAGCGTAAGGTGTATGAGGAAGGCTTGAAGATAGACCTCTCCAAAGCTGATAAAGTGACTGCAGATATGTTCCAAAACATCTACATGAAGAATTACAGCCAGATATTTGAGAGTCTTGGACAAACACCAGAGGATGTTGCAGAGGTACTTGGACAAGACTTACAAAAAGTTTCATGCAGCAATCTACCATTCCAATAGATGTTTTGTTTTCTCTCTGAATTACTAATAGTCCATATGTCATTTCTTCTCTAACCAGCACACATTCAAAATGATTACCATGGAGAACCCACCATTTCGCCATCAGACTAACACTCTGTACACACCCATGACCACCCTGAAATATGCAGATCCAAACGGTGACCTTCCCATTGAAACCTTCTACAAGATGGTGTTTGAACATGACAAGGTGTTCAATGCAAGTCTCAATTTCCTCAAGCTTCTGCGCTGGAGAAGCCGTAAGAGCTTCACTTTGGAAAAATAAAAGACTGTCTCTTGACTTACAACTGAGGAATACAACAAGCGGTTCATCTTAAAGAGACAATAAACATGAGAAGTGCTAGTAATACAAAGTTTCAGTCATTGCTCAGGATTGTACAAGCTAGAATATGAGCGATTAAGAAATAGCAAGAGCAAAGGAATATAGTGAAATATATAACACTCACACAGAAATGTGTGCTTCGTTACTAGAAAACAAAATGACAAATGAAAAAAAATACATGTTCTAAAATTTAAACGTTTGATATCCTCCAACTGGAAGGAGTCGAAGTCTGAAACAAAAAAACCTGTCCCCATCATACACAATGTGATTTTTTTTTTTTGTGCAAAATCTGTAAACTCTGACAATTTGCATTGCCTACTAGCTCCGACTTTCGACATGTAGCATCCACGTGTTCAGATGTGTTCAGAAACCCAGAGCAGAAATCTGGGCAAAAGTTGTGTAGTGTAGGCTATTCCAGCCGTAACTCCAGACTGCATTTCAATTAATAACCGCATGCACGCAAAAAGCTAATCAACCGAGAGTTCTGGATTTATTTGATGGTAAGCACTGGTGGATAAAGTACTTGAAAGCCACACTTGAGTAAAAGTATAGATATCTTACCAGAAAGACTTTGATAGAAGTTAAAGGGCACCTATTATGCCCCTTTTTACAAGACTTCTGATGTCCCCAGTAGGGTTGTCACTTTTGTGAAAAAATCCTGTTCGATTTTTGAGACATAGCCTAAGTGTTCATTGAATCGATTGTAAAATCGATTTTCCATGTCTAAAGACGTTTCCATTTTAAACGCAAAATATGGGCAAATCCACGGACAACGAAGAGGCATTAGGACGAACGTAAAGAGGGCGCTTGAGACGCGCACAAGTCTGCAATATTTCTGATGATTTATTGGCGTGAAGTTTCGTACACAATGACAAACAGGAGTGCAACATTCTCGAAAAACAATAAACAGAGTGGACTGCCATAGCATAAATGAAAAATATTACCTCAGTCTTCAACATGGCTGTGTTTACGATTAGAAATGTCAAACAAATTTCGCCTACGTAGGCGATTGTAGACGCGTAGCCCGAATTTGTATCTGAATGCATGAGTCTGTCTGCATACCGGCAGAATTCACAGTTTTGTAGTAAAAAGAAGGATATTGCATTACCGCATTATGCAGAAGGATAATTTGCTGTTATGCGTGTTTGTCAGAGCCTGCAGTTGCTGTGTGACGCGCGTTCGCTGCGGGCGTATCGTGACGAGCTGGACGCGCTCCGAGAAAAGACCGTTAAAATCGATTCCCTATTTTCGTTTTCAAAACTTGCGTTGGTTGGTCCAATCAATTTTCGAACGTAAAGTGACAGCCCTAGTCCCCAGAGTGTGTATGTGAAGTTTTAGCTCAAAATACCCCACAAATAACTTTTTATAGCGTGTTAAAATTGCCACTTTTTGAGGCAGTGCAAAAACATGCCATTTTTGTGTGTATCCCTTTAAATGCAAATGAGCTGCTGCCCTTTCAATAAGAGGGCGGGGCTTCAAGAGCTCATGCAACAAACAAACACGGGTGCGTTTCCCAAAAGCATCGTTAGCCAACTATGGTTGCAAGCTCCGTCGTTCTTTTTTTTTTTTTTTTTTTTAAGTATATTTGTATAGCGCTTTTCACAATACAGATTGTATCAAAGCAGCTTCACAGTATTAAATTAAAATAATACAACAAGGTTTGTTTCTAGTGGAATTTATTGATTGATAAAATTAAATTAAATATCCCCAAAATATCCCCAACTGAGCAAGCCAAAGGCAACAGTGGCAAGGAACCGAAAAACTCCATCAAGTGACCTAATGGTGACCTGAAACTCCATCAGGTGACCTAATGGAGAAAAAAAAAAAACTTGGGAGAACCCAGGCTCAGTCGGGGGCCAGTTCTCCTCTGGCGTTTATGAACTAGAGACCGGAATTAACTGTAAGATTAAAAAAAAAATATTATATGAATGCCTGGCTGAAGAGATGCGTCTTTAATCTAGTTTTAAACTGGGAGAGCGAGTCTGAGCAACAAACAGTATCAGGAAGGCTATTCCAGAGTTTTGGAGCTAAATGTGAAAATGCTCTCCCTCCTTTGGTGGATCTGGATATCCTAGGTATGACCAAAAGCCTTGAATTTAGTGATCTTAAAGAGCGCGATGGATTATAGGGCGATAGAAGATCCGTTAAATAGACTGGAGCTAAGCCGTTTAGGGCTTTATAAGTCAGTAGCAATACCTTGTAGTTAATACGGGACTTTATAGGTAACCAATGTAGTGATGTTAAAGGAGAACTCCGGTCAATTTTAACATTGAGCTCATTTTTTTGTAAATTTGGAGTGCTGTCAGTACAGAGAACAATGACAAAAATCGGTGTTGCCTACATCGTGTTATCCTCTTTTTAAAATTTGCACCCTGTTGACTTCAATGGGGCAAGTTTTAAACCTGCTTTTAGCCTCTTAACATCCTTGATGTGTCATTACAAGTGCACAGCCATGTGAGTGATTCCTTCAGAGTCAACACGCGGTGAATCTGACTGCAGTAGATGTGCAAGATATGAATAAAAATGATAAAATTTCAGCCAGCGCACATACCTGTATTTACATCCTGTTTTCGGCTGAAGTCCACAGTAGTCGATTGTCGAGTTCGGGCACATGATCGTACGTACTAAACCTATGCGCGTGAACTCGACAATCGACTACTGTGGACTTCAGCCGAAAACAGGATGTAAATACAGGTATGTGTGCTGGCTGAAATTTTATCATTTTTATCCATATCTTTCACATCTACTGCAGTCAGATTCACCCGCGTTCACTCTGAAGGAATCGCTCACATGGCTGGGCACTTGTAATGACACATCAAGGATGTTAAGAGGCTAAAAGCAGGTTTAAAACTTGCCCCATTGAAATCAACAGGGTGCAAATTTTAAAAAGAGGATAACACGATGTAGGCAACACCGATTTTTGTCATTGTTCTCTGTACTGACAGCACTCCAAATTTACAAAAAAATGAGCTCAATGTTAAAATTGACCGGAGTTCTCCTTTAAAATCGGTGTTTTATGATCATATTTTCTCGATCTAGTAAGAACTCTAGCGGCTGCATTTTGGACTAACCGTATCTTGTTTATTGAAGATGCAGGACAACCAGCTAATAAAGCATTACAGTAATCTAGTCTCGAGGTCATGAACGCAGGAACTAACTTTTCTGCATCAGAAACTGATAGCATATTACGTAGCTTAGCAATGTTTCTATGGTGGAAAAAGGCTGTTTTTGTAACATATGAAATATGATTTTCGAAAGACAGGTTGCAATCTAGTATAACACCCAGGTCTTTTACTGTAGAGGATAAAGTAACAGGACATCCTACTATGTTAAAGTTGTATTGTGAGAGGTTTTGTGGGCGTTTTTTTTAACCGATGATTAGTACCTCTGTCATGTCTGGATTTAATAAAAGAAAATTACGCGTCATCCAGTCTTTTATATCTTTAACACACTCTGTCAATTTGGATAATTTAGCGTTTTCATCCGGCCGTGATGAAATATATATTTGAGTGTCATCAGCATAACAATGGAAACTAATTCCATGTTTCCTTATAATATTTCCAGGTGGCAGCATATATATTGAGAATAATAGAGGGCCTAAAACACGTTATCAGCATAGTTTAACGAGTCGGTGTTTCCCGAAAACATAGTTCCAAAGAACATTCGCAAACAGCATCACAAAGTTGTGTGTTTAGAATGACAGGTCTCGACCTGTGGTTAAAGGGTTAGTTCACCCAAAAATGAAAATTATGTCATTAATGACTCACCCTCATGTCGTTCCAAGCCCGTAAGACCTCCGTTCATCTTCGGAACACAGTTTAAGATATTTTAGATTTAGTCCGAGAGCTTTCTGTCCCCCCACTGAAAATGTACGGTATACTGTCCATGTCCAGAAAGGTAATAAAGACATCATCAATGTAGTCCATGTGACATCAGTGGGTTAGTTAGAATTTTTTGAAGCATCGAAAATACATTTTGGTCCAAAAATAAAAACTAGGACTTTATTCAGCATTGTATTCTCTTCCGGGTCAGTTGTCAATCCGCGTTCACGACTTCGCAGTGACGCTGCTGACGTGTTATCTGGTTATTCGGGTTCAAATAAATATGGCTGGGCAAAAAAAATGCAAGTCTTCCAATGTGTCGAAATCCTTAGACATGTTTGCGAAGATTGTTTTTTTACAGTGTGCGTCTCCCTCAGACTGTAAATGAAGCTCGGGCGTACCAGATAACACGTAGATAGCATTGTATCAATACAATGCTGAATAAAGTCGTAGTTTTTGTTATTTTTGGACCAAAATGTATTTTCTTTTTTTTTTTTTTATGACCTTTATTTATCAAATGCAAGAAACAAACATAAAGTGCATACAGCAATACAATGCCTTTCTTTTTTCTTTTTTAAACAGAACAACATCCCCCTCCCATAATCCAATTATACATTTAAAGAAAGAAAAAAGAAAAGAAAATAAAAAAAAATAATAATAAAAAAAATAAAAAATAAAAAAAATAAAAAAATAAAAAAATAAAAAATTTGTGTACTCATACATACATTTACACCTGGTCTACACAGTAATAATTTAAAATATCAATGTAAGTTGCCAGTGCTACTCATTTACTGAACAAAGTAAATATTAAACAATTGCCGCTTACTCCTCTGACATCTAAGCAAGTTATCTGTTACAATGTAGTGAACAAGTCATGAAGGGGAGGGGCTATTTGCCACTGGCGGACCAAAATAGTAGGAATTGTACATGTATAACCATACAGTGGGACTCTACAAAGAGACTTTCCGAGCTGGCAGCTGATCTAGATAGTCAAGTAGTGGTCTCCAGTGAGTATAGAACTTTCTAGTTGACCCCCGAAGTGAGAATTTGATTTTCTCCAGTTTCAAAAGGCCTAAAATGTCATGTAGCCAGACTTTAATTAAAGGTGGTTGAGGAGACTTCCATAATAACAAAATTCTCTTGCGAGCAATAAGAGAGGCGAAGGCAATTACGTTATTTTGAGTGGTTGTGGTACGGAGGTCGTCTGGGGGCTTGCCAAAAATAGCGATATGTGGTGTTGGAGCTAAATTTATACCTAATATATCTGAAATTGTTTTAAAGAATAGTCGCCAGAATTCAGACAACTTGGGACATGCCCAAAACATGTGGGTAAGGTTGCATGGGGCCTGCGAGCATCTACTACAATTCTCATCAAATTTGTCTGGATAGAGTTTTGATAGTTTGTCCTTGCTATAGTGTAATCTGTGGAAAACTTTAAATTGTATTAGTGACAGTCTAGCACAGCTGGATGACGAGTTAATAACCCCCATGGCTCCCTCCCAAAAATTGTCAGAGAAGTTCAATTGGAGTTCTGACTCCCAGTTAATCTTGGTCTTATGTAAAATAGATTCACTGTTTGTGGACATTAAATTATAAAAAAAGGAAATATGGCCCTTTGACAGGGTTTTAGCCTTAAGAGCCAGGTCGATCCCGCTGGGTGTTGGTGTCTGTGGGAATGATGTGGCGTGCGTTTTAGCAAAGTCTCGCAACTGAAAGTAACGAAAAAAGTCTGATTTATGTAGATTAAAGGTAGAAATTAATTGGTTGAAGCTCGCAAATACACCATCAACGTACAGGTCTCCCAGGCTACGCAGCCCTTTATTTTCTAAAACTGAGAATCGTGAGTCCGTCTTTGCTGGAATGAACAGGTGATTGTTGCAAATAGGAGTTGCTAGAGGGGGGGTGAGCCATCCGAAGTGGCGTCTTATTTGTGTCCAAATTTTTAGGGTTCCAACTACAACCGGATTAGAGGTGAAGCTTGACGGGGAAAAGGGCAAGGTGTTACATGTTAAAGCTAACAGCGACGAGGAGCAGGAGGCTGACTCACTCTGGCACCAACTGGGTTGAGGAGAAGCAAACCAAGATATTATCTTATGCATGTTGGCTGCCCAATAGTAGCCAATTAGATTGGGTAGCCCCAGTCCCCCAGCCGATCTATGCCTACAAAGTAGTGTACGGCTTGCCCTTGGACGTTTACCGGCCCAGATAAATGATGAGATAATATTGTTTATAGCTATAAAAAAGGATTTGGGAAGGAAGATGGGGAGACACTGAAAGACATACAAATATCTTGGTAAAACATTCATTTTTATAATTTGTATCCTACCGGCCAAGGACAATGAAAGGAAATTCCATCTTTGTAGATCGGACTTGACCGTCGTTGTTAATGAAGTAAGATTTTTCTCTCGCATTGTTTGCAAGGATTGTGTAACAGTAATGCCAAGATATTTAAATCCTGTGTTGGCTATTTTAAAGGGTATAGTGGATGGTGATATGGCTACAGCTAACTGGTTGATTGGAAAGTATTCGCTTTTAGAGATATTTAACTTGTATCCCGACAGACGACCAAAAGAATTCAACAAAGTCAGGATACGTGGGATGCTTGCCGAAGGGTTACTTACATAAAGAAGCAGATCATCTGCATATAACGAAACTTGATGTTTTATGCCCCACCTTTCAATCCCCCCAAGTCCCTCCTCCATTTTTAGAGCAGTTGATAATGGTTCAATCGCTAGCGCAAATAATAACGGGGATAGCGGGCAACCCTGTCGTGTTCCCGGAAAAAGTGGGAACGGAGTAGAACGTTGGTTATTTGTGCACACTGAGGCGCAGGGAGATGAGTAGAGTAATCTGATCCATGAAATTAAGTTAGTATTAAAACCAAACTGTTTTAGGGAAAAGAGGAGATAGGCCCACTCCACCCTGTCGAAGGCCTTCTCGGCATCAAGAGATATTATTACCTCTGGGACATTAGAAGAAGATGGAGATAGGATGACGCCGAGAAGCCTTCTTATGTTGGAGTATGAGTGTCTTCCCCCTATAAATCCCGTCTGGTCCTCTGAAATAAGCCTGACTCATCAGTTATCTGAATAATTTGATTTGATGCTGCTTTTGCCTTCAGCTGATGAGCCAAAAGGCGTCCAGCTTTGTCCCCATGTTCATAAACCAACCCCCGAGAGCGAAGAAGAAGCTGTTCAGCCTCAGAAGTAAGGAGGAGATCAAGTTCAGTTTGGAGTCTTATTCTTTCTTTAAATAAATCTGGCGAATTTGCGGATGATAATATGTTATCTATATCTGCAATAGCTTCCTCCAGCTCCTTCTGCCAAGATCTGCGCAATTTATTCATGTGACGTGAAGGAGATCATTTTACCCCTTATGTAAGCTTTGAGTGTCCCACAATATGGACGGGGAGGTTTCATCATTCTTATTAGTTTCACAGAAAAAAGCGATCGATTCAGAAATATATTTGCAAAAGTTGGAATCTGCCAGCAAGAGAGGGTCTAGTCTCCAGTGTCTGAATCCCTTCGGCTTCACACTAAAATGAAGGTCCAAGACTACCGTGGCATGATCCGACACTGTTATGGGTAGGTATTGAGTCGCAACGATCGCTGGAATAAGCTTTTTATCTATCAAAAAAAAGTCTATGCGCGAGAATGAGCGATGTGCGTGAGAGAAAAAAGAATATTGTCTGACAGAAGGATGTGAGAATCGCCATGGGTCCACTAATCCATATTGACTCATAAATGAGGAAAAAGCCTGGGACATTTCCAAAATGTATTTTCGATGCTTCAAAAAATTCTAACTAACCCACTGATGTCACACAGACTACTTTGATGATGACTTTATTACCTTTCTGGACATGGACAGTATCGTACATACATTTTCAATGGAGGGACAGAAAGCTCTCGGACTAAACTGTGTTCCGAAGATGAACGGAGGTCTTACGGGCTTGGAACGACATGAGGGTGAGTCATTAATGACATAATTTTCATTTTTGGGTGAACTAACCCTTCACAAGCATAGTTTCTAGTTTTCACGACATGTGGACTTAAAGGAGAACTCCGGTCAATTTTAACATTGAGCTCATTTTTTTGTAAATTTGGAGTGCTGTCAGTACAGAGAACAATGACAAAAATCGGTGTTGCCTACACCGTGTTATCCTCTTTTTAAAATTTGCACCCTGTTGACTTCAATGGGGCAAGTTTTAAACCTGCTTTTAGCCTCTTAACATCCTTGATGTGTCATTACAAGTGCCCAGCCATGTGAGTGATTCCTTCAGAGTCAACACGAGTGAATCTGACTGCAGTAGATGTGAAAGATATGAATAAAAATGATGTTATTTCAGCCAGCACACATACCTGTATTTACTTCCTGTTGTCGGTCGAAGTCCACAGTAGTCGATTGTCGAGTTCACGCGCATGATCGTACGTACTAAACCTATGCGCGTGAACTCGCCAATCGATTACTGTGGACTTCAGCCGAAAACAGGATGTAAATACAGGTATGAGCGCTGGCTGAAATAACATCATTTTTATTCATATCTTTCACATCTACTGCAGTCAGATTCACCCGCGTTCACTCTGAAAGAATCACTCACATGGCTGGGCACTTGTAATGACACATCAAGGATATTAAGAGGCTAAAAGCAGGTTTAAAACTTGCCCCATTGAAGTCAACAGGGTGCAAATTTTAAAAAGAGGGTAACACGGTGTAGGCAACACCGATTTTTGTCGTTGTTCTCTGTACTTTCACATTGTAAAGGTTTATAAAAATAACGATTCATAACAGGTAACATCTGGGCACATTGTAAAGGTTTATAAAAATAACTATTCACAACAGGTAACATCTGTTTTACAAGATTCACAAGGAGGACAAGTTTCACCTTCCTTTCATAGAGGAGATCGGTAATGGTGAAGCCTCTGTCTGCCATTACTTCATTGCCTGGACGAAGTTATTAAGTTATTGAAAGAAAAATGCGATATGCGATAACTCATTAAACAATGCAATATTCGATATGCGATACGATAATGCTTAAAGTATATAAAATTTACTTAAATTAGATTTAAAATTATATAACCTACATATGTGTTTCACATTCTTTTTGTAACAAGAAAACATCCCTTCAACTTGTGAAAGTGAACATCAGTGTTTTACTGTATATAAGATGTGTTATTTTAACATCAGTGTAAACCACGGGGTTCAGGTTATCCTACATTAGGTCTATTTAACAACAGAAACTGAATAATCAAATGTAAAAGTAAAACACTGCATAGTTTTTCACTGTATGAATTATATAAACTGATTAAAGCTTATTAAAGCTAAAAAAAATTATGCATATTGCAATATATACATTTGCGATATTTTGATATATTGTGCTCTACATGTTGTGTTTGGAAACTGCTCTCTGAAACACTTCTCCTCCATGATGTCACGCAAACACGAAATCACCTTGCTTACAGTGGACTGAGAAACACCAAACCTTTCAGCAAGATCACCCTGCAATAAATTAAAGGGTTAGTTCACCCAAAAATGAAAATTCTGTCAGTAATTACTCACCCTCATGTTGTTCCAACCCCGTAAGACCTTCGTTCATCTTCGGAACACAAATTAAGAAAAAAAAAAAATGGAGGAGTGAGACAGCTCTCAGTTTAATAAAAAATATCTTAATTTGTGTTCCGAAGATGAACGAAGGTCTTACGGGGTTGGAACAACATGAGGGAGAGTAATTACTGACAGAGTTTTCATTTTTGGGTGAACTAACCCTTTAAGACGCAGCTTCATCAGAGTCATCAGGAGCTGATACCAAGTGTGTAGCTGAAAGCTGGTGGTGTGTGAACTGGTAAGGTGCTCAGCAACTGAGTGGAATGCATCAATGTCGACCCTGTGTAGAGCTGACAAAGGTGGTTGTTTCTCAGTAGAGTTATGTACTATGGCACTGGCTCAACGCATTGTGTTCCCATTTCAGATGTAGGTGGCTTCAGGTTGAGTTGAGATTTTGAAGCGTAGTTGTGGTCAGAGACAGATGGATCCTCCCATTGTGTTTCTGCATCACAGGTCTGGGGCATGTGGCTATGATCATCCTCACAGTTGTCCACTGCAACACTGACGCTCATCGATGTTCTATGGAAGTAATATAACCATAAACATTTTTACATTAGTACTTAAAATAGATCATGAGAATTAATTAATTTATGATGGCACTCATACTTACAACAGTGTGAAAAAGAGAGATGCATTAAAAACGAGACAGTATACACACAATCTCCTAAATCTATGTAGGTCAATATCAATATCTGAATGAGAGATTAAGCTAGCTGGCCTCCTTACAGGAATATAACATATAACAAAGTAAACGAGATATAAGAAATATGACATATAGGTGGCCAATGGTAATCATGCAAGATTCGTTGTATTTTGTGAACGGCTCGTTACTAATCTTAAATGTATTCATAGAACGGACTTCATCTAACGTTAGGCTAACAAGCACATATATAGGTAAGTTAGGTAACAACAGTTAGGTAGCTTACCTGAATCTGACAACCTGTTCAGCACCCGGCGGGACTTCTTTACCAGAACATCGTAGCCGAGCCTTTACTCGGGGTAAAAGGGTGTTCGTTCGTCAGTCTGCTCCCCGTCCATAAAATGGTACGAACACACACAACACACATGGTACGAACACACAGCGCTTGGGTGAGCACTTCAAGTTTAGCGCCTTCCGCCATTGCCTCAGGTGCTCCTCGTGTAAATCGTAAAGTACACCACAACATTCCGATCGCTTTAGCCTACATGATTGTGTTCGTAACACCGTTGGTTAAATTAATCTATCCTCTTAATCCAATTGTTATGTCAGCCCCTAACTGAGCATATAATACTTTACATATTTTACCGTTACAACTATAGAATTATGCTAGAAACTAGCGTAGGTCCTTTCAGCCGGAAGTTGAAGTCCCGCTCAGCCGGAAGTAAGATGACAAAATGAGCGTAATGGCGCCGCCCTTGTTGTCATGGAAAATAAGGTGAATACAGACCGTTTTGTTGTCTTAAATCAAGCGGCAACATTCTGATCTGAAAAATGAAGCCTACCCGGAAGTGCGAAAAACTGCAATACATCGAAAATCCGCTAGGGGAAGGTCCCAAAAGGGAGCAAATGTCCATAGCCCCCATGTTAAAATGTCCGTTTTCACAGCATAAATTCATGTCTTTACAGGTTGGTCCCATGGACTTTTATTGTATTTTTCGATAGCTTTCGAGTGCCTGACAACGGCGAGGGTAGTGAATTTTTTTCTAACTCGTTAGTTTAGATCGTATTTAGATATAAAATGTATGACAATAAGGGCGTGGTTAACTTTGATTGACAGCTTGATTGACAGCTGACAAGGCAGCGCCACGGAGAATGACAACATAAGAAGCGCCATTTTTTAATACAGTTGACATATAATACTACTGTTTCTGTATCATGAAATGTAGTTTTAAGAGTTTTTCAGGCGAGAATGTAGTTGTTTAAAGCTCAAATCTGTGGTTTATTTAAAGATTTATGAAAATTGTATCCAGTTGATCCAGCGATGACCGGGTGCTCGGCGCGATGTACCCCGCCTGGAACGGTCTTACATCGGCTTGACGTTCTGAGGTTTGCCGCCAATGCCGCGGACTCTGGCGTCTCTGTAGTGGTTAAACATGAGATATAATTCATCTTGTGTGTATCTAATGGGCGATTTTTGGTCTCGTGAATCTATATTTTTTTCCCTGGGCAATCGTTTTGGCTGAGGGGAAGTTTCATAACTTTATAAGCTATTTAACTTTATGTATGGTTAAACTCGCGCTGACTTTGTATGTTTGATTGAATTGTTTGCTTTATTTGTATAGCTTCTTACACCTTTTACTTATACTTTTATAATGGCTAATATTGATAAAACTGAAATTTAACAAAAAGAGACTGGAGTTTTGTCATTTTAATACAACGAAGATGGTAATGTTGTTTACTGCAAAATCTGTTGTTTAGTACAAATGCACATATTGCCTGGACCATAAAATGTTTAATATTTTTATATTATATTTAAAATGAAAAGAGGCAGATTTGTGTTATATTTTGTTTTGTTTTTCATAAATAGGCAAACGTTATGTGCAGTTGAATATAATCAATATGCGTTGCCTGAACCACATTTGTGTGGCTATAATGTTTAAGATTTCTTTAAATGAAAACGAAAAGAGTTAGTATGGTGTTTTATAACATATTTCGTTGCCATATACTGTAAAAAAATAGTTCGTTGCCTGAAATATACCCGGAGTAGCAGAGCGAGCTGAGTGACGCGCGCTGCGTTAGAAGGTGGGCGGGGTTAGGATTTCCCAAGATTTTCCAAGATGGCGCCGCCCATACCCCCCATAAACGGCTTCAAACCCGTTCTTCAGAAAGTCTATGGGTGACGTCACAGACGCTTTGTCCATATTTTTTACAGTCTATGTCTTAAATCCGTTTTTGAAGTGCAGCCTCACGTCACGTGTCAAAACAAACTCCACGTCCACGAGGCGTCAGTGCAGTGCTAGTTTTTATTTCGCCTCTAGAGGCCGCTCTCGTACTGTATAATGACAGCGCACCCTTCAGGCCGCTCCAGCAACAGACGCAACCCGGGAAATGAAATCAACCGCGGTTGTGCGAGCAGAGCACACGAGTAGTCTATGGTTTGCACATGCTTGCTTGCAGTCTGTGTTCTTCCGACTTTATTTTGAAGTAAGTAACGAATATGCTTTGGGGAAATGTAGTAAAAGTATACATTTTATTCAGGAAATGTGGTGGAGTAAAAGTAGCCTAAAAGTTGACAGAAATATTAAAACTCAAAGTACAGATTCTCCCCAAAAATACTCAAGCAGCCTACTAAACCGAAGTATTATTACTTCGTTTTAATACACCACTGATGGAAAGTTAAACTTGCTTTCTGAAATACATTACAGGTAGCCTACAATTGACCCGTTTCCCCTGTTCTGTTAAAGATCATTCCATTATGAAAAAGACAATCTAATCAGATTGCACAATCCTTTATTTTAAATCACAGAGAGCTGGCTAAAAGTGAGCAAATTGTTCATAATAGTTCTGTTACCTGTACAAAATCTTTTCTGTCTATCAGCTGAGGACATCTGAATGAATTGTTCTTAATTTACCTAATCTTTTTTTCTTTTTGTCATCTTTAAGTCTAATCCATGTATACAATTACCAGCAAAAAAAAAAAAAAAAAAAAAAAAACATGCATAAATACCTATATATATTCAATAGTCTCACACTATTGGACGGAAGTCTCACACACTCACAGAAAATAACTTCTGCATTGCAAAATAACCTTGTTTTACATGTCAGTCATACTTCCTGTCTAAGTAGTCGATTCTGAATACGCTGCAGCATGGAGCGGACCATATATGTTGATGTGAATTCAAAAAGGTCTTGCTAGTGATGTTAAAATCTGACCATCCAGATATGGGCCACTCCCAAAAAATCAATTTTGCACCTTTCTCCATACTGGCTTGACACGAACTGCCCTCTGAGTAGGCTAATACAATTTGAATTTAATGGAAATAGCCTGACTGGCTGTGCTCTCTGGGGTTTTTGTTTTTTTTAAAGAGTTTTATAGGCAGAAATGAAACATCATGTTGTGCTATTAGATTCCAAGCCCTCAAGTGGCCAATTCAGAGGGGGAAAAGGTTTGAATCCAGCTTGATTCAAATGTAAAACACAAATGTAAAATCACTTACAGCACCACCTTGTGGCCAGGTCTCTCAAAAACTGCCTTGCATATCCCAAATGTCATGTTACTCACCATTTTTCTAAAAATTTATATTTTAAGACATGCAGCGCTTCTACCAAGGAAAAACATCAAAAGCATCAAATCACAAAAGTTGAGCATTTATGAGGAGGATTCCCCCATCCCCCCATGGGGAGTGCCCCCATGACCTAAACGTGAGGGAATTATGGGTTCCTTTTGTCTGTGTGTACTAACTAGCTTATAGGCCTAATACACTATTAGGTCTACTATTATATTACAAATAATAATATAATATCATAAATGTATAGTGATACACAATATGCATATAGCCTACAGTAAAAAGGAGGAGAAAAAGAAAACCATAACAAACAACAGAACTCCTACAACTACCCTGCTTGGACCCCAACTATGTAACCACATGCCTTTCCCAAATCTTGAGCTCGCCATTGTAATTTTAATTCAATACAAACATACCAGGAGAGTACACAATCAAACATTTTAATTCGCGATTCAATTCCTTAATTCCCGTTTCTTACAGTAGGTGGCAGTATCGCGCAATGTAACGAAACAATAACAAGCAGAAGAAGCACCGGATATCCGGAAGTGTTGCATTGTGGGGTTCATTTCGTTGGTCGCTAACCGAATGGTTGAAGTAATGAATTAATAGCTTTTGGGTGCTTCATTTCTGCACCGTGCTTTAGCTGAACAAGCACGGCGTTTATTGGTTTACCCAGGCAGCTTGAGAATGAACGATCGGAGTTGAATCATGATTATAAAGGCGCACAGGAACAGCAGCAGCACTGATGTGTGGATGTGGAGAGTCAGCGTAAACTGATCGACCGAAAGGTACTGACTCCTCTCATCCTCCAAACACTTAACTTACACTCTCTCCCTGCATTTGAATTCAAAGCTATATTCAAAATTGCACTCTGTCGGACAGTGTTTTAGCGAGCTGCTAGAAGAAAGCCGACCAGATCATCTGAATCTCCACACAAAGCCGTTGCTGTGGGTGTATCATCATTAACATCCCATTAAACCTCCTCGCCTGGTTTCGATTTCCTTTAAACTCTGAAGCACGTCGGCAGCTCATCCCTCATGGCCTCTTCATCGGGGAACGACGATGACCTGACGATCCCGAGGGCGGCGATCAATAAAATGATTAAAGAAACGCTTCCCAATGTGCGAGTAGCGAACGATGCCAGAGAGCTGGTGGTGAACTGCTGCACAGAGTTCATTCACCTCGTCTCATCAGAGGCCAACGAGATCTGCAATAAATCAGAGAAGAAGACCATATCCCCTGAACATGTTATAAACGGTGAGGATGGCACTTCTTGATGATCGTGAGGTCACGAACAGCTCATTTTTCATTTTGGAAGAGGGTTTTATTCAAAGCTTGTGCAGTAAACTGGAGTTAAAGAGGTAGTTTGCTCAAAAATGAAAATGCTCTCATGCACCCTCACCCGTATTTCTTGCTTTCTTCTGTTGAACACAAAATGAGATGTTTGTCCGAATGATAGTGTCTGATAACCTCAGTCACCATTCACTTTCAATACATCTTTTCCAAACAATTCATGTTGAAAACATCTTAAGGGGGTGGTTCACCCTTAAATGAAAGTTTCGCCGTCAGTTACTTAACTTCTAAACCTGTATGAGGTTCTTTCTTCTGTTGTACACAAAAGAAGATATTGTAAAGAGTTTTGGTAACCAAACTTTTGACGGCACCCATTGATTTCCTTTTTTTCTACTATGGAAGTCAATGGTTGCTGTCAATTGTCTTGTTACCAATGTTCTTTAAAATATCATCTTTTGTGTTCAACAGAAGAAAGAAACTCATACAGGTTTGGAACAACTTGAGGCTGAGTAAGTTCTGACGATTTCATTTTTGGGTGAACTATCCCTTTAAACAAGACTAAACTATTTTACTGGTCTTAGCTGCTCTCACAGTGTTGTCAATTTGGTCAGATGACTGGCTTTAAAGGGGTTTTGGGCACTTTTCAGCTGCTCAGCCTGTGAGACTTCGCTCTGAAGGACCATCTTAAACCAAGTTTGATGAAAATTGTTTGACAAACTCCAAACCTTCTGTGGAACACAAAAGAGGATATTTTGAAAAATGTTGTCTATAAAATGAAAGTCCAGTGTTTTGGACACCAGTGACTTAAATTGTTCTTTCGTTTTTTATACAGTTCTTTAAAATATAGGCCTGGTTTCACCTGACAGAGCTTAGATTAAGCCAGGCTTAGGTCAATTTTGACATTTAAGTAGCTTTTATAAACGTGCCTTAGAAAAAAAACATTACTGGTGTGCATCTTGAGACAAAACAATGGCACTGAGATATTTTTTAGATATATCAGTACAAGTTGCTTTCAGTTAAAGCAGCTCAAATATGCGTTTTAGTCTGGAACTAGGCTTAAGACTTGTCTTTTAAAAGATAGTAATAGAAAGTAAGTCATATCCTCATGTTATTTCAAACCTGTAAATAAAGAAATTGTGCAATTTTCATTTTTGAGCGATCTATCCCTTTAAATGTTTTGATCAAATGCATTATGGTGGGTTTGAACCAACAACCTTTGAGTTAACAGCTGAGATCTTGGACCAGGCTGCATTAATATACACAAGATTCAGTATTTCAGTATTAAGTTCACATTTCTACAGCACGTGGATGGATATGATTGTATTACTCTCATGTAAAAGATTTACAGCATTTAGATAACGGTTTCTTGTTCATTGGTGGTTTTGCATCTCACCTCAAACTTGTACATCTCTCCTAAAAACCAATGTAACAGTGAATGCTTTTTTTGTATTTCTTCAGCACTTGAAAGTCTAGGTTTTGGTTCATACATCGCAGAAGTAAAAGACGTTCTGCAGGAGTGTAAAACTGTAGCACTTAAGCGGAGAAAGGCCAGCTCCCGACTAGAGAACCTTGGCATTCCCGAGGAAGAACTTCTACGTCAACAGCAGGAATTATTTGCCAAGGTAAAGATCCTGAAGGAGCTTGAATTATTCGTGAAACCAGCCTTGTAACTTGATTAAGTGTCTGTTCTGATGAGTTGTGCTGTCTTCCAGGCACGGCAGCAGCAGGCTGAGTTGGCACAGCAGGAGTGGTTACAGATGCAGCAGGCCGCCCAGCAGGCGCAGTTAGCGGCGGCTTCAGCCAGTTCCGCTCAGCAGGCCGGATCTTCCCAGGATGAAGATGAAGAGGACGACATGTGAATCCCGGCAGGCTTTCTCCGAAGCACACAGATAGATTGACAAATATATATATATATTTACAGACATGAACGGTCTCCCACACACACACACACTGTCCTCCGTAAACCTTAGCAGAGAAGGACCTCTACAGTGTTGTCTCCTATATGAACTTTTAAATCCCAGATCAACAGTATAAATTGATGCTGACGGTTCAGGGGCAGTCATGGGTGCTCTCCTGTGATTTGTTGCTACGTTTGCCTCGATTCACTTGTTAACTAGAACTAGTAGCTCTTGAAAATCCCTCTTCTTTCATTTGTTCCTGATTTAATTGAAGGCAGTTGTCATCGTTTCACCACATGTGTGTGGGAAGGATGCTGAGTCATGTGATGTGGCTGTGATGTAAGACGTACCATGTTAATTGTCGTTGGTTAAATTCAGGAGCTGCTGTTTTGAATGGCTGCGTCCTGTTTTAGGCGATTTGCTTATTTCTCTTATATTTGTCTTTGTTATAGTTTGAAGAGACACAATTGGGGAACATTTTTGGAAAGTGACTTTTACAGCCGTTCATCCCCGCTTCCGTATTTCTCTTTGTTCTGCTGAGTGAGATCAGAGAACGTGATTTGTAATGTAGGATGTTGCTTTTTGGTTCATTTTAGTTCGAGTGAGGATAAAGATTATGTAGATAGGCTTTTACCTGCCCTGTGTTCAGAACAGTATTCCAAGGAAAAGATTTACATGTGCAGAATAAAATCTGTCTTATTGTACCAAAGATAGAAGAAACTTTAAAAAAAATTCAGTCACCAGATAGGCTTTGGAAATCTGCTCATGCTATTTGCTCTCTGTATGATATGAGTGCTTTGGTGCAGATTGCGCTGAACGCTCTAACTTACACTTTGTACAATGTTTTGATAGCAGATTTTTTTTACAGGTGCAATGTGTAAAAGTGGAGTTGTGAATGTGTGGTTAATTCATATCTTGTGATGACTGGTAAGGTGTAGTCGAGAAGCGTATTCACATGCCTTTGCAAAAGCTGTAAGCTGTATTCTCTAAGCAATAAAGTCAACCCGTTTTATAGACAGCCTGTGTTCTTATTTTTTTTTGGTTAATGGAAAGTTTTAAAGTGGGCATGAAATGGAAGTTACGATTGTGTTTTCTTGTGACTTATCTTAGTGAAACGCCTTCTCAAACAAGAAAAATGTTGGGTGGGGCTTGATTTTGTCCATCGGGAGTTGATTGGATGATTGTGGTTTGTGTGACAGGTTGTCTCGCCCTCGCTCCAATAAACACGTCATCAGAGAAGAGATGTGGTTGCAAGAGGCAGGAGAAGTTTGAGGTTTAAGAGGGCACGTGATTTAAAAAAGAAAAAAATTTGCACCGATAAATTATAAATAATTACCAATTGATTTAATGGTGCCTTTAAAATGAAAATAAAAATCAATTACAAATTTTCTAAAGTATTCATCCCAGACAGCAACATAGTGTCGCCCAGATCCGGCCCACATCTGGTACACGTTGAATCCACATGTACCGGATGTGGCCCGGATCTGGGCCGACACTGTTGCTGTCTGGGATGATAGTAATTACCAGAATGTTTTTTTAAGATGACAAATTAAAATATCAATTAACTACGTATAACCCAAGAAAAAGTGCAGAAAATTGTGAACGTTTCTGCCCTGTAGTTTTTGAACTGGGTGGTGCTTATTATGGTGCATCTAACTGACAGATGGCGCTCCTGCAGCAGTTAAAGAGACAAGAGTCTTACTATGGCGAAGGCTTTGAAACATTAATATTAATTACGCTAGGTGACGTTCTCTCAGTAGCCCTGAGTGATTTGCTAAATCATTTGATCTTTGAATGTGATCGTGTTACATGATTGGTCGCTAACAGGAAGGTGACTAGGAACGTCATTATGGCCTAATTCATATTCATAAGCTCTGCCTCTGCCATAGTAGAATTGGTAAATTCTCGATGTGGACGTGTAGAGAAACTGTTGCGCTCCAGTCCTCCACCGTTCCCACCATTCCGCTTTATTTACGCCTACAGAAGTGAAAGGTCGGTCGGTTTCTGAGTTTGGCTCTATCAAATAAACAGAGGCAGAGCATTCAGATAGATTAAAAGAGTAACTGTTATGAGGTAACAGTTATTGCAAGGAGAACTTTATATACGTGTGAAGAATTGCCATCGACAAATCGGTCTGGTTCGGCATTCCCGTTTTTTCCTCATACTACCGAGCCGAGGTACGGTAAGTGTCAAACTGACCGCATGTATACTGTATGTATAGGTGTTTATATGTGTACTAACTACATCACTCTCATAAAGTGCTAAATCTGTTCAGAGATAAATAATCATATAAATGTTTAGCCTATAAACACAGTTGCACGGTTGATTTTGGTCTGACTGGCTTTAGTCAACATTTACCTGCCTATTGTTTAATAGTTGCTGTAACTATTATGTTCCTATGTAATGATGTTATTGATTCATGTTCAACAATGAGAGAATTTTATTGCTGTTAACGTGTGGTGCATTTATTTAATTGACATGGATGTGTTGCCAAATGGAATCTTACACATTATGAACGATACGTTTTTTGTCAGTTTAAAGCTTGTGTCCTCACTGACATAGCTGCTATCTTTAGACACAGTATAATTAGTAATATTCTGTTGTTTTTGCTATGGGATGAATGATGATTGATTGATCATATCACAGGAAATCCGACAACATTCTGTTCATGTTATCCAGAGGGAATGTTGTCATTCTGACTGACATGAACCAGATCTGTAAACTTACTGTAAAGGACTTTGTACATTGATCTGTTAAATGCAGGCAGTACATTTCAGGTTAGACATGAATCGGTGGTCTGGGTTTTCTCATAGCAAGAAAAAAAAAAGAAAAAGGAATTGGTGTGGACAGCTGAGCCTGTTCTTTTTATTTTTAGTTATTTTTTGGAAACTTTGATACAAGATACTATTTTTATATATTGTATTTACGTAACTGACTGCATGCATGTTTCTAGTCAGTTGATCCTGTGAAGTATGTTTTTTGTTTGTTTGTTTTTTATCTTAAATCTTTACTAGTATTTCCTGCTTAATTCACTTATTGCCCTTTCAGGCTGAATTTATTGAATGAAAATAAAATGTACAGTTATAGTTCATCCATTGTTTTGGTCATTATTTATTGACACTTATGTCTTTCCAAACCTGTATGACTTTCTGTCTTCTGTGGAACACAAAAGAAGATATTTTGAAGAACTCTTTAAGGCTTTTCACTTTTTGGGAAAGTTAACCCTGGGTCATACTAAACCCTGAGTGAACAAAATCCTAGGTTATCTTGTTTCACGTTTCACACTGCTCATAATTTACCCGGGGTTAACAATTAATCGTGGGTATTCATAAGATGACATTTTACACTCCTATATTTGCAGTGCACTAGAAGAAAAGGTTCTAGAACCTGAAACGGTTATTTCAAGTGCTTTATAGAACATTTGAGGGGTTCTCATCATTGGATCATTTTATGGATTTAGTTTGAATTAATTGATTACATTTTATGAACTGAAAAGCTTTAAACATACTTTATCACTTGAAAAAAATTAAATAACTTGTTAAACATGAAATTTTGCAATCATTTAAGACATTTCTATATAGAATATTGTTGGCATAAAGTGTTCTTTGAAACGGAGTCAAGAACCCTAGGGTTCTATATAGAGGAACTGATTGATTGACGAACGTAGCACACGACCTGTTTACATAAAGACTCTAAGCATTGCGCATCTTCATAATGCCGGCGACTGCTACCAAGTTTTTCCTGAATTGATTTTCAGACTGGTAAGAATGAAACCCTCTCCTCTTCACTGCAATTGACGGTCAAATGCTGAAGCGTACTGTTTATACATCATGCAGCATTTCTGTGACTGTATAAAGCACCTAAATCTGAGTCACGTGATTGGGTGTCTTTTATCTAACCATAACATTCCAACACCACATCGTTTTACACTATACAAGTTTGCAGTGTTGTGTAGTAACTAATGTAATCTGAATTATGTAATCAGATTGCAAAAATGTAATTCTTGTCATTTGATTTATTACATTTTAAAATACTCATAATCAGAATACAGTTTCTTTTTTATTGATAAAATGATGATTACTTAATATTCACAAAATGGCAGTAAATTATTCAGAATTTATTTATTCTCCCTAATTCCTTTTCCTTCTACACACACAGATCGACCACTAGTCAGGCGACTAAAATCTTCTTCTTTTTTTTTGGTTGTTTTTTATTTTATTTTGATTGTTGTTATTTATTTTTTCTTGTCATTTGACTTTTTATGATTTAAATAATTAAGCCTTTCATAAATGTATGAACCCCCTGCAGTTCCTTCACAAAGCCTACTACTCAGCAGGGATTCATATCCCTGGCAAAACAGTGCTAACAACTTCTAAATTAGTGTGAAACATTCCTCTACCTGGGGTTAAAAGCGGGGTTAAAAGCAGGGTTTTGAACGATTATAGCCCTTGTATTGTCCTTACATTGAAAGTCAATGGGGTCCAAAACAACATTGGACCCCATTGACTTTCATTGTATGTAAGAAAAAATACAGAGAAAACTTAAATTAAGAATATCTTCTTTTGTGTTCTGCAGAAGACAGAAAGTCATACAGGGTTTGAGCAACATGATGTTGAGTAAATCATGACCGAATTTTCATATTGGGGTGAAATAATTGCTTAGAAGGAGGGTGTCACTAGCGGTTCCAAATATTGAATTTTTGGTTTTAATTCAACAGGTTTCTTGAGCACTCCCCCCTTCTGTCACTGATTGCTCAAACATATAGTCCCGCCCCAAACTAGTGCCATCGTTTGAGTCTGTGTTACGTAGTTGTGCATAGGGGTCAACGTTTGGCTGGTTACAGATTTAAGCAATTTAAAAAGCTATTTTAACGGATACCTTTCTCCAGAAATCAGAGACCTTCTTGGTTGGGAACCTCAAACAGAGACACTCGATGATCACTTAAAAGCCGCGTTTCCACCACAGGAACTTTCCCCAGGACTTTGGGGTGGGACTCTGTGTGTTTCGACCGCAGGGACCAGGATCTAAATGAAGTTCCGGGTAAAAATTCCCCCCTCAGAAAGTCCCTGCTTGCGAGGTAGTACTTTTTCAAAGTTCAGTTACTTTCAGGGGTGGGACTTGGGCTCTGAACATGCTGATTGGTTGAGTTCACACAGCATTTTTATTGGTTGACTTTATTGCCATTTTATTTCAACCACCATTTTTAAAAGTATGTTGTGGTGCGTGCAGTAAGAGTTGTTTTGCAATTCGAATCAACAATGAATGGAGTTTAAAAAATACGACAGATGGACCGACGACGAGGTTCAGGCTTTATTAAGCTTATATGCGGAGGACGAAATCCAGCAGGAACTGTAAAGTCGCTTGCAGTCCTACGTCACCGGCTAATTTGCCTACACTTTACTGTACGCAGGCAGCAACAGGTCTGGGGGGAAAAAGTTCCTGGGACAAATTGTCCCGGGTAATTTCGGTGGAAATGCAGCTTTTTTTGAGAAATCAGCCTAAAGGCTTATTGCTAGTTATCACATCACCTTTAATTGCCCTACTTTGCAGCATGTTTGTAATATCATATGATATGTGTATCTATAATGCAGAATTGCATGGCGCAACGTTCACTTGGACTAGCCTATATCTTATAGGAAATATGCCGTGTGCATTTCATAAAGTCATTCGAAAGTTAAGTCAGATAACTACAGTCCGATCACTAGATGTTGTCAGGCCAGTTAATCAATGAATGTGGATTTACCAGTTTGGTCCAGCTTCAGGTCAACACAAGTCACAAGGTTAGCCATTAGCTTTCCCTTTGTACGTTATCTGATTGCTATGCAATGGATGTTCATTTTAGGATTTGCTAAAGATTCCCTTTAACAATGTTATTAAATTGTGTTCTTAAAGAATAACTGACTTTAAGTGACTTTAATTGGCCAGTAGGCTATAGATCTTCTTGTAGATTGATTGATTGATAATGAATAAAGTTTCAGCCTAAGATTGTCTGCCAAATCCCTTAGATGTAATATATTACTTGAAACTTTATTTTGTAATAAACTTTATTTTGATTGTTTGCATTTTAAAATTATATATTTAGCTCTGCATGACTAAAATGTAAAAATAAAAATGTATCTCGATAATAGAGATCGGCCAAAATAAAACTAAAAACAAGTCCGGACCAAAAAAGAGAATGATACATTTAGTCCTGGTTCACTTAGCCTTCACACATTTTTAAGACTGAACCTAGAGATACAAAACAACAACAGCAGCAAAAAAAAAAAAAAAAAATCACGAAGAGCTCATAAAATGTGTAAAGGAGTTAAAACAGTACCAGGAATTCCTTTATTGCACACAAACAAATATCTGCTGCAAGGAGATGGCATTTCTGGTGCCTGTGCCGAACTGTAATGGGCAACGTAGCTCCTATGATGAGAAGAACCAGGTATGCTTGAGCATTCAGTACTTTTTAGGCTCCCATCTTTTGTCAGCATGCCCTGTTTTTGGTTTGTTGCATTCATATTTTTGTCGAACAGCCGAGTACGTTTGGAAACGGACCAAGACCCACCTTCTCAGGGATCTTGGTCAGCTAGTTTGGTGCGCACCAAGGATCAGATGGCAGCATTTACATTTATTCAAATGAACCGCACTAACAAAGCAGTTGTACCAGAGTTCGTTTTAATCGAACCAAACCTGCCAAGTGTTTGGTTGAAATTGCGGGGGCACCGAGAATCGTCACCACCTTTCTCCACTATAGTGACTGTTCCCTGTTCCCAAGGACAACTGTCAGTCAAAGTTTAATGCTCATTTTATCCTGTTGCCATTGAATCTCAGTTTCGCCATATATTTATGATCATTTTTATTTCAATATATGATTAACCAGCACAAGGCAATAAATGTGTTTAACAGACATGGAGAAACACTTTCTTTCTCTTTTACAAAAACACCTGTACACACACACACAAAGATGTGACACTCTACCACTGGGCTCTGGAGACCTGGTTTGATCTGTAAGAGTTTAAGGCAGAACTGTTTTCCAAAGAATGAGTATCGGACGAGTGGCCATAAATTAGGTCATTTGTTTATCTACCCCTAAATAGGGGTGTACAATATAACAAAAAATATATTTTGATATTTTCTGGAATTTTGCTGATAATGATAATTAGATAACTTTGCTGATTGTGTTGCTGGTACCGTGGCTGGTTTAAGACTATGACACACCAAGCAAACGGTCCACCATTGGCCACCACACACCATTGTTGAGAATCTGCCAGCTTAGCTTTAGGGGTGTGATACACGTTTAAATATGTTATTAACAACTAGTTGTTCAGTTCAGTTCTGTACACACTGGGTAGAATTTCTGTAAATGCGTTTTTTACTACCTGCATTTTCCGAGGGTTTAATTCATTTGTAGAATGAGATTGTCACTCGACTAAATTACTTAACTCTGAATTGACAACCAAATTTTGCTGCAGTGTGTATGTGGCTGTATATGAGTAAGCAATGAGGTATAGGTTGGTACAAGTTCTGTGTGAAGTTACCTCATGCTTACTGGAAGTCTATTTGTGACTAATAGTTAGTTATGTGTGACTTATGATTAGTTCACAGTGTTTAGGAAAGGTGTTAACAGAAAGTTACACTTGGCTCCTGCAAATAGTTTTACCAAATATTTATTGTATTGTCTACAGATAAATACACATAAGGCTAACATTGCTTAGATAATAACATAATATGTAGGTTTAATCTTAGACGGTGGGATACCATCACTTGCTTAGACTAACCTGTCCTTAGACTAGTTTTTTTCCCTTGTCTTGTGAGTATGAGAATGCTAACCTGCTAAACATGATAAGACACTGTACGTTTAATTCAGTTACACAAATAACAGTATGTAAAACCCAGAAGATCTTGCTTATTTTTAATCCCCCAAATGGTATAGGGGTCATTCCTCAGGGAGCAGATTGGAAGCAGGTCTGTAGGGGGTGGGGGGTTCGGAGTTCAGACTCCGTTATTTTTTTAAGCAGCCATCAGGAGTGTTAGTTGTCTCTAGTGATGCTTGTGATTGCCGTGTGGAGACATTGTTTGCTATTTGAACTTAATTCATTGAATCATTTTAATCCCAGTGACATAGCACAAAAATATTGAAATTACATTGGAATTACATTGAGAACAATGTGTCAGTATACAGGGACAAGACACAGTAATGTATATATTCTAAACCGTCTGTTTACATCGGCAGCTAACTTCTAAATATCAGTTAACAGTTACTCACAGACTTGATACTTCAAAAGGACAAAAGATGTGTAGCACATAGACATTTTAGGGGATTTGTAAAATGATTTTAAATGATTTTTTTATCGCTACATTTTATTTAGACATACGCTGGTATTCTATAATATAGTTTACACTTCAAAATATGGTAATAGTTAATTATTATGCTTAATTTAAAGATGGTCATTATTCCGCTATTCATTTATACTTTCATTAGTAAATGTTCTGTCACATGAAATTCCAGTCTTTGTATTTTCAACTGTTTATAAATCATATGGATTTATTCAATGTTCATTTTGTTTCTTAAATTTTCATCATTGTCATTAGAAAACTGCACTCTTTATAGGACGTGCATTTAGTGCATGGACAGAGTAAGGTAAGTGTTTGAAACATAGCCTACGTGCACAGTTCAGTTTAATGATAAAGTTTACTCTTGTTGTTAAAATGAATGTACAAAGCAAACTGTTAGCTCAGATATCCAGAACATTATAAACAATACTGAAATAGGCTAAGAGTGCACGGTTTATCTGTCAATTAGATGCGCCTGAAAGTTGATGAACAGCATTAAAGAAGAGTGTTCACCCCATAAAACACTGTAATTGTACTCTGAAGCTGATGAGAGATGTTGACGATTGTACTATGGAGAGTGTAAAGTTAAGTCTGCTAAACTTCCTCTGTGTCGTCATTACCTTTAACTTATAACTAGGGCTGTCAATAGATTTAAATTTGTAATCACGATTATTCGCACTGGACCGCCTGGGGATGGAGACTCCACTCTCCCGGAAGCGCAGGCTGTTGTCTGTGCTTGTCGGCTACACGATTGAGCATGCCCAGAATATTAATGGCTGCTTCTGACTCCATAGGAGGAGATGGCGGGTGAGTCGCGACATGCAACGGGAGCATAGACCACCTTGATGATTGATGTACGCAGCGGCCGCAGTGCTGTCCGTACAGACCAGTACGTGCCCAGCGCAAGACCCAGCGCAAGACATACTGCTAGCAACTCGAGGCAGTTGATGTGCCAATGCTGTTGGGGCCCTGTCCAAACGCCCGAGACTACATGCCTGTTGTACACGGCACCCAGCTATTCTGCCCTACAAAGGCAAAAACCTTAAGTCGCTAGAGTGTGGAACTGAGAAAAATGACTCTAAAGATTTTTAGTTGTCCCGCCAAATTAATTATAGGTAGGACACTGGAAATCTGGCAAATAGATGTTTTAGTAATGGAAATTATATACATAAACAAATCTTGAGCTCAAACTTGACTTTTGACCACTATTTTAAAGTTACTGTACTCTGCCTATGTATTGTCAGCAAAAAGTGAGGAGTCATGCCAAGGCAAAAGGCAAGGCAGTAACTTCCACATTATCAATATTTAGTTGCTGATCACCATTAAGAAAATCATTATAGTAACACCTGTATAAAATCTAGTGATCATGGCATTTATTTTGTATGATTTACAATTATTTATAGCCATCTACTTATTGCTATCCTGTGCTTTGGTTGCATTCTGATGGCATTATTAATACATTTGACATGACAAAATACCTATTAGTCCAGCGTTGACTCGACCACGTTTAGGGCGGGGCTGAAGGCGAAGTTTTGGCACTCTGCCAGCTAGTTTGCCGAGCTTTAATTCTTGGTTGTATTCATCTGATACGGCAATGTGTAACGTTTTTCTGTCAACTCTGCATAATCCTTCGCGATCGATATCGCACGTTTGTCGATGGAGCAGACCATACTAAATGTTCTGACCGCTCTGAGGACATCAGACGTTAGAGCGACTGATGGCAGCTGTACAAAGTACACAGGCTACACCGTAATTTTAATTTTAATGGACATTAAAACAAAGGCAGATAACCGTACAATCTGGTAGGTAGCATTATTTGATTGAACACCGGCACAGTAACTTCATATTGACGCGCGGCTAAACAAAGGCAGAGCACCGTTAACTCGTAATTTGAGCGTTCCAAAACAAAGCCAAAGAGCGGTAACTGATGTTACGGTGTTCTGCCTTGGTTTCTCATGGGCTTTTGGAAGTTACTGTTAAGACAAATCATTATTTTCTCGAAAAAAAAAACGGAATTGATTCAAGATACTTATCCACATGATAAAGAAGGTCTTGAATGTGCCAAAAATATAAATAACTCATTTTCGACCAAAAACGAAGTTACGGTCTTTTGCCTTTGCACGGCAGTATTGGTGGAGGCATCTGTGGAGACAGCCGCATGCCTGGACTCTTGTTCTAGGGGAACTCTTGCCCATAGAAACGCAAGGTCTGACCAAGGGCTGAAGGTTTGGTGACAGGCCGGGGTGATTGTTGTGAACGTGAATGTGACTGACCAATGTGGGGTTTTTTTATGAAAAAACAAACAAACATTAAAGACCCCAATATACACAACAACAAAAAAGGGGTAAAATGTCCGTTTAGGGGTAAAATTAAGTTTGAAATACCTTTGTAGCGATATATTGTTAGCAAAAATCCCAATGCCTCCCCTTTAATGTGAATTAATCATACTTCAGACACATTTTCAAATGGAGTTGTTCTTCAGCCCACCAATCAATTCTGGTGTCAAATGATTGAGGTCCATGCCGCAAACTCTAAAGCGCTTTTAGATGTTATAAAGCTCAAAGCCTTCAATTTCCTGGACTGTCTGTCATGTAAATGAATGAATGAATGAATGAATGAATGAAGATGCTTCAGATTAAAGTCAATACAATTAAAAGCGTATTTTTCTCAGTGGAATTGTGTTGCTGAATGCAACACCAGGAAACCCCATTTGGTTTTCTTCAGCCGTTCTGGTACCAGTGCGCATTGGCTTAGGGGACTGAAGGTAAAACTCATTAGTCTAACCATCAGAGAGTACTGTACCTCACTTATTGACTCACTTCATTTCAGTAATCTCCCAGAAGGCTGTGCTGTACTCAGTCTGGTTGATGCACTGATGATTGCGCCCTGCAAGGCACTTATAGGATCACACCCATATAAAAGCTCAAACTCCCTATAGCAATTTGGAACTAGATTTCAAAGCATTTTCAAAAAGCAGCTTTCCCTTCCTGCCTCCATATTTACCACAGTAGACTTTGGGCCCTATCTTACACCCGGCGCAATGCAGCGCCAAGCGCGATGCAAGTGTTTTTTGCTAGTTTTAGTCCGGCGCAGTTATCATTTTCACGTTCTGTGCCACGTTGTTTAAATTGCAAATGCATTTGCGCCCATTTGTGCACCCATGGGCATGCTAGTCTGAAAACGAGGTGTGTTCTGCCACATTGTTGGCACGTTGCTATTTTGAGGCAACAGAAATAGACTGCGCCATTGACCAACTGAAAGCTAGTCTAAAGTCAATGGTGCAATATTTTTTTGGTTATTTAGTTAGTTAGTAATGTGCGCCTATACCCGCCTATAGGCGCACATTACTAACTAACTAAATAACCAAAAAAAATTTGCGCATACACAACGCGCATACACTCTGCTTATTAAACACACAGGGATGCACAGCAGCACACAAACATGTCAAATATTTAAAATAAAAGAATTACAATGTAAAAGATTATTATTGTGTACATAAAGATATGGTGGAATCCGGCTTGTCCCGTAGATGGTTTGCTTGCGCACTTTTACCTCTCGCACGAGCAGTTCCGAGCAGTTCCACTATCAAATTCCGTCAAATTTGATGTAAATAACGAATCTGCCATGGTGCAAGCGCAACTGGCATTTAAAGGGAATGGGAGATGAGACTCTGATTGGTTTAGTGAACGTTAATCCCAAAATACACCCATTACTCATTAAGAGAATAGGGACAACCCTTTTAGACCATGCGCCTGGCACTCCAACCATTTTTCCCATCGTTAAACTAGCAAAAGTGGATTTGAACTTGCGCCCTGCGCTTTAGACCATGCGCTTAGATCGTTAAAATAGGGCCCTTTATTTTATTGGTCATTGTATTAACCTTATGACAATGATTACTTAACCACACCTACCGGTTTTCAAGTGTGGGTACTCTATGTCCATCAAACAAAATGATGTCGCGAGTCAGCTCACTCGCTGATGTACCTATTGCAAATATGGGTAACTGTTTTTTTCAAAAGGCATATGTTTAGTTGTTTATGGGGTCAAGTCAAGTCATCTTCATTTATATAGCGCTTTTAACAACGTAGATTGTTTCAAAGCAGCTTTACAGAGATAAGCGGATAATTTAAGGTAACAGATACTGTTTTGGCTTTATAGCAGAGTTAAGTTGTTTTCCATCTAAAGTTAGTTTTGATTGATTTGCTTCCGTCGCAACGATAATTTGTTATTAAATTAGGGGCCGCTAAGACGACACCATTCCCTCTACACAGACTTTAAACGCGAACCTGTGAGAAACGCTGATGGTGTTCACATGCGCATTTAGAATGGGTTCTATAGTTATGTGCATTTGAAAATTCGCAGGTTTGGAATTCCCTACAAGCCAAGCCTAAACAAAGTACTTGTCTTTCCTTATAAATTTTGATCAAGAATTTTATTTTATTTTGTTGCTTTGGGGTAGGAACGCGAAACGAATTTTCCCGACAAGGCCTTATCTGTAGAGTGGTAGAGGGACCCAGTTCCGGCTGACCTAATCTATGCAGCCTAACATTAAATTATAGAAGTCTATAATGTATTATGTGAATGCTAGGTCAAAGAGATGTGTCTTTAATCTGGCTTTGAACTGACAGAGTGTGTCTGCTTCCCGGACAATGGTAGGAAGACTGTTCCAGAGTTTTGGTGCTAAATAGGAAAAGGATCTACCGCCAGCAGTCGATTTTGATATTCTAGGTATTATCAACTGGCCGGAATTTTGAGATCGCAATAGACGTGACGGACTATTATGCGTTAAGAGCTCGCTCAAGTACTGCGGAGCTAAACCATTTAGTGCTTTGTAAGTAATCAGCAATATTTTAAAATTTATGCGATGTTTAATAGGGAGCCAATGCAGTTTTGACAGAACTGGGCTAATATGGTCATACTTCCTGGTTCTGGTAAGAACTCGAGCTGCTGCGTTTTGAACTAGCTGTAGTTTGTTTATTAAGCGTGCAGGGCAACCACCCAGTAGAGCATTACAATAATCTAGCCTTGAGGTCATGAACGCATGAACTAATTGTTCCGCATTTGTCAATGAGAGCATATGGCGTAATTTAGATATATTTTTAAGATGGAAAAATGCAGTTTTACAGATACTAGACACGTGACTTTCAAATGAAAGATTGGTATCAAAGAGCACACCCAGGTTCCTAACCGACGATGAAGACTTAACAGAGCAGCCATCGAGTGTTAGACAGTATTCTAGGTTATTACGTGAGGAAGTTTTTTGTCCAATAATTAGAAACTCTGTTTTTTCAGAATTTAGAAGTAGGAAATTACGAGTCATCCAATTTTTTATATCCCCTATGCATTCCGTTAATTTTTTGAATTGATAAGTTTCGTTAGGTTTTGAAGAAATATAGAGCTGAGTATCGTCGGCATAACAGTGAAAGCTAATTCCATGTTTCCTAATGATATCTCCTAATGGTAGCATGTACAGAGTGAACAGCAGCGGTCCTAGTACTGAGCCTTGTGGTACCATACTGAACTTGTGATCGATGAGACATCTCATCATTTACTGCTACAAACTGATAACGGTCAGATAAGTATGATTTAAACCATGCTAGTGCATTTCCCGTAATGCCAACATAATGTTCTAATCTATTTAAAAGAACGTTGTGGTCAATGGTGTCAAATGCAGCACTAAGATCGAGTAACACTAATAGCGAGATACAACCACGATCGGATGATAAGAGCAAATAATTTGTGACTCTAACGAGAGCTGTCTCGGTACTATGGTACGGTCTAAATCCGGACTGGAAATCCTCGCAGATATCATTTCTCTCAAGAAAGGAACACAGTTGTGAGGATACTGCCTTTTCTAATATCTTTGACAGAAAAGGTAGATTTGAGATCGGCCTGTAATTGACTAATTCTGTAGGATCAAGTTGCGTTTTTTTAACAAGCGGTTTAATCATAGCCAGCTTAAAGTTTTTTGGTACGTATCCTAGAGACAAAGATGAATTAATGATATTAAGTAGAGGATCTATGACCTCTGGAAGCATCTCTTTCAGTAGCTTAGTTGGTATAGGGTCTAACATACATGTTGTCGATTTAGATGATTTAATGAGTTTAGTAAATTCTTCCTCTCCTATAGCAACGAATGAATCAAATTTTTCCTCAGGGAGGCTACAATGCACTGCCTGATGCGATACTGTAGTAGACGGTTGCATAGTTATAATTTTGTCCCTGATATTATCAATCTTATAAGTGTCTACCACAGAGTCTAAATCAGTGCTTGCATTTTTCAATTTTTTATTACTGGCTTTGAGAACTCTCTGGATACCTAGTTTCAGAATTACATGTATAACAACACCACTTTATCATGATGTTGTAAATTTGCCAAAAAAGAACGTTTGTATGTCACAGTGGCAGTTAACAACAAGGCTTTTCAGCGAAGCGATTAGTTTGGCTTTTATCTATCGAAGGTCAATTGTTTTTACAAATACTGATTATCAAATCAACCCTAATTGTCTAAACCCCACAGAGTCCCTTTCACTTGCAAGACATGGAGCCTCAGAAGATGGTAAATGCAGTATTTATTGAGGTCACACACTGACGTACCAGTCCAGATGCTCTTGTCATCTGAGATGTCAAGTTGCAGATTTCCGAGCTTCTTGCAGGGAGCCTATTGACAAGGAGGTAAATGGACTGCAGGATTCACTTGTATAATGATGCACAGGGTCACTTACCGAGATCTGCTTAAATAGGTGTCGGCAGATGAATGCCGTGGTCATGTTATTGCCTTCATGGAAAGACAGAAAAACAAGAACCCTGTATAAACTTTCCGGCTAGGGCAGTAACCGGTTGCCTAGAAACTGTAAAACACAGTAGGTAATAAAGAAACAGAATAGGTTCAGCACCTAAACCAAAACAGCACACACCATGATGTTTGGGTGTAGATGAGTGTCTTTTGACTTTGAGACAAACATGATCAAGTATGATTGAAGTGTTGAAGAATGAGAGATTGTGGATGTTTCTTTGAAAATAGAGATAGGACACACTAACTCCATAATGTTTATTAATAGATTTTATACTACTTCTGTTTATACTCATGCCTTGATTTTCCTCTAAATGAGTGCACTATCTGAGCTTGTGTTTTGTGTAAGCGTGACTGTGAATGACCTCAGCACTCAGTTCTCACTGTCTGCAAGGCCTGCAATCTCTGCTATCTCCTGTCACAGTGTTGTGTTGTGCCAACTAGATTACGCAAATTGCAGACACATAGAGGGAAAACGAGTCCTGAATGAATTTGAATGGATTTTAAGCTAACAAAAAAAGCATGATAGTGATTTATTGTCACATTAAATCAGCAGTGAGACATAGTATTTGGACTTTGCCTCTACTTTATGACTTCTTGTTTTATTAAGCCATTTCATCTGGAGTGCTTTCTGTCCCCCCCACCTCCTGTCTCCATGGCGAGTTTCCTGCTTTGTTGCCTAGCGATCTATAAACCTAGAATTGGCCGCAGCCCCTGTCTAAAGTTTCTTTGTAGAGCCACACTCTCAGTTTTATGTTGCTGTTGTACTACTTACTACAATTAGTGTGTTTACTGCCAGCATTCAGACTTGGCTATTACAAGCTTGCACATCTCGGCTGTGAAATGATAACAGATTTACTGCAAAGGTCAATTTAAAGGTGCAGTAAGCGATTTTTGAAAAACACTGTTGAAAAGTGGATTGGACCAAGCACCAAAACACACTTGTAGCCAATCAGCAGTAAGGGGCATATACACTCATGATAGGGGAGGAGAGAGAGCTCAGTGCACAAGAAAGACATTAGTAGAACTAATTAGTAGAAATACAAAAGAGGAAAAGGCCAGGGGAATATAACTTTACAAAGAAGGGTTATGATCAGGTAAGGGCCAGCGTTAAAGGGGTCCCATTATGCTTTTTCAATTTTAGTTAGTGTGTAATGTTGCTGTTTGAGCATAAAAAAAGATCTGCAAGGTTATAAAGCTTAAAGTCCACTCCAAAGGGAGATATTTTATTTAACAGTATCCACTTCTCAAGAACTACAACGAACGGCTTGTTTGGACTACAATGTGTTTTTTTCCGGGCTTTGTGAAGTCATAATGTTACTCATTTAAATAATCCCCGCCCATGGAATACGCAAAAAAAGGTGTAAGGCAGATTTGTCGTTATGTCAAAGAGATACTGCTTTGTCCACCCTGTTTCCAAAACTCATTTGTTTGACCTTCCTAAGGCTTTAGTTCCTCTAGAACTTATTTTAAACACGGTTCATGTACATTATAACCCCAAAGTTTATCTGTGTGCTACACATTTTACGGAGAACGTAAACTACTACGTGCTACGATGTAAACAAAGGGCAAAGCTGTTTGCCTCGCCTGCTAGCCAACAGTAGTGTTGATATAGTGTTTACTGTAGCTTCTGTAAGCTCTCGCTTTTGTAAGCTCACCGGCCCTTAGGAAAATTAACCTTAGTTTGTGATCATATCTAAATGTATCGTATCATACATGTATTGTATCAATGTGATCGTACCAATGTGATCGTATCATACTTGTATCTAAAATGTAGGCTATAAGAAAATACAAAAAACAAACAACATACCACTCTGAAACGTTCTGTGAAATCTGTGCTTGCAAAGTCTGTGCATGAAATCCATTATGGATGATCCTCTTGTTTGTTAACATTCTTATGTCTGAATCAGGCTTGAATTGGTTTGAAATTGACACCATCCTATACATCTAAGGAGATGAAACTCGCGGTTGTGGTAAGAGGCGGGGCATTTCCCGAACACATGCTAAAGCGGTGCCAATCACAACACACTGGGCCAGATAAACAATTACAGCACATTTTGTATTTCGGAAGGAGGGGCTTCATCGAAACTGGAACTAAACGGCGCATTCGGGCCAGACTGCAGAGAGAGGAGCTGTAATATTGTAAAATATGTGACAAATAATGTGGTTTTTGAACAATAAAGCATGAAAGCATATTCTAGTACACCCCAAAAACAATGTTAGCACATTAGGACCCCTTTAATATCGGGAAGCTTTTAAAAAGCTTTTGGTTCCCCTTTTAGTGATCGCTATAACCCCTCAATCAATCACATTTGTAATATATTATTTACTTGGACTATCGTGTTATGTAGGGAGCTGTTTATGAAAACTGTGTTTGTTTTTTAGGTTGGAAGGGATGACTTTGCCAACAAAGGAGCTGAGGAGCTAAATAACAATTAGACATTTGACCTGAATTATCATAGTAACACAAATTGCTTTCACTTATTGATGACATCATACCCTCGGGCGGCAGGCACAGCAGATTCCGTCATAGTCGTTGCCTGTGTTGCATAGCGTTTACGTGAATGTGGGGGCGGAGGCATCAAGATTGGGTGTGATCCCTTTGGGTAGGGTCATGTTTGTTTTGGTGATTTCAAATATCAACAGCGTTTTCAAGAAATTGCTTACTGCACTTTTAAGGGAGTCAAAAACATGATGCTCTTTTTTTTTTTTGGTCCAGATTTATTAAATTATAAAAAAATGTATGCATACACTGGCCCCTTTCACACATACAGTATCTAATGGTAAATTAATGGTAACTTACCATTAAGAGAATGTAAAGTTGCAAAATGTCATGTAATACAATGCCCAAAAACATAATATTTCATATTTAACAAAAATAATATTTATGAACTAATAAATCATGATTTTTATAAAAAAAAAAAAAAGAAAAAGTTTATATATATAATAATTCGTTACATTTATATAGCGCTTTTTCTGAGACCTCAAAGCGCTTTACATAGATGGGGGAATCTCCTCAACCACCACCAATGTGCAGCATCCACTTGGATGATGCGACGGCAGCCATATTGCGCCAGAACGCCCACCACACACCAGCTTACTGGTGGAGAGGAGACAGTGATGAAGCCAATCAGTATATGGGGATGATTAGGAGGCCATGATGGACAGGGGCCAAGGGGCAAATTTGGCCAGGATGCCGGGGTTACACCCCTACTCTTTTTCGAAGGACATCCTGGGATTTTTAATGACCACAGAGAGTCAGGACCTCAGTTTAACGTCTCATCCGAAGGACGGTGCTCTTTTGGCAGTATAGTGTCCCCGTCACTACACTGGGGCATTAGGACCCACACAGACTACAGGGTGAGCACCCCCTGCTGGCCTCACTTAACACCTCTTCCAGCAGCAACCTGGTTTTTCTCAGGAGGTCTATATATATATATATATATATATATATATATATATATATATATATATATATATACAGTGAGGAAAATAAGTATTTGAACACCCTGCTATTTTGCAAGTTCTCCCACTTAGAAATCATGGAGGGGTCTGAAATTGTCATCGTAGGTGCATGTCCACTGTGAGAGACATAATCTAAAAAAAAAAAAAACAGAAATCACAATGTATGATTTTTTTAACTATTTATCTGTATGATACAGCTGCAAATAAGTATTTGAACACCTGAGAAAATCAACGTTAATATTTGGTACAGTAGCCTTTGTTTGCAATTACAGAGGTCAAACGTTTCCTGTAGTTTTTCACCAGGTTTGCACACACTACAGGAGGATTTTGGCCCACTCCTCCACACAGATCTTCTCTAGATCAGTCAGGTTTCTGGGCTGTCGCTGAGAAACACGGAGTTTGAGCTCCCTCCAAAGATTCTCTATTGGGTTTAGGTCTGGAGACTGGTTAGGCCACGCCAGAACCTTGATATGCTTCTTACAGAGCCACTCCTTGGTTATCCTGGCTGTGTGCTTCGGGTCATTGTCATGTTGGAAGACCCAGCCTCGACCCATCTTCAATGCTCTAACTGAGGGAAGGAGGTTGTTCCCCAAAATCTCGCAATACATGGCCCCGGTCATCCTCTCCTTAATACAGTGCAGTCGCCCTGTCCCATGTGCAGAAAAACACCCCCAAAGCATGATGCTACCACCCCCATGCTTCACAGTAGGGATGGTGTTCTTGGGATGGTACTCATCATTCTTCTTCCTCCAAACACGTTTAGTGGAATTATGACCAAAAAGTTATATTTTGGTCTCATCTGACCACATGACTTTCTTCCATGACTCCTCTGGATCATCCAAATGGTCATTGGCAAACTTAAGACGGGCCTTGACATGTGCTGGTTTAAGCAGGGGAACCTTCCGTGCCATGCATGATTTCAAACCATGACGTCTTAGTGTATTACCAACAGTAACCTTGGAAACGGTGGTCCCAGCTCTTTGCAGGTCATTGACCAGCTCCTCTCGTGTAGTTCTGGGCTGATTTCTCACCTTTCTTAGGATCATTGAGACCCCACGAGGTGAGATCTTGCATGGAGCCCCAGTCCGAGGGAGATTGACAGTCATGTTTAGCTTCTTCCATTTTCTAATGATTGCTCCAACAGTGGACCTTTTTTCACCAAGCTGCTTGGCAATTTCCCCGTAGCCCTTTCCAGCCTTGTGGAGGTGTACAATTTTGCCTCTAGTGTCTTTGGACAGCTCTTTGGTCTTGGCCATGTTAATAGTTGGATTCTTACTGATTGTATGGGGTGGACAGGTGTCTTTATGCAACTAACGACCTCAAACAGGTGCATCTAATTTAGGATAATAAATGGAGTGGAGGTGGACATTTTAAAGGCAGACTAACAGGTCTTTGAGGGTCAGAATTCTAGCTGATAGACAGGTGTTCAAATACTTATTTGCAGCTGTATCATACAAATAAATAGTTAAAAAATCATATATTGTGATTTCCGGATTTTTTTTTTTAGATTATGTCTCTCACAGTGGACATGCACCTACGATGACAATTTCAGACCCCTCCATGATTTCCAAGTGGGAGAACTTGCAAAATAGCAGGGTGTTTTCAAATACTTATTTTCCTCACTGTATACACACACACAAAGTTCTGTCATGAAGCTCTATATATTACACAGGCTGATAGGTCCTTAACTCAATCTGCTTGCAATCACATCATTCTCCAGGTGTTAGTAATCTGTACTTTATCTGTGTTTCAGAAAGCCTTTTTTGTAAACCATGATTAATTATTCTAGATTAAGGCCTACTCTTGACTTAATTTAAACTCTGTCTGGGAAACTGCCCCTTTAAGTGGGCTATTAAAAAAGTGTTATTTAATTGTTACAGTGTGCACTGTAAAAAAAACTGCAAGGAATTTACAGGATTAAAGAGTATTACTTAGCAATAACTTACTGTAGTCAGAATTTACAGTGACATTAATGCATGCTGGGTCATTTCTTACAAATGTCTGTTAATCAACAGCAAAATTATGCTGACATCACAGTAATTCACTGCTCTTGTTTTACTGTGAGTTCACATTATAAGTTTTTATTAATTAAGTTGTCTTTAACCATGCCACTGTAAGAAATTATATTGTTTAGTATACTGTAATTGTTTTGAAGGTGAATAATGGTGATTAATTTTCCATTTGCTTGGGATCTTGGACCTTGTATATTCATATTCAAATTTCTAGCCAAGTCAGAAGTGTGACAAATGAAAACATTTGTTAAAACAATGACAAGATAGAATATAAAATAAGTAAATTGGTTGATTTTAAGTTTAAGCTACTATTAGCGTTATTTCAGCATAAAGATTTACCAATATCTTATTTCAAATTCATAGTTGATGTGAAATCTGAAAGGTGTGACATCATCTTGCAACACAAGATTTGTTTTTCTTCCATCACCTTATGATGCACAGACATCAGTGCTCGACATACAAAACACAACAATTGTGACTCAACAAATAATAATAATAAAAAAAGAATAATAATTCGGAAAACATTGCAAAATAAACAGTTTATTGTTTTATGTTAACTGCTAAAAGTGTACCAAAACTAAGTTCAGCAGCACAGATAATACCAACAACAAGAATCAAGAAACTCCACAGCATAATCTATTCATGCCGCACTGCATGCTGGGTACCTTCATAGGACATATGCACTGTAGAAATACAGTATGATATTGTAGATTTTACAAGACATTTCCATAAGTGCAGTTAGATACAAGAGAAGTGGAATTACTGTGAAAGTAATGCAACTATTAACCTGCAATATACTGTAATTTCTCACTAAAGTTTTTAACAGTATGATGCCATACTGTGACTATTGCAGTGTGCGTAGAAATAATTGGTTTGCTCTACTCCTGAGCGCAAGTCCACATTAGGTGTTGTAAGGCAGGTATTTTTTTGTGTTCCTTTTTTATTTCCTGTCGCTGTGCAGGCTCTTTTATTGTATATGACAGTGTAAACAGCTCAATAACCTTTTATTTAAATGCTTAATTTATGTCCCGAAGACTGGTCCGTTGCATTACGATTGCAAGCAGTATCAATAATGTCAAAAATGTGATGTGCAGTCAAATGTTCCTGTGTGTATTCTGTTTAAACGAGTGTTCTCACCGATATGCTTGTTTTGCTTCTTGGACTTTTGACGTGTTTTATAGACTAAATATTGTTTCAGCAATAACAACAGCAGTGTAGCAGATCTATTCCGCCAAGACCAAACATATCAACATTGTCATATCCGTTACCATGCCAAATAATCAGAGAGTTGTCATGACAGATATATATTTTAAAACAGTTTTGAAAGTACTGATTAAGATGTACACACCCACTCATTCAATGTATAAGGACAATATATATATATATTTTTTTCTTTATTTATTTTGTTTAAGAGTTTATTTATTCTTGATGGTAATATCACATTTGATCAAATAGAATTATATTTTTTTCTTCTTGAAAATGGTATATATGTTTTTCAGAACCTTGTGCATAATGTCTGTATTTGTATCAGAGATGAGCTTGTCTTTGTAAAGCAGCCCTTACATAGGAAATAAAACTGGGAAGATGATGTCTGTTGCCAGGCAAAGCCTAAATTGGCCCTTCCAGCTGCTTACAAGAGACTGTAATAAACTGAACATCTTGATTAGAGTTGCTCTTTGTCTATACTAAGCATACACTAGTTTGGGATACTGGTCTCATTCTCAGATGTGCACTCAAAAGACCTCAGTCCATTCGCTGACCTCCTTATGCATGTTGCTCAAAAAACTGGATATCACTTTCAGTCTGGCAAGTTGGCTGATTGAATATTGAATATACCATACGTAACTTCCAGGAGTAAGGGAACAGGATTTTTTTTTTCAGTGTGTCTGAGGCTGAAGATGCATCGCTGATTTCCATGCCAGTTGAAATCATGTCAAATATGAACAAGTAAGACAGTATGTCTAGAAACATTAGAGGAAATAAAGACCATAGGGATTTCCCCCAAAAAAGTTTCTCAGGTTTTGTCACGCTTCTTCCGCCATTTTGTCACAAATGGCAAGCCTTAGAGCTTAGAATGGTTTCACTAGAATGTGGTCAGATCTTCCTGATAATATCCAATCTGATGACCAATCAGAGCCAAATAATCAGGGTTTCCCTCTCTTTCTGAGTGTTATATCCACCTGGAATATTTTTGTTGTTAAAACTACCATTCACAATGATATCCATCCAAAGATGTTAAAAATTGCTTTAAAAAAATTCATTCATTGTTCATTTTGGACATTCAGAGACATCCATTTTCAATCCTTCAATGAAGTCTCTTAGGCTCACCAAGGCTGCATTTATTTGACAGAAAATTGTGAAATATTATTAGGCCTACAATTTAAAAATAACTTGTTTGGTATTTTAAAGTCCCCCTATAGTCAACAACAGTTTACTGCAGACTAACTCATTATGTCAGTGTGAAATAAACAGTTATGGACATGTAGAAATTAAACCTGAAGCTCCAATCTCCCCCCAAAAGTATGTTAGTGCCTCAGTGACTCTTCGCTCAGAGAAGCTGTCAATCTCCGCCGTCAATCATGACGTCACACTCCCGTCCTGGACTTGTGCAGCAAGCTTTGCATATGCCATGAATATGCAAATTAGCTTTAAAATTAGCTTTTTTTTTTTTCACTGCAGTTTTAAGGAGAAAATACTCAGCAATGGTGTTGACTTATGAATTTGCACATGGTTTGTTTTGAAGCATATTAAAAACACCAAATAGACATATAAACAAAAACTTGATTTTCACCACAGGGGTACTTAAATATATTTTAAAATGTAATTCTGTGATGGCAAAATTGAATTACTCCAGTCTTCAGTGTCACATGATCCATCAGAAATGTCTTTACTGTTACTTTTGTTCAATTTAATACATCCTTGATGCTAAATAAAAGTATTAATTTCTTTACTTATGTTAAAAACGTGTTTTTTTATTGCCGATATTGGGTCATCTTTTATGGTATTTAACATTTACTGTTAAAATAAATGAATTACTCATCTGCTGTTATTAGAACCCTTTTCCCCCTGTAGTGTGTATGATGAACACTGGGAAACACTGACCCCTACTGGGATAAAGACAGCACTGCATGCAATTACACAGTGATATATTAAGATTTTCAAGCTCTTTCTGAGCAAACCTGGACAGTTTAAAAATATATATATATTTCCACAGTGTGTTTAATTTATTAATAGGCTGCTTTACTAAAATCTCATTGTAGAGTAGAATATGTGTTGATATACATTTTATAAGAAATGCTTATTTGTGTTCCTTTTTTTCCACTAAAAACTGGGCCTGGGACAACATTTTAATCGGTGAGCCCCTCTTATATAGGCCCCAATAATTGGCTACTTGGGAGTCTGTGGAAATATCATAGAAAAACAGTCTAAAAATAGTTTACATTTTCAAAATGTGCTTTCTAGTACTGGTAAAAAAAAAAATGAATCATCATAATATCATAGCATCATCATAGCATAATTTTTTTGAAAATTCCTCTGGGACAGTTTCCTGGTGCGTTTACAAGTTCCTGTGACAGATATGATTGCTTTAGATACAGTTGGTGGTTAAAGGAATTTGATTTCACTGATTTACATGGCATTCGTTAAGCTATGTTTTTTTGTGACACCCTTTTCTTCACTAGGGGGAGCCACTGAACTCTAGAACAGTTTTATGCTCCTTCAACAACTCAAAGTTTCAATGAACAAATTAGACTGGACACTTTTATTAATATTGTGCACCATGTGGGCATATATGTATGTATTATATTGGACTATGCTCTCCTCCACTTCTCACAGCGAAATAGTGTTTTTTCAGAGTAACGGCCCTGTTGTGGGCTCCTTAAAAAAATTTAAACAAAGTTGTGTTTGTGAAAATCTGAAGTTTCACTGTCAAAACCAGCCTAGTGTTGTAATAACATACTCAGCATAGCAGTGAAGGCAGGTCAGGTGCTTATAGTTACTCAGAACACAGCCATAGTTCATGTGAATAAAAGTGCATTAGTAAAATGCTTAAACAGAGAAGAGGCTGGAATGCATGAAGTGTAATACAATCTGTGATGGAGTGTCATATTGAGCTACTTTGGAGGAGGGACACTCTTGGCCGAGAAAGGTTGTTTTCACCCCTGCTGGAGGAAGTGTGGGAAAAATTCCTTTCTCTTGCAGGACAACAAGAGCAGCAGGTTTTAGTTTCAGTCGTTCTTTTGTGTGGATCGATGGCTCACTCTCTCAGGGCTCATAACCGTGTGCTCTCTTGGCTGGTGGGCTTGCATTAATGATACGCTATATCTAACGGACACGGCGGATGTCAGTATATCCATCGGTGGGAAATAGTGTAGTGTATGAGAACTGGAAGGAACGCTGGGTGTCCTGCGGCTGTTTTTAGACTGAATGTGTGGATAGGAATGAATTTGTGCACCTGCAGGAGACATATATGCGCATCACTAAATGCATTTGCACAAGTTTATGTCTTTTGTCTTCTAGGATTATACAAATTGCCTTCTAGCAAGATGTGAACAAAAAGTGTTTTTTCATTTATTAAAAAAAAAAAAAAAAAAAAAATATATATATATATATATATATATATATATATATATATATATACTGAAAAATATACTGAAATAAATTAAAATGACTAAAACTGAAATAAAAAATAATAATACAAATGACAAAAGCACAAAACTAAATTACTGGAGCAAACTAAAATTATAATGACAACCGAAAATATAAAAATAAAAACTAATACTATAAAAGACTAAAATGATACTGGATGTTCAAAAGTGAGAAATGACACATTTAGCCTGCATTACCTTGTGATTTCTTTATTATAGGCCCTTCCCATTCAAGGCATTCTCTACCTTCCTGTTTCGCAAACACCTGCACATATATGGGCATTGCATTAAATGGATGTGGTTGAGTTCCGTCTGCCATTCTTTTGGCTCCCCCTCCACAAATACATAGACTCGCACTCTCCCACATCCTCCACACACAGACACACTCGCTCAACATCCGCGCAAACCGTCCTGAAGTGCAGACAGGCGTGGCCTGGCAGGAAGTGATGTTACTTGGCTTTGTAGGAATAGTCTTTTTGATCATGTGTGTTGTAGTGCGCCCCACAGGAAAATGAGGAAGTGCTTCATTTAGGATTTGTTGTTCTCTCTGTCTGTTAGTGCGGGTGCTGACCACAGATAACTTTGTAGTTGCTTGTTAACAGAATATGTATGAAGTTCCGTGTGTGTGTGTGGGATGGGGGGAGGTCATGTTCTGACATTGTGGAGACAAAATGTACCACAGGAGTAGTAAAACCTGAAATCAGCTGCAGTGTGAGGATGAGCCAACAGTTCCAGTTATCTAAAACTATTAAAAATCACATTCGTCAATTAAAATAAAGCTGAAATAAAATAAAATATAAATATTAGATGACATTTTTAAACTTTAAAGACTCAAGAAATGTTGTCTTTGCAACTAACTGTAATAAAATAAGATGAAGTACTAAAATTACTAAAACGGATGTAAAAATGACCAAAGCACACAACATAATTACTTCAGTAAAAATAAAAAATAAACATTTAATTAATATCTTAAGTCAAAACATTGACTTTAATGATCATTTCATAATTACGTTATATTTCTTTTTTTCTCTCTCAAATTTCCAGTGACCCCTTTGCTGCCCCCTGTGGGTCTTTGGAACCCAGTTTAAAAACCTCTGGCATAAGTGATGTCAGCAAAAAAAAATAAAAAAAAATAAATTAATAATAATAATAATTTTAGAGGAAGTGCAAGACAAACAATGTTCCACTGATGAATTATTTGTTGCAAGACCAAGTTTCATTTTTAACTTAACTGAAAATATAAAAATGCAAAACAGCTACTTTCAGGATTAGGTTTAGGGGATAGAAAATATCACAAGCTCATTATTAAAACATTGGACAGTCTCTTTTTCTGATAGTGAATCAAATGTGTTGGTTTATGCTTGTTGGATCATCATGCCAACTGTTGCACCTGCTGACTTGTAATGCAGGTTCCTGCTTATTAGGCTACTTCATTTGAAGAAAAATAGGGAGAAAACATCGTGAAAGAGCCAGTGAAAAACAAAGGAACTGAATGTTACAGCAGAGAGAATACAGGCTCTACCTGTATGGCTGCTCCCTGAATCAGTCATATACAGTTCTGCACACCGTAGCTATGTTCCGAAACCTGGTGAACTATCTACTAGCCTTGGCAGCATTTTAAGGCATCTTAGACGTGTTCCTGGTGTAATTGCTGTTCCAAAATGATTATAATTGTGCCGACTTTAAAGATACATTGTCAGCATTAAAATGATCCTTTGTGGATAAGGCATTTTCTGAATGCATTGTGCTCATAAACAAATAGTTATCATGGCAATGAATTATGATTCATTCCCTCGTACAACATCAAGTCAAATCACCTTTATTTATGAATTGCTTTATATAACACAGATTGTTTCAATAAGCAGTGATAATAGGGAAATGATGCATTTTGGCTGTTGTTCCGCTGAAGTCAGTTCAGTGTTGATTCAGTTCCATTGTAAAGATCATCAATTATTAAATTAATTTAATCTATAAAGCAGTTATGAAAAAAAAAAAAAAAGTAATTGTCCAGCTCAGTTCTCATTCAACAGTGTCAGTGTCATGGGTCTGGTTGCAGCAGAGAGGAAACAGGATCTATATGCAGCAGTCTTTATTACAAATAAACTCAAACTAACAGAAATGCTCAGTAATCTTTAGAACTTTAAAACAGGAACAGCACAACCAGCCAAAATAACAACATCGACAGACAACTAGACAGGACTAAACTCAGGCTTAAATACACAGGCAAACTAGAGAAACTAAAGAGAGTGATTAACAAGACACACCTGAACTCAACTAACACAATCAGTAACCAAGGATACAAACAGGCAGGAGATGGAGGAAGACTGAATTAATTTAGCCTGGTAATACCAAACTCTGCTACTTCGCTTTGCTTCGTAGACAGAGTCTGGCATGGCATAATTGAAAAGCGTTTTCTTTCTCGCGGGGGGCGCTTGTCTGAAGTTTAAAATCATTGGTTACCCGTAAGCCAATCACATAACGTTTGGTTATGGCGTGTGTTATGCGCATGCTCAGCCGCATCTAACTTCCACTGTAAACACATGTATGATGCAAAAACAAAACCATCGAGCGAAATACCGGAGTGAACATGGCTGTGAACGACTTTTGCAGATTATGTGAAGTAAATCTACGCATCCACGGTACAATCAGTGTCTACGTCACGGCTCTCAGCCCGCCCTCTGTTCGTTGATTGGCCGGCTGTTTTCAGGCCGGAGGAAAACGGAAAGCTATTGCGCTGTCTCAGACTGAGTACAGAAGCGAAATGAAATTGAGCGGAAGTAAGAAGTCTGACGTAGTCAGGCTAGAACTAATTAACAGGTAGAAGATTAACTACGAAAAAAACAGAGATTGACGTAGAAAACTCAGACAGGAACTGAACAGAAAAAAACGGTCAAAAACAAACTCTAAACATGAACAAATAAACTCAAATCTTGACAGTCAGTACAGTCAGATCAATAATATCTTTGCATATTAAGAGCCAGATTTACTGAACTGTGCAAATTAGCTTGAGAGCACAATCCCATAAAAGCACAGATGGGAGTGGAAAGTTCTGTGCGTGATGTACTGATGGCGCGCAAATTAAAGAACACAGATGCAGACGGATCATTTCCATAATGACCAACCAAGAGTAGTGCAAATTAGTGTCTGGTTTAAAGCTACACTGTGTAACTTTTTTAGTTGATTCTTAGCAAAAAACACTTAGTTCTTTCAAAAATATATGTGCTCATTAATGTATATTTACTTCTTTCAAGTAATAAAGTATTCTCTTAAGTTTATAATCTGCCATTGAAAGTACATACGGGTGAGGGGTTCGAATGCCGGTCGCCATGTTGCCCCTCCATCTTGAAACTACATTAGCCAAAGAGGGACATACCTGTAAATTCAAGCTTCGCCTTTTGCGTTTTTCACTCAGTGACACCGTGACGAATGCGAGGGGGAGATTACTCGCGAGCTTGCGAGTGCCGGCAGATTTGAAAGATAGTGTGGTGTGTGTGTGCGTGTGTGCGTGCGTACTCACATTTGAAAGAGAGAATTAAAACATCAACGCGATAGTCAATAGTGGAGTAACTTTTCCCAGATGGAAAGAGCTCATGAGGAGAAAAGATTTTAAAACGGATGCCGAGGTTGCCTGCTTTCTTCTCGACAGGTAATTCAGCCTGTTGTAATTCATTTGTGTAAATTCGAAGTTTTATAGTTGCTTGTCTAACCATAGCATGGTTGTGCATAACGCCAGAACGACCTCTATATAACTTCATCCTCGCGTCAATGGGGAAAAAGTATTGTTTACCTTGTAACATAAATCTGTGTTGTGACGGATCACAGGTGATGAATAGTTTTAAAGGCGCAATTTTTTAAGCTATATAAAAAAAGGACACTGTAAATTTTTGTTATTTTTAATTGCTTTTACTTTGTACACATTGTAACGTTAGCCTAATCTGATTATGCTGGGATAGCCGATTCCAAGGGTGACGTTTACGTCCTGACATCTGTCCTGTAGTTTTATTCATTTTAGACGTATTGTTTATTATTGTCATGGACGAAGTCGATAACTGGAAGCCATGTTAATCTTGGAATAATACGGCCACCGTAGGAGTTAAAACGCCCTCGGAATTGAGAGGAACAGAAACTAATATTCACTGGGTAGTCATATACAATTTCACCGCTAGATGGGGGTAAAAATCACACAGTGTAGCTTTAAGACATGCTTTTTTAGGGGTGCTAAATAATGGCAAAAATACCACTAAATTGACTAGCACAAACCTTAGTAAATCTGCTGCATTTTGGACCAGCTGGAGTTTGTTTATTAAGCGTGTAGGGCAACCACCTAGTAGAACATAACAATAATCCTTGAACTTTTCAGCATTTACCATTACGAGCATATACAACAAATTAATAACATGAGAATGATGTATTCTACTGTAACAGAGTATATACTGTATACATGTATGAAGACATATTATGAACACGCACAAAATAACACTGAGATCTGTGAACATGTTAATTATGTCTCAGTGTTATTTTGTGCGTGTTCATAATATGTATTCTACTGTAACAGAGTATATACTGTATACATGTATGAAGACATATTATGAACACGCACAAAATAACACTGAGACATAATTAACATGTTCACAGATCTCCCTAATGGCTGAATCTGTCGGATGTTTTGTGCAGTTATGGTCTCCTGACAGCAGTCAGATTTGGTTAACAGTAATCGGTCTGATAAGAGTGTCTGAATCCTGTGTTGTTGTGTGCCTTCTGCAGCTCTCTCCTCTGGGAAAAGGGCCAATTCAAATCTTACAGTCACTAATTGACTAGCAGGAGACAGGAAGTGCTCTTTATGAGTGTAATGTCCACCCTTTGAGTCAAAATCAGGGCTTGGACATCTGACTGTGGAGGGGCTTTTTTTTTTTTTGCAGAAGCGTGTGGTAAGATTATCTGTGGAGTATCAGAGCACTGTGTGTGGGTTACCTGGCCCCTGTCACACTGGCCTATTTCACCTCCTTGAAGTAGGTCATCTCAGATCACATTCCTGGCTTTCTTTCTCACACTGACAATGCATGTCAATCGTGGGATCCAGTGCATCATTTTTGTTATGTTTATGTGTGTTTTTAAAGAGTATGCATGTGTTTAATTAAAGGATTGTCATAAATACGCTTTTATTCTTTAACTTTATTTTGCCTCTTTGTATGATGCAGAATAGGGGTGTTGATAATCGTGATATTTAAAATGAATAGGAAATAGGACTGGCGGTATATCGAGTATGTACAAATATATATCGAGATATTTTTTGTAAACGATACTGAATGAGGCAATACCATTTATATCGAAGTACAGTAGTTTGATATTACGAGCACATCTGAAAAAAAGCAAAGGACACAGAGTGACCTCTAGTATCTGGTTAACACTCCAAGAACGTTAGCTCGCCAGTGTGGAAGTTTTTTTTGGAATCCCGCGAAAATGACTCGGTAATCACCCCAGTTTGCAGGACTTGCCGATCAACAGTCAGCCCAAAAGGGAACAAAACTACCAACCTGTTCACCCACCTCTGCCTCTGTTTCTTGCAAATTTGGCCACTGTACAGAGAGTAAGTTGCAATTATTTTGCTAGTCCTTTAAGGGGAAATGTTACATTAAAGGGGGGGGTGAAATGCTCATTTTCACTCAATCTCCTGTTAATCTTGAGTACCTATAGAGTAATATTGCATCCTTCATATCTCCAAAAAGTATTTTGTTTTATTACATTTTTAACATAAAGATAGGCTGTACCGAGTCTTTCCGGAAAAAAACGAGCGGCTGGGGGCGGGCCGTGTGGGCGAAGCTTAGCTGTGCTAACGCGCCAAGCTAGTGACAACACACAGAGACATTTGTTCAACAAACAGTTTTACTCACCGTCCGGTTCCAACGCACGACCGCGAATTTTTATCATTGTGACTGCTCGATCCTTAAGCATTAGACGATCTGCAAATCCGTAGATCTGGGCTTTGTTTATAAAACAATCATCGTCGAAATGCAGGGAACAACAGTCTTTACACAACTCCGTTTATGCTCAGGAAAACAAACTCCATCCACGGGTTCCTTAACGCTGGGTTCTTTGGGAATCTGTGCAGGGTTGTCTTGCCCTGGCAACCAAAAACACACTTCTTTGGTGACATTGACTTCCCAAAAGCCGGGCAGGGCGCTTTGATGGCGAACTGCTTTCACTCTCTTGCTCTGGTCTACGAGTGCGCGCGCGGCCGCGATCTTACCGGAGAAGTGCCCTTAGGACCCATATAAGGATATTCCGCCCTATCTTACGTAAGACAGAGCCATACTCGAAAAAAACTTTCCGAAACTTGTGACAAACCGGAAGGAGTATTTTTGGAACAAAAATACTCCTTCAAACGTACAACTTAGTTTTTGAAACTTTGTCCATGTTTAGCATGGGAATCCAACTCTTTACCAGTGTAAAAAACTCAGTATGCATGAAATAGCATTTCACCCCCCCTTTAACCTGTTAACTCTTTCTCCGGCATTGGCGTAAATTTCCGACTTTCCATGTTTTCACTTTTTTACGGTAGGGGGCGCTATTACACATGTTCTGATAGAGTACTGAATCTCCAGATCAAAACACATGCGAAGAAGATGCAGAAACATTCTCATTTGCATATTGGTCATAGAAATTCATAGAGATTTGTGGGGGTGTGCTCTTTTAATTCAGACTAGTTAGCAACAACTTTGCAACACCTTAGTGACCACCCTTAAGACCATTGCAATCACATAGGGTCATGTTAAAAGCTGACTAGTTCCTTTCCAAAAAAGCCTATCTATAGAAATTACACCCTTCACCATAATGCACGTGTATGTAGTCTGGAACCATTTCCAGCAACCTCAGCTTCAGCAGTCTGCAGGATGTGAGTCGATATGTTCAATGATGATCTCACAGGACAGCGGCATGTGACCCATCCCTCTGTGGCCTCACAGGAAAAATCTACATGCCTGAAATTCTGTTCGCAGTCTGCCATTCATGCCGTTTTTGTCCCCTCTTTTTTGTTTTGTTTTTGAGGTTTATTTGAAGCCATGTCTCTTGGCAGACAGAGGAAAAGGAAATATTTGCCTGGCCATAAATAAGTAGAGTTTAATTGCAGCGGCAGTGGTTGTCGCTGGGCAGAGATTATTGATGTGTTTGAAAGTAGACGGAGGCAGCTTTACCGGCCCTCTCAACCCCACAGTCTAATGACTGTTAAATATTCCGGTTTCATACAAGTTAAGCTCTCTCTCCTTTCTGCTTTCATAATGTCTTACATCTACACATTTAAAGCACATTATATTTTTGTTATTTTAATCTTGTATTGCACGCGCTGCCTAATTAATCAGGTTCATCTACATATGGGGGTTTGTGAGGGAACTGCAGGGGGTTTGTGAACTGATGAAAAGCAAACACTTAATTAAATCAAATGTAACATTAAAGTAAACAAATGGGGCAGTACAATAAATGTAAGTAAAAATTTAGTCTTTTTAATTTAAGAAGCATATAGTCTGTTTTATAATGCGAAAGAAGAGGCGAAAATCGGGACTCGCACGCTGCACACCCGAAGCGTTCGCACGCAGAGAGCGCAGACAGTGCTCAAACACAGAATTTATTTCCTTTTTCGTGTTTACATGCATTTGAACGGACACATACACACGCAATTATGTCAAAATACCTGTCTCGACAAGTGTTCTCTGGTTATAAGTGAACAGTTGAGAAAGAAACAGGATGTGTTTCAGTATATTTGGTCTTTAAGTGACGGCAGCCTAATATTCCTGCTGTTGCCTGTGTCATTAAATAAAAAAAAAACAGCTTTAACAAAGATGAACATATATTTAATTTCTACAGTGAACAAATAGTGTTATAGTAAGGAGAGAAGTCAGGAGGAAAGTGATGACGACAGCTTGTAGGATAAGTGTGCCGCGTAGCAGCATCTCCAGGTGCTCCCTTGAGAACCAGACCAAAAAAGTTATGTATAGCACTATTTGCATTGTGTTCTCTCTTGCTTTAGTTTGTATTATCCTCATTTTAAGTCACTTTTGATTAAGTCATAAATAAATGTATAAATTTAATGCAAATGGTTAGCTATGAACCACTTGAACCACTTTAAATTATGAGAACCTTTAAGCTTAACAGTCTGCGATTTCAAAGGAGCTTCCCATCAGTGCTGAGAATGGTCATGTGGGTGTAATGTGCTGTTGCATGTGTGCAGTTGTGTATGTTTAGTCTGCGTGAAGCACAGGCAGTTTAGACACTGCTTTTCCTGTCGGATAAACCTCGTCTCCCAACATGCACATTAAGATCATTAGGACACAGACCTCTGGGTTACAAACACATGGGTGTTTCTCTTCTTTAAAAAAGCAGCAAAGCTTATGAGCAACTGACATGGTTCAAATGCTTGTGCTATTTGTGCTTCCAATGCATTGTCTGCCCATGTGTGTGTTGGACAAGTACATTCTATACACAAAACTTTTCTTAGAACTCCCTCAGTGTGTATATGAACCATATCTGTCATTGATATGAATCCTTATCTTATCAGACTCATTGATATTTATGAGTGCACATGGTGTACATTCTCAGAGGCTCCCAGAGTGGGTGAGTGACATATATCACTCAACACACATTTTACCTCATTAAAAATGCAGTTAAAGGAATAAAGGTTCCAGTTAAGCTCAATTATAAGCATTTCTTGCAAACTGAAATTCCACTTGAAAAAAAAAAAAGCTAAAATCTGGGTCACTATGGAGCCCTGCAGTGCATGTGGAAGAAAAAAATTGATATTATGGCCACAAATGAATGATTCTTTTCCTATGATTTGTTAATTTATGGCCATGTTTTAGTAATTTGTTCATTTTAGTTAAATCATAGCCACACTATACTAATTCGTTCCCTCATTTTAATTAGTTTAATTGTTGTAACAAAAAGTCTAAAGTTTTCTTTGTAGTAATCAACATTGTGCTACAAATGCTATTGATTGAGCTTAAGTTGTATTGAACCCGGGATATTCCTCTAACCAGATTTAGCGTTGATGCCACATGCACATTTGTGTCTTGTAGCTTTTGTTATTGGCAAAAACCTTTAGTCAGTGATGCATAAGGCTGTGGACAGTGGACAATGCACATAAGATTCTAGAGCTGTGAAAATAAAAGTTGAACCCAACTTTTCCAATGGTTTGCTCTTCCTAAACTAGCACAGACTGATTGATAAGGCTGCTTGCCTTGGGGGACTTCTTCCCAAGGTTTTCTTGTACAAAGGAGGGAGGGAGGAACATTAAAAATGAACAAGAGAGAGAGGAGGGACCTTCCCATGAGCCGCCTGACGCCGTGCTGTCTCTCTAGGGGTCGTATTAGCGCTGGCCCCCCACTGAGATTGCACATTCCACCTGCAGGTCAAGAGAACGGCCTCCAGACCACAGCAGGACCTGTGGTCGGTCACACACATTTACAAACATACACTCACTCCTACCTTGTCCTGTCCTCCCACCAGAGCAAGGCATACGACCCCATGTGCACGACCCTAATGGAAAAAAAATTGAGTCGTGAAGGACGCGTTTGAGTACAGAATAAGTTTGTTGTCTGATTTTATAATCGTTGTATTTGATTTTCATGCACATGGCCCTGGTTTTTACATTTGAACCTGCTGCACTTGCTCTATCTTAACAGAGTCATCCTTTTCTGGGTTTTCAGTTCAGTTGTATTTTCATTTGCTCAGCCTGAATGCACAACAATCACATCCTCTTTATAGACAACCATTTCTCTGAAATGTCCCCTTTGCTTTTCCTCTATTTAACGGACATGTTATTGCTCAACAACACCACAAGCAGCTCCCCTCTTGTCCTTGGCCCTGCAGGTGCTGTTTTTATTTTCCTTCAGGTATAGGCTTATCCTTTTCCACCGGTTCAGAGAAATCTTTCAATTTCAGTTCGTTAGAAACGGTCCTGTCACTTCCAAGAATCAAGGGAGGAACTGAACTGAACTGAACTGACACCCAACGCCTGGATTCCAGTTAAGCATTAACTTTCTGCAGCCTTCTCAAGATTGCAGCTGTGCACAGAGGCCAGAGATTCACAGTGTGTAGAGCATTAGTGTGCAAGAAACAATACTGCAAAACAATATGCAAGAAACAACATGAAAGAAGTCTACATAATTAGGGTTGCACAATATATATATATATATATATATATATATATATATATATATATATATATATATATATATCTATCATATTATCAGCCGATGTTGGACATTGTTTAATGTAATCTCTAGCAGATCTCCATTTTTCATACTGTAATGTTGTGATGCATTTTCACATGACTTTACAACAGTTAGTTGTGTAATTTATTTCGAAATATTGCATCGAATTCAATATAAGCCATTTATCTGTTATCAGCCAACATACATTATATAAAAATAATTATCGAACAGAATTTGAATAACTGTGCATACTGACCTGCAACTAACCACTGTTTTAAAAATCGATTGTTTCTTTAACAAATCAGATATTCTGAAACTCTCATTCAAACACTTAGCAAATTTAAGTCTATATATAATATGTTATTATGTGTGCAAAATGGTTTAAAATATAATATATATGTATATAAAATATCATTTGAAAAAAATATAACACTTAGAGGTAGAATGTTTGCAGGAACAAACACATGTCCGCCTCTAAACACACTACTATATTCGCATTACCTCTACTTTTATGAAGTAATGTAAGGCCCTACTCTATTTTTTTATTTTTATAAAGTAATACCATTAAATGAATTGCTCATATGAAATGTTTTGCATATAGGACTTCAAATTTTAATTAAGGTTAATTTAAAACCTAGATTTGATGTAAGACAACAAAAATTGCATATGAAAATATAAAAACATAAAATATTTTTGAAATATTTGTTGATGACCACAAAATGTATTAACTCGCTTGCTGTTAAGATGCACATTTTTGCAGCATGCTGGCTTTATATGAATATAACAGTCAATTGTAAAAGTAAATGCACCGTGCAAGTTCATGTGCATTAGGTTTTCTGATATATAACCATTACGTATGCAATTGTTTGTGTGTTCTTTGTACTGCACTAAGGAGGTGACTAACTGTACAGGAATGTGTTTTCTGGTCAGGTGCCTTCTCATCAACCATCATCAGCTTGCTTTCCCCGTGCTACCTCTTCCTACCCGCTGAGGTCAGCCTGACCCTGGCACACACACACGCATGCATTGAAATCTCTTCCTTGTACACACTCTGTGTCCTCTCTCTCTCTTTCGCTCTCTATTTCTGGCCAGCAGGGACAGTGTACAGTAATTTAGGCAAGAGCTTTATGCCTCTGAACACACACCCTTAAGGGATAGTTCACCTGAAAGTGAAAATTCTGTCATCAATTATTCACCTTTATGTCGTTCCAAACTTGTTTGAGTTTCTTTCTTCTGTTGAACACAAAAGAAGACATTTTTGAAGAATTTTTGTACCCAAACAGTTGAGGATCGGTAGCCATTGACTTCTCTATAGTAGAAAAAAATAAGTCAATGGCTATCGTCAACTGTCTGGTTGACAACATTCTTCAAAATATCTTATTTTGTGTTCAGCAGAAGAAAGAAACTCATACAGGTTTGGAACAACGTGAGTGTTAAATAATGGCAGAATTTAAATTTTTATCACTTTAATTATCACTTTAGTGTGGAACCCTCTTGAGTATGCCACAGTGAGGTCATCCATTATATATTTCTAGAAAAACAAAGAGGAAGTTTTCACTTGCATCAGGTACTTTTCTCAATGAGTCACGTAGAAATATCTAAAAAATGCAGTACAGGGGGATTCAGTTTGTTGTGCAAGTTTCCCACAGATATTTGATGTTTTGCGAGAACAATTTTCCCACTCATCTCCATTTGGAAGGTGTTGCTTTTCAGAATATCCCTGTGTTTCCTAAAGTAGGTACGATGTTAACATATTTTTATGTTAAAAATGGACACAGTCACTCTTAATTATGTCTAATATGCCCAAAATGGCTTTGTTAATAGCCCTATTTAGATGGGACTAGTTTTCCAAATAACGTTCGAGTAATAGTTCTTATCACTCGACGTCTGGGCTAACATCTCTGCGTTTATTACAGAGGTGGGAGTGTGTGTGTTTTCTAGGTGCACGTCACATATATTTCTTTTAATTTATTATTGTTTAATTGTTAATATGATTTTAATTTATCATAAAGCATTTAAGTAAACTTAAGTTTATAGCAGTGACTGTTTATAATAAACTTGCAAGTGAGCAGAGAAATCCAAAGTATCTTACTTTTACCTGACACTGATATTAAAATGGGCAGTCTTCGCAGTTTCTGCAATTTAGCTCTATTTATTAATCTTAAATGTTATTTTTTTCATTGGATACCATCCATATGGAAACTAAATGAAAGCATGCCAAGGGTTGGTGCGCAAACAGCTCAGGTAGATACAACATCAGCAATCAGAGACGTTCATATTCAGACAGGATTAGATTTCTCAGAGGATTGTTGATTTTGCAGAAAAACAGTAGGTGATTTGCTCTGGAATTTTTACTGAGGTTGTATGAGAAAAACACAGACTTGGCAGATTCAGACAGGATAAAAAATTAAAAAAAACACACGCAAAGTGCGTCTGTGAAACACAAATTGCTCTAATGTCCCCCTGGAAAACTAGTTCTGTCTGTCCACATTCAATTAGGAAATACATTATTAAAAAAATCAAAATCAAAACACATAAATGATCATTTTCAGTTAAAACTGAAATTTGTCGAAAGCATTAGCCTTGTGGGCAGCACTCAAACATGTGCTGCAGCTGTGCTTCAGGCGACCCAAGTTCAAGTCTTTGTCAGGATTCAGATACACTCACCTAAAGGATTATTAGGAACACCTGTTCAATTTCTCATTAATGCAATTATCTAATCAACCAATCACATGGCAGTTGCTTCAATGCATTTTGGGGTGTGGTGCTGGTCAAGACAATCTCCTGTACTCCAAACTGAATGTCAGAATGGGAAAGAAAGGTGATTTAAGCAATTTTGAGCGTGGCATGGTTGTTGGTGCCAGACGGGCCGGTCTGAGTATTTCACAATCTGCTCAGTTACTAGGATTTTCACGCACAACCATTTCTAGGGTTTACAAAGAATGGTGTGAAAAGGGAAAAACATCCAGTATGCGGCAGTCCTGTGGGCAAAAATGCCTTGTTGATGCTAGAGGTCAGAGGAGAATGGGCCGACTGATTGAAGCTGATAGAAGAGCAACTTTGACTGAAATAACCACTCGTTACAACCGAGGTATGCAGCAAAGCATTTGTGAAGCCACAACACGCACAACCTTGAGGCGGATGGGCTACAACAGCAGAAGACCCCACCGGGTACCACTCATCTCCACTACAAATAGGAAAAAGAGGCTACAATTTGCACAAGCTCACCAAAATTGGACAGTTGAAGACTGGAAAAATGTTGCCTGGTCTGATGAGTCTCGATTTCTGTTGAGACATTCAGATGGTAGAGTCAAAATTTGGCGTAAACAGAATGAGAACATGGATCCATCCTGCCTTGTTACCACTGTGCAGGCTGGTGGTGGTGGTGGTGTAATGGTGTGGGGGATGTTTTCTTGGCACACTTTAGGCCCCTTAGTGCCAATTGGGCATCGTTTAAATGCCACGGCCTACCTGAGCATTGTTTCTGACCATGTCCATCCCTTTATGACCACCATGTACCCATCCTCTGATGGCTACTTCCAGCAGGATAATGCACCATGTCACAAAGCTCGAATCATTTCAAATTGGTTTCTTGAACATGACAATGAGTTCACTGTACTAAAATGGCCCCCACAGTCACCAGATCTCAACCCAATAGAGCATCTTTGGGATGTGGTGGAACGGGTGCTTCTTGCCCTGGATGTGCATCCCACAAATCTCCATCAACTGCAAGATGCTATCCTATCAATATGGGCCAACATTTTTAAAGAATGCTTTCAGCACCTTGTTGAATCAATGCCACGTAGAATTAAGGCAGTTCTGAAGGCGAAAGGGGGTCAAACACAGTATTAGTATGGTGTTCCTAATAATCCTTTAGGTGAGTGTAGGGGAGACCCAGACACAGAATGAGCAGATGACTGCTGGAACCAACTCCAGAGGACAACAGGTCGAAGAGGACGTGACCAGGCCAAGCAGATGGTTGTGGTGAAGACAGGGCAAGGAACCATGAAGCAGAGTTTGGATACGTGCTGCACACAGACCCTGAACCAGTCTAACTGCCAGGCAGAAGAAACCAGCAGGCAGGGAATCTCGGGGAGCAAACAGGAACCAACACAAGACAAAACTCAAGACGATGAACAAAATAAAATAAAAAACTAGAACACCAGAAAACAATAAGAAACTAAATATAACTGGAGCAATAGCAAAGGAAAAATAAAATAAGTTATATAAATTAAGAACTAGAACTAGTAAACAAAGAAATAAAACAAGACTGCAACCTTGCACATAACAAAGATATGAGGGAACGAGGCACAATGTAAAGGGAACAGCACATGAGGATCAGGTGAAACCAATCAAGCAAACGAGGACTAGATAAGGACTAAACAAGGGGGCGTGGTAATGGGAAACAAGGAGGCGGAACAAGAGCAGGACATGGCAAACACAAACAAAGACAAAGCCATGTGCTGACACACAAAACAAACATAGAGACATGAAACAAAGACAACACAGACAAGGCTGTCAGGGCAGAACCCTGACAGTCCTGGCTCGTGGTCCTTTGCTTGTCCTGCTCCCTTCTCTCTCCCATCTGTTGCTTCCTGCCTCATTTGCACTATCCTATCTAATAAAGGTATAAAAGACCACAAAAAAATAATTATGGATCACTTGATATTATTGCCAGTTATTTACAATTTCTATCACTAAATGTTTCCAATTACAATTTATTTATAAAGCACATAATAATACAAAAATGTTGACCATATAAACATTACAATAAAAAAAAAGAAACTGAAAAACTTTGTTTGTCAGATATAAAACTTTTGCACAGGAAAAACATATTTTGTTCATCAACAAAATATGTTGACCCAGGAATGCATCTAACTCAGCAAAATCAGGACGTGCCAGACTGCAAGGGGAGACCACCCTAAAAATTGAACCTTACACATTTTTTGTCATCTTAAAAACACAAGAGCAGAGCTGCATCAATAATGTCAAATATTGAGGGGGTCAATTTGGATTATTGGTGGGGACTTGTCCCCTTCAATGTCTATGATGGGTATGGCCCTGGATGAGACATGTTACTGTACTTACTCTTGTTTCCTTGTGTACAGTAACAGTCCAGATAATAACTATTTGTTAGTACGTGCGTAGCATATGAAAGAGATTGATTGTTAATGTGGAAATAACTGCATGGAAAGTTTGCTTGTGCCAGAAGCCATGCCCAGAAGAAAATTTATTACTCCCAAGTCAGGAGATATAATGCAGCGCTCAATGATAAGGACGTCCGGGGCGAGCGTGAGAGAGTTTTGGGCAAATTGACTGAACTGTCACCTGGACTATCGGGCCAGTGCTGCATTGTCACTGGCTTGCCTTCATTGGTCATATGCCTTGAACTTAAATGTTTAATTTGATGTGATATATTGAATATTGTTGTTGTGAATTCTGCTGATTTAACAATGATTAAATCATGATTTGTCACAAAGCGTACATTATCTAGCTGACTCACATAGATGAGTTCTTTTTAAAATTAGAAGATTGACTTATGATAGTTCTGAAAGCAGCATTTAAAACATATTGAACGAATCACAATATGCCATTGCTTTCCAAAAGTATATTTTGAATTTATAGCTAAATGGAGTTGTATTTTAATTTAATTTCTAGCTGACAATTACACATTTTTTTGTCATTTGTTGTATGTCTTGTTTTTGTCAAGAAAAACTAGGTTTAATGTAAAATATTCCTTAAATGATGGATTGATGGATGGGCCAGTTTAAATATGCGACAGTTATTGTTGAGCCATGCATGATGGCATTCTCAATTATATTTTATTTAAGTACCTTTATCTGTTCAAGAAATAAAAATTAGAAAATTAAAAAATGAATCCTATATAGCAGAGATGGGCCCTGGAGAGCCACTGTCCTGCAGAGTTTAGCCCCAACCCAAATCAAAGACACCTGAACAAGCTAATCAATGTCTTCAGGATTACTAGAAAGTAATATTTTATTATGTTGGCAAATTTGAGCCAAGTTTGTTATAATGTTAAAATTTCTACTAAAACTCTGGAGACACATGTGATATTAGTATGGTCTTTTACTACAAGAGGCTTGGCCCCCATAACGTCATTGCTGCCTTGGAGAACTGATTGAGATATAAAGATATTAAACATTTGTGATTTTTCTTGCTTTGCAGGTGTGTATAAGAGACTGTCGCCATCTAAAAGATAACAAGAGCTTATAATCTCAAAGTGTACATGTGACACCATGTTTCAGAGATAAGAACATACTTTTTCACTGTAAAAAATCAGTCTGTGTGTGTGTGTGTGTGTGTGTGTGTGTGTGTAACTGCACCTCACATTCCTGGCTCATACCATCACTGTGCTTTTTCTGCTGTCTGTCTCATGCCTGCTGTCAATTCCACCAAAGTCTCATAATTTCTGCTTTGTTTGGTTGTCATAATTGTTTACTTGAGAAACAGCAAAATTGTTGTAGGAATATGGGTGGGATGATTGAAATAGATCAAAGAAGTAAATCGGGGATTTTAGGAGATTTAAATAGTACTTCACTTTGTTACGTCAGTATTCTTATTTGATGTTCCTGGCACATTGCTGGAGAGTAAACATAGATTTGCATGTAAATGTGACGTCATAGCATACAAGTCACTCACGCACAGATTGAGAATACTAAGCAGACTGATGCATGTTTGCCTTTTTAATGCAGTTTGGCATAGAATAGTCATACTTGCAGCCTGCACAAATTAGTAAGTACATGTTGTTAGCAGAAACGTTGCTAAATCTCAGGCAATGGAATGACTGTGCACAACTGTTATTATGGTGACGATTTATTTATTATATGTCATGAATGTAAGCTGCTATTCTGAATGCAACAGAGAAGATTTTTAAATAGAAAGAAGGTAAAAGGTGACTTAACAACCTTGCCAGGCATCCTTGGATGGAGCAGTTTCAAGAACACACCCAAAACTTTACTGAACTGTACAATTTCTTGATCCCGGGCTGCTTTTGCTTACGTTATGAGGCATTGTGCTTTCATACATACGCACACACTGCCTGCGCATTTACAAATCTTTACTTTGCTCTTTTACTGTGTATCTTTGCTGAGGGATTTATGTGTTTGCATAGAGTTACTGAGAATAAATAAAGTTTACATGCAAAGATGGATGGCAACATACGCACTTTTGTTTCTAATGGCCTGGGAGCATTTGATGTTTTTTTTTTATAAAGGAAATAAAAGCATTGTAAGGCATGTGCTTGTAAGGCAGGGCTTAGAGATTGGTCATGTACAATGGCACCAAAAAGTAGTTGAACAAAAAAGGTATGTATCATTGAATTACATTACAGCAAGTGACACAAGTGTAACGTTCAAGCATAACTTGTTAGGGTGGTAAAAATATTATTAAAAGGATTAAATAATTATTTTTTTTAAACAAAAGCAGTATGGCAGGTTTGTTTAAATAGTGTAAATATTTGAAAAACTTTTGTGTACAAAAATAAAATAACATTAATGTAATGCAACCAACATGCAGAAACAAAACAGGAAAAACGTATTGTAGAAAGGACCTCAATTATCTTTGCCATAAGGTCAATGAAATATCAGATATTTTGAGCTTTTTGGACATGGCAAGGTTAGTTCAGGTTGTAAAATGTCATATAGTACAACCCCTCAGAATCGTAATGAAATTTCTGAATTAATAAATCATGATAATTGTTACAAAATACATATTACCTTGTAGAAATGTGGAAAATAATGATTGAAGATGTTAAAAGAGGTTCAAGGAAAATTCATTAATTACTTGATGGTTACACCACATGACATTTTTAAATTTAAACTTTTCCTAAAAAATGATTTTTTTTTTGCATTTTAAACATTTTTTTTTTTTTGTCTGTGTGCTTTTCTTCAACTTGGGCACTCTTATTTGTCATTGACCTAGATGCAAAAATGTCTCAAAGATTAGTTTGCTGATGCCATGTGGTTGGATGTTTTATCTCATGGAATTGCATTTATACATTTTAAGTGTGTCTGATGTGTCTAAACACTTACTGAGGTCACAGTATGTGTTAATGTGAGGAACCGTGAGTTTGAAACCAGATTCTTTTGAAATGAGCTCAGTCTGGCCTGGACCCTATAGATGGAATGGATTCGTTGGCAGGACCTAAATGTATTTGCTCAAGCAGCACTAAAATAGCCTAACTCAGTGCTCAGGGCTCCAGGAAGTGGTGTGTGAAGTGAAAAAAATGGGATTGAGCTTTTGTCAGCATGAGCCCCTCCTCTGTTGACCCTGGGGAGGGTACTGTGGCCAAACCGCTCCGCTCGAGCGTAAGATACACGCTCTTCCTGTTGCAGCTTTCCTGCGTGGAGGCTTGCCGGGGAGCCTCTGTTCTGTCCCTCACATTTACTCCTCTGAGAAATGATGACATTACCTCCCGCTCTCTTGGAGTGTTGCATGGCTGATGGACGTCAGTGTTGTGCGTCTGTACTGTTGCGCAGCAGGAAACGCAAGGTTGAGCAGCTTAACGTGAAATACTCCAGATACTCATTGGCTCTTCCACAGTATTTACGCAACAAATGTATCTAGGAGCATGTTCCAGTAAATGACAGTGTTGATGTGGTTTTGTTGTAAAGCTTGAATTAAAGGGATAGTTCAACCTAAAATAAAGTTGTCATTATGTACTACCGTCATGCCATTTCAGATATTTCTACTGGAGATATTTAGCAGAATATCAAGGGTACAGGAGCAGTTGAGATTCAAAAAATGACGTTTGCATGAACGTTAACGCCCTCAATTCTGCCTTCTCGCCATGTCGTAATTACTGTAATTACTAGATGACAACCCAGAACATTCTACTTATAGCTGTTCACGTCCTTGAATTTGAGTAATCAATATACAAAACAAAATACAACAGGTAACTGTCCAGTCGTTATGCAAATGCACTGTTAATAAACCTATAGTTTGGAGCAAGACCTAATAGTACGTGATTTATTTTCAGATTATTCTTGCATTATTAAGACATTAACAATAGTCCTTTATAGGAATTTTTAAACAGAAATATTTCCAAATAAATGCTGAACTACATTTTACCACTGCCATTTTGATCATTTTTGTTAAATATTGCAGGGGACAAGTAGTACATGTCAGAGCTTTCCAAAATTGAGTTTACAGGTTAAATCATGTCATGTGACCGATTTTAAATCGTGCGTGTGAGTGTTTTGAACTGAATGGAAGTGCAAATGAGGGCCAGTAAACTGTTTATTTGAAAAACAAATTTTACTTTCATTTTCATTTTCTTTGTAGTTTTTTTTAAATTATTATTATTCTAGGTTTGCATTTTTTCCATACTTGTTTGACATGCAGCATACTTGAGTGTTGTTACTCAGCAGTAGCTGTGATTCGGAGATTATTTTGCTTCCAAGAGATAAATGTAGACCTCACAAGCGGAGTTCATTGTAAGCAACATTTTCTGAGCAGGTCAATGAGTCTTTGAGATTTTGAGGAACTGGAATCCTTAAATTTGCTGCTATCATTTCTGGTAATCTTAATGCAATTCTTCTTGTATTTTCAATACAGAAGTACGTATGCAACCACAACTTCCTTATTGTCTGTATGCAGAGATCACAGAAAATAATGATTTGCTTTGATAGCATGAACCATGAAATGACTTTGAAAAATGAAAGTGTCTGTTGTGCATCATTGAAGAACAGAGCCCAGACAGACTGCTCGTCTTCATGTCTGGTATGTGTTATCAGGTTCATAAAGGTGAGTCAATGCTGCACATTTTGTTTGTACAGAGAAAGAAGAAAGCCTTTCTACTTTCTCGCCACACACAGAGCCCCTATTACACTCCACGATAAAACACCTTAGAGAGACCCCCAAATAAAGCTGTACTACATTGTGATCTGCTCATACAGGCTTTAAGTGAAGATGAGCGTGCATATGCGAGCGAGCATAAAAGATGACCTCCACATGACTCTCCCCTCCTCTTTCATATCCTCAAAGGTGCACTTATACAATACATGACAGTAGGGTGAAGAAAAGGTGATAGGCCACCAGCAGCTCTTTGAGTGATTCCAAGTGTTTATCTCTTTGTCAGTGCACTTAACACAGTGACAGTGAGGATAAAAGCTGCTGATGCCATGAAAGAGCAAAAAGAAACTCAGAGTCCATTTTGCGTGTTCCTGGATGTGTTTTTCTGTTCCATTTGTGGTACATATCAAGATAATTCATGTGGAGATGAGCTTTAATGAAGTTATGGGGTAAATATTCTGCAGGACTTGCAAAACAACAAATCATTTCCACTGTGTTTACTCTTTAGAACAGAGGCATCCTATCCAGTTCTTGTAGACTTTACGTCCAACCCCAATTAGACAGCTGAACGAGCTAATCAATGTCTTCAGGATACGTTAAAGGGGTGGTTGATTATGATTTCACTTTTCTAACTTTAGTTAGTGTGTAATGTTGCTGTTTGAGCATAAATAAAATCTGCAAAGTTATATGATGCTCAAAGTTCAAAGCAAAGGGAGATATTTTCTTTTAAAGAAATTGCTTTTTATGGACTACAACAAACGGCTGGTAGGGACTACACCACATTCCTCCCGGGTTAGTGACATCTCTAACCCTAACATTTACATAAACCCCGCCCCCGGGAACGCGATTTATAGATTATCATGACAGACTATGCTAATCAATGACTAGAAGATAACTACACATAAGCTACATAAATTCATCAACTAACTATTCAGAAATGTCTTGTTGAATTCTACATGTTGTCTACATGTTCTTCTTGAGCCTCTCCATCTTTGTCTGACTCCGGCTTGAACATAAAAGGCTAAAAGTTTTTGACATTTTCAGTGCATGTATGTGTGTGAGGTAAAAGGACACAAGCTCTTGAATCTCCACCCTCTGTGCCGGGAGCAGCAGCTCATTTGCATTTAAAGGGACTAGGGATGTTAACCGATGACCGTTTGACCGATGGTTGACCGTATCAACGTTAACCGATCAAAGTTGTCGGTAGTCGGTTAAAAAAAAAAAAAAGTGATCTCTAAATTAGGCTATTATAGACAGTGAACTAAACGCTACTACAGTTAGCCATCTCATTCCAAGATCTTTTTGTGTGAAGTGAACAAATCCCTCACACTCATTTTTTCATAACTCGCCTGTTTGTACTTAATAAACCAAACATTTGGCGCGAGGTCACAGCGTTTGGGTTCGCGCGCTCACAAGGTTTGCGAAAAGTAAAGGCTACAGGCTAAAACACTCGAGGTTAAAGCGGCGTCTCTTCGGAGCTGTCATTTTCTTAAATGAGCTGCGGCAATGTTTCAAATGAGCTTCTAACACTAGACAAACGCCTTTATTTTCAACGCGATCACCTTGTTCCCAAACCATTTCGAAACTAAGGAGCCATTTGTCCTCCGATTACATACAAGCTCTTCGGCGTCGCGTTTGCGGGACTCATGTTTCGCGCTGTAGGGGATTTTAAAAAAGTGACGTGAGTGTGTGTGTGAGCGGGAGGCAGAGCGGCAGAGAGATGCGACAGAGTTGCGAAATTGCAGGCGCGGCTCGAAATGGCTGTTATTTCAAATAGCGTAGCATATTTTAAACTAATCGGTTAACCGGTTTCAACCGGCTAATGAGGCTCGGTGGTCGGTCAAGAAAATGTTTAGTTTTCGCCATCCCTAAAAGGGACACACACAAAAACTGTGCGTTTTTGCTCACCCTCAAAAAGTGACAATTTTAACATGCAATATAAAAATATCTGTGGGGTATTTTGAGCTAAAACTTCATATACACGCTCTGGGGACATCAGAAACTTATTTTACGTCTTGTGAAAAGGGCATTATACCACCCCTTTAAATTTAAATTCTGTCATCATTTACTCACCCTCAGGTTGTTCCAACCTGTATAGATTTCTTTGTTCTGTTGAACACCAAGGAAGATATTTTGAAGAATGTTCAGTGAACAGTGGGGCACTACTGACTTCCATAGTATTTTTTTTTTTTCCTTACTATGTAAGTCAGTGGTGCCCCAAAGCGGCCTGGTTAAACTTTCTTCAAAATATCTTCCTTCAGCAGATGAAAGAAATTCATAATGGTTTGAAACAACTTGAAGCTAAGTAATTGATGACAGAATTTTCATTTTTGGGTGAACTATCCCTTTATTCTTCTAAGCTGAACTAGAAATGACATTCGGACGTTCTACATCTGCCATGTTGTCACAAGCTAAGTTTCCATCCACTTGTCAATCGAATGATCTGAAGTTCGGTTTAAAAACTCGTGCGAATAAAGCTGGTGAAAGTGTGTTTCCATCCAACGGCTTTAAAGCGAATAAAAACCTGTGCGTAATGACGTCACATGCTGTTTTGCGATCAAATTGGTATATCGAATTGATTTGAGACATTTTAGGTGTTTCCATTCATTTTTTGCACTGAATCGCACAACATTCAAGCAAACATTTGCGAACAAAGTTTTGCTAGACAAAATGGATCGCGCCATCTACCAACAAATGATCAATAGTCCTATTGCACAAGTTGTAATAGTGCTTATATGCCATGATAGCGACATATCAAGCTATGTATCGCTGTTTGAGCGCCTTCCATTTACTCCGAAGGACGTCCCACGGCTTGTCGTAACCTTTGTTGGCCATTTCCTTCGCGAGTTCCTGATAAATTATGGCATTTCTTAGTTTTTTGCTATCTAAAATATAGCCGTTATATTTTTCTGGTAAATTAAATTCAAAAAGTATCTCGTCTCCTCGTTTGTCCACTTACGTCTTTGTTGACACGGGTCCGCCATGTGTGCAAACCATAGACAGTAGGCTATAAGAATAATATTATAGCGGTGGTGACGTGTTCATGTAGTAGGCTACATGTAGGCTAAGGGTGCGCTGCCAATAACGCGCCTAAAAGCTGTCAGAACTGGGAAAAGTAATGATTATTAGTAGGCTATGTCAAATATATCAAGGACACATTTCAATTGTTTATTAATAAACAAGTGTTTTCTGTGTCAAAGATGAGGTTGACAATGCTGACTCGCGATCTTCGCAGTAGTGAACGCGTGAAAGCAGAGAGCAGTCTGTTTTCTTTCGTTTTGAATGGTTTTGTTTAAAAGTGTACATTTCATGCTTTCTATAGGCTATATGTCTCAGGTCTGTGAGGCAAGTAGCTTATACGCTGAGTTTCGGTTCATTTAGAGGCCAGCTCCAGTTCAACGCGCCGGCGACTCCGTGTCCTGATCATAGCCTGCTATATTTAGCCTACCTCTTATTTATTAAATCCAGGAAATTGGTTGATGAAACATTGATTAAAATTAAGATACAATTAATACAAAACGAAATTAACTTTAAAGACAGGAATTCTACAAAAACAAACTTAACGAAGTGGTCAAAATCATGTCTGCCCACTGCATTTGTCTCCCGATATTTTCGGGATCATCTTATCTTATTCATGCTTTTCACTTTTCATATAATCAACATGAAATTAAAAAAAAATTTTTTTTTTATTTATTTACACATGAATATGAAACTAAATCGTTTTTTAATGACTGGGCTACAAGACATAGGCCTATTAGCCTACAGTAGCCTACAGATAAATTTAATGTCGAAGATAATTAATATAATTTTATTGCATTTGTATTAGTTGTTTTAAGAGTAAAAAAAAAAAAAACATCGGTCGGTCGGTCTTAATGCAAGTTTACAACCGGCAAGTCGGTCGGACTAAAAGGGGAAAAAAAATAATTAATTGGGTCGGTCCTAAATTGACAGGGTCGGTCGGGTTATGGCAAACAAGAATATTTTTAAGGATGGCCTGGGCAGAAATGAACTAAAACTTCTTCTTCTTCTATGTTTTGTGGCGGGTTGCAACTATAAAATGACCTAAAACTTAATCGCAATTCATTATTAATTCGGCAAATAACGTTTCCATCAGCGTTTATCGCATAAGCGGTATATCGATCAAGATAAAATCCGATGAGACCAAACGTATTTCATTTGAGTCGATATTCATGAAATTCAATCGAATTTTACTGTTTCCATAAGGCATTTTTCATTCGATATCACTTAATGCGGATAAAAACGTGAGGATGGAAACATAGTTACTGTCATGTGACCTACCAGTGTCAGTTGCGTCGCTTTTCACTGACATTCACAAGTCCTCTCCTGTGAACTCATGGTATGGTAAAGTGTTCATCAGATGTAAAGTCAAGTCACCTTTATTTATATAGTGCTTTATACAATACAGATTGTTCCAGCTTCACAGTGATAACAGATGATGCATTTCAGCTGTTATTCAGCCAGTTCAGTATTGATTCAGTTCCATTGTAAAGATCATTTATCAATTATTCAATTAGTTCATTTAGGGCCATATTTACAAACAGCTTGCGACAAGCGCAAACCCTCTTTCTCCGTTAAAAGAATACTATCAGGATTTACTAAAGACACGCAGTGAAAAATTAGCGCTGAAAAGGCGTGGACACAACAATTTTTTACGAATTTGTAGGAGTTTCCATTTCAAAATCTTTAGTAAATCCTGACAGTAGTTTTTTTAACGCTAAAAGAGGGTTTGCACTGGCGCAAGTTGTTAGTAAATCTGACCCCTGGGTTGAACAGGCCTTAAAGTGAAAAAATGCTATACAAGGCTATTTGAGGCCACTTCAAGGTGCACAAACACCCTCAACCAATTTTACCAGCATTTCATGCCAGATTGTCTTGCTCAATAGTCAAGGTCTAAAAGCAAACAGACTTCTGGAGCAGGTCTGTGTTCTCTCCCCCACCCATCTCTCTTTATGCCATTCTGGTGTATTAATAGAAGCAGATGGTGGGTTCATTCATTGATGTTGCATCTGGTTGTTCCTGACTGAACTCTCCCTACTGTGCTGCCCCATTTCCTGTCCCACCATACCTCAGAAAGGGCCGCCCATCCCAAATGCAAACATCCTTCCTCGCTGCTCAGTTGATGGCGATTCTCTCTTTTGGCCCTCGTTCTGCTGTGCAGATGTGGCGAGATGCTCATACACTTGAAAGTGAAGCCGGTGTCTCTGAAGTCTCTCACCTGTCCCGTCTGCATTGCATTGGGCAGAGTTGTGTGCAGACCAGCTCAAGGAATGTGTGAGGAGATGTTATTTAGGAGTTATTAAGGGAAAATTCCAGTACAAGTTAAAACTCAATCGACAACATTTGAGGCACAATATTATTTAAAACCAAAATTAATTTACACTTTTTTAAAAAAAGCAAAAACATTGTATTGTATCAAGAGATTAATAATTTATGCATATTAACATGATTTTAGTCTGAAAATAAACACATATTAACCTTTTGTGTTATGGTGTCCAGTGTTACAGCTTCTTTCAAATGTCAACACAGAAACATAACCAACAGAAGAATTAACGTTCTTTGGAGAAATTATAAGCTTCACATTTCTACTTTCTTCCAAACATGAGCCCCATTTATTTTCATTGTAAGTGTCTAATTGTAACCTACATTTTTCTGCTTTTTTTTTTAAGAAAAGGATGGACTAGTCGAAAGTATTTTTTGTGACCACACATATTCTTATGCCTCAAATGTTGCAATTCAGTTGTGCTTCAGCACCGCTCTTCTTCGCAAATTAACCTGATGGTTTGAAGTATAGCCATATGCCTGTGCCCTGTGGACCATATAAGATCAGATCACATGTGATTTTGCTATTTATTTTAATAAGTTACTCTAAATAGTGGCGTTATTCACAGCTACACTCACCTAAAGGATTATTAGGAACACCTGTTCAATTTCTCATTAATGCAATTATCTAATCAACCAATCACATGGCAGTTGCTTCAATGCATTTAGGGGTGTGGTCCTGGTCAAGACAATCTCCTGAACTCCAAACTGAATGTCAGAATGGGAAAGAAAGGTGATTTAAGCAATTTTGAGCGTGGCATGGTTGTTGGTGCCAGACGGGCCGGTCTGAGTATTTCACAATTTGCTCAGTTACTGGGATTTTCACGCACAACCATTTCTAGGGTTTACAAAGAATGGTGTGAAAAGGGAAAAACATCCAGTATGCGGCAGTCCTGTGGGCGAAAATGCCTTGTTGATGCTAGAGGTCAGAGGAGAATGGGCCGACTGATTCAAGCTGATAGAAGAGCAACTTTGACTGAAATAACCACTCTAGAGATGTGACGGTGAGAATATTCTCCCACCGGTTAATCGACTTGTGACAATTACCGGTATTACCGGTTTCATCGTGGGGGTGGGGGGTGTTAGAGTGATGTTTTTTTTTTTTTTACATGGCGTCAATTCATCATTCGTATTGAGTTTGATTGACATGCGATCTGACCAATCAAATTCCACCATTTTTGTGCGACAAAGCAGTCAGAAGAGTTATTGATTAACTTCGGTGGATTTGAACTTGGCTTTAACTGAGGCAATCTGTCACGACACATTAAAGAGCCAAAAAACGGTAGGCCTATTTTATTTTTGTTTGACTGACCAAATTTGAAAGTTGAGACTTTGTTTCATATTAAATATTACCTGCTCGGTCCTGTCTTTCAGCGCGTTGTCCGTGTCCTCTATTTTTCACTGCTTGAGATTATGTTGAGAACAATAACGCTCTATTTGAGGGTATAGGGCGCGATTTCGGATTCAACCACAGTGTTTGAATGGTGGGTTCGTTATTATTCATGAAAAACGCATGTTATTATTTCAGCACTGCGCGAATGGACAGCGACTCTTAAGTATCACGAATGCGTTCTCGCGCATTCATGTTAAGTGCATTTTTGGGAAACGCGCGTGGAATTGCGGCGTGTGACGAGCGTAACCTTGCACATAGAGAACGCTCTTAAGATCCAAGATACATCGTTATCGGGAAACCCGGCCCTGGTCTCTGCACTAGCCTAACTGAAAACTATGAAAGCCGTGTGGCCAACCGGTAAAAAAAAAAACTAAAAGAAAAAAATACATTAAAGAAACTATTCCCTCTGATTTTGTTTCATTAATAAAGTTTGACTAATCGCAGCAGTCTCACATTCGTTTAGAGCTCGTGTGAATTGCACGTATAAAATGAAGTTAACGAACAACCTCGTTCCATCAGGAAACGCCACATGAATTTCACTGCGCTTTATGAAGAGTTTTTATTTTGCGTGAAGAAGCCGTTCGCCGGAGATGTGTTAAAAGATTCATTCGTGCACACAAGAGTGTATTCATGATTATTAGGCTACCGGTATACTAATTCTCCTGGCGCCGGGTCTGAGTGAGTAATTTACTCTCTTACCTTTGTTCTTTGATTAACATTAATGACACTCCATCTGACACGCGTCCCATTTTCTCACAAATCTCTACATTCATTTATGATATTATTTAAATCATTTGCTCTTATGAGAACACTCGACAAAACGGACATTTTGGCATAATTTGTGTGTGTTATGCTTTGTTCAAGGCCGAAAAGAGAACTCGATACTGACGCGCGTCTTTTCCGTGTGTGCGTGTGTGTGTAATAGGCAGGACTTACAGCGCGGTCTCTTGTTTTGTCGCGCTTGAATGGTTGAGCGTGATCATACAACGCTAGTCAACTGGTGACAGAAAATATGGATACTGCGTAATTGCTTTAAAAAATTTTTTTTTTTGCGGTGCTGCGGTGGGCAAGTGATTCAACCGGTTTTGCGACTGAACACCGTGTAACACCGGTAACACCGACTATCGCGCCAAGCCTAAACCACTCGTTACAACCGAGGCATGCAGCAAAGCATTTGTGAAGCCACAACACGCACAACCTTGAGGCGGATGGGCTACAACAGCAGAATACCCCACCGTGTACCACTCATCTCCTCTACAAATAGGAAAAAGAGGCTACAATTTGCACGAGCTCACCAAAATTGGACAGTTGAAGACTGGAAAAATGTTGCCTGGTCTGATGAGTCTCGATTTCTGTTGAGACATTCAGATGGTAGAGTCAGAATTTGGCATAAACAGAATGAGAACATGGATCCATCATGCCTTGTTACCACTGTGCAGGCTGGTGGTGGTGGTGTAATGGTGTGGGGGATGTTTTCTTGGCACACTTTAGGCCCCTTAGTGCCAATTGGGCATCATTTAAATGCCACGGCCTACCTGAGCATTGTTTCTGACCATGTCCATCCCTTTATGACCACCATGTACCCATCCTCTGATGGCTACTTCCAGCAGGATAATGCACCATGTCACAAAGCTCGAATCATTTCAAATTGGTTTCTTGAACATGACAATGAGTTCACTGTACTAAAATGGCCCCCACAGTCACCAGATCTCAACCCAATAGAGCATCTTTGGGATGTGGTGGAACGGGAGCTTCGTGCCCTGTATGTGCATCCCACAAATCTCCATCAACTGCAAGATGCTATCCTATCAATATGGGCCAACATTTCTAAAGAATGCTTTCAGCACCTTGTTGAATCAATGCCACGTAGAATTAAGGCAGTTCTGAAGGCGAAAGGGGGTCAAACACAGTATTAGTATGGTGTTCCTAATAATCCTTTAGGTGAGTGTATATCATTAATATTAAAAAGCGACTTGACTTGACAATTCATCTGTTCATATGTACAGTATTCAAGCCACTGCTGTAAGTTGTTGTATGAATAGGACAATTAATGAGTCACGCCTGTTAGTAAATGTGGTAGTCAATCCAAAACACTAACTGTGTGAACATAGGCCATGTTCATACAGCCGCAGAATACGGTTGTCAGTTCTGTATTGGAATCCTTTATAGGGTTGTTAATACTCACAGTTCAGTTGTTTACAGGAGCGAAAACCGCATTATATAACCAAACTCACACCCGTAAATTTTCAGGACTCCTAACCATTTTCTCAGCGAACTCCTGCTGTGTGAACAGAACCATACTGGAGAATTAGTTGTCTGTCACATCATCCAGTGTGAGTGAGCCACTCTGCACTGCACTTACGTGTGTCTAGCGTGTTAAAGGTAACTGCACTGGAGATGCTCCCATCAGTTTTATAAACTCTCACTCAGCTACTCTTGCTTAATTAAGATCTCATGTAAGGATTCTAACTGTAGGGGCAGATACAAGCTCACACATCACTGATCTACTGACATAATTCACACATCACCGACACACATATTTCAAAACATAATTAACCAAGGGTCCAAAAAACCCTCCAAACAAGTGATTTTGCTGAACATAAGAGCTACTTGTGTAAACACCACAGTAAAAGTACATACAGAACAAGTAATAAGATCCTGGTTGATGAGTGATGATCTTCCAGCGCTCTTTCAGCTGTGCGCTCCTATTCTATGGCGCTTGATAAATCAAGACCTGTCAAGCTGAGCAAACCAATACAAGCGCATTTCAGCTAAGAAACAGTGTCCGATTAGTCTCTACACATCGTCTCTTACCACTAAACCCACCCACCATACCCAAAATCAAGTCTCCATTGGTTGAACTTTCAAATGACGTTGAAAAACACTACGTCATGATCGCGACACGATCGGATCCCGGAAGTCCTATAGCTTCTGTAGACTCTGTGATCTACGCATTGTCTTATATTATGTTTGGGCTCATTTGAGACAACATGCTCTGAATAAAGATATGCAATCTACTATGGTTTACTTTTTTTGCACCGAAACACGGCTTAAAAGCATCATACTGTTTACACGTGTGTCGGCTGTTTTTTCATACAAATACTTGGTTATAGTTTGGTCTCTAACTGAAACTAATATTCTTGTTGTATTTTAAAAGTTGAGACTTTTTCAACGATTTATGATACTGTTATGTACTAAGATTTTACAGATCGCATTTTCATGTAAAGCAGTTATTTTTTCACGCTATGAAAATAGAGCACTTCTAATATGTCAGCAAATTTAAAAGCACTTGTTAAGTGATGGTCATATTCCATATGATGATCACTGTAAAGCCAAGCTTCTTAGCTTTAAAACGACATTTTGGTGTTGGTTAAAGGTCCAGTAAGCGATTTCCGAGAAACACTGTTCAAGGTGGATCGGACCGAGCACCAAAACACACTTGTAGCCAATCAGCAGTAAGGGGCGTATGCACTCATTAGGAGGGAGGTGCCTGTGTTGCATAGCATGTTTGTGAATTTGGGAGCAGAGCTATGAAGATAGGTGTGTGATTCTTTTTGTAGGGGTGTGTTTAATTTGGTGATTTCAAATATCAGCAGTGTTGCTCAGAAATCGCTTACTGCACTTTTAAGCAGGTGGTTGTTAATAACTTAGTAGCACCCCCCCCCCCCCCCCCCCAGTTCAGATTTAAGAAGTTAAGGTTAATAATTAATCGATTAATTGATTGTTAATTTAAACAATGATCGATTATGTAAATGTATGTAAATTGACATCCCTTATGATGAATTTGCACCTCGACTGAAATTTGTCATGTCAAATGTGATAAGACCTTCCAGTTTTATGAACGTCACCATCTTTGATATTACTTACTGTCACTATTACAAAAAAACAATATTGACCAAAAAAAAAATTCTTCATATTTTCTGGGATTTTGTCACTAATGAGACGATATATTGTGATATAGTGTTTATAGACGATATAGTGTATTTTGTTATGGTATTTTGCCTGGTTTAGGCCTGACAGTTGAATCACAAAGCTTTTTTACATTCTTCATATTCTGTGCAGTGGTTAGTTCAGTAGAGACAGAAATTAACTTTCCTGTTAAATGGGTGATATTTGCCCTCTTACATGAATTTCTACAGGATTTTACCTTTATAATGGCAATTATTTATAACCTTATTGGATGTATGCATCATCTTATGTCAAATTTTTACATTTAATCAACAAATTCAATTAGAATACTAAGACGCTATGGAGCTGTTAAAAATCAACTGAAATCAGTATCAACAAAATCCATCATTACACTGCAGAAGCTGCGTCTGAAATGGCATTTAGATACACAGACTGTTTAATGCAGCTCATGGGTGACTAGATGGCTCTAGATAGATTGCATGAATAATGCTATGAGATTTTTTTTTCTGTGTCATCAGAAACAGGAAGTAAATGCAGTTCCCAAACACTGGCAGTGTGAACGCTACGGAAAAAAAAAAACAGCCATATATTGTCTGAATTAGACATGATGACATTGCCATACTGTATATGAGCCGTTGAAACCTTACTGTCCCGGATGTTTCAGGGATGTAGGTGTGCGTTTGCATTTAACCTCTTGTCTTCATTCCATCAGTCCGAGACACTCTGGAGACATGGGAGAAACTATCAGCCTGTGACTCACAGGCTAAATGTCCTGAGTACACACTGTAAATAAAACAACCTTTGTTGAGCACCTATACTTTACACCTCTAAGGCATTCACTCAACAATCTGTCATCTTTTGTCTGTCATAATCAAGTATCTTAATGTCCTCTTATCTATAGAATTACCTTCATAGTCAGCGCTAAAGCGTTTGCTGCAGTTTGCCAATTTTATGTGGGCGCGGTCTTTTTTGTGACTCCCAGCTCTCCATTTAAACAAACACATACACGTACACCTCTGTCAACACTCCTCACCCCCTTCTTTCTCTTCCCAAAGCCCTGCATCACTGTGAAAGAGGCTGTCTCCCTTCTTCCCCATGCTTCATGCCTGTCTGATAACATCAGGCTCTCTGAGATTAGCTCCCATGAGGGTTCTGTTAAACTGGTTACCTCTGCCTACTATGTTTTGCTGTCTAGCCGTAAGCTATCTCCTACTTTTCAAGCTGGAGTGCGGTGGTTCTTTGATAGCACAGTCTTCATTGTCCTTTCTGTGCACTGTGCGTCCAGGACTCAACGGCCTTATTGTGTTACAGCAGCACAAGGCACAATTTTAGGCACAACCGTCGCTTAGCAATCAGGCCGTGTGAAGGAGAGATAACAGACCTGCCAAAAGAACATAGTGGGACAGGGGATAAAAAATAGCTTGTTCTTCTTAGAACTTTGTAACCCACGCCACCACCCAGTCATTAAGGAACACAGTGCTCAATTGATGTACATCTTAAGACGCTATGTTCAGAATGTTGAAGACTTAATGTGCATACTTGCTGGATTCTGTCCTAGCGATGGTGGTCCAGTCAGACTTGGGCTGTCACTGTGGTCAAGGGCTCTCATGAGGTACGACCAGCCGACAAATTCCTTTCTGAGCATTGGAAACGCAGCTGTATACATAATTCTCCTCAAGTCTTGTAAAAAAAAAAAGCGCCTAGTCCTTCATGTGAATTTGAATAATGTTAATGTGAAAGGAGTACTGTAGTGTACACACCAAGAAATTGTGCGGCAGAGAGCACATAGTAGTACTGCATTTTTAAAAAAAAAATTCATGTTTAAAGTCAGTGGGGGTTGTTATTAGTGGTGCTTGCTAAAGCAAGCATCATTATTTCTATTGCTCATAATAACATATATATATATATATATCGTTTGAAACCGTGATTTCCCCTCCGGAAATATATATGTTTATCCGTGATTTCGAAAGATTTTTGGGTGAACTATCCCTTTAATGTTGATTCATTAAACAACTTCATTCAGTGCTGACCAATTCAGTTTGATAACTAATTAAGTCTAGCAATTAGTTAATAGTACTGTGAATCAGACTATAATAGTACCATTGTATGTGTTTTTGTATGCTGTCCACAAGTTTTAATAAGAAATGTGTTTTCTTGCCCTTGCTTGCCATAATATCTCTTTATTTAACTACATGCGGTTCCTTAAATCATGCAGATTATTAAGAAGATGCTATTACTTTTGTGATTTCGGATTTAAACAGACAGTTAAATTAACAGAGGGACCTAAGTCATTTTTTAAACTTGGGGGTGATTTTTTTGACTAACGCCACTTAGCAACCACCTAGCAAGGCCCTAGCAACCACCCATAACACCGTTGTAACCACATCAACCCTTATTAACCATGTAGACCACCCTAGCATTGCAGCGACACACATGTTCTTCAGAAAATGTAAAAATTTAATTTACAATTTGTAAAACAGATTTGAAAGTCATTTCCCGCTCTCTGTGCCGCCGCCGCTGTGGTGGTCTCAGTATGCCAGCGCACTGTTATTCCTGGAGTGCTACATCAGAGGCTGGGCCGATGGCTGGAGCCGTCTGGTTCTGGCTGAGATCCAGCAGGCAACAGCAGTGCCAGAGCGGGAGGGAGGAGCGGCCCGTCTGCAGAGGTGTGGGTGGCCCAGTGGGCAGCTCAGTCAGAAGCAGTATTGCTCTGGGCCCCAAGGTGGTCTGTACCCTGCCTTTTGGTGGTCTTACTTAGTTTCCTCTTCTTGTTGTTTGTTAGTGATTCAGCTTGAGTCACACACTTCAAAGCCGGTTACAGTCCCCTCTCGTTTTCTCCTCTCACTCGATGTCTCTCACACTCTTTCCACACGTTTGCAAGACAAACAAACATCCAAACCCCTCCTGACCTCCACATCTGTCTATAGATGAACACCAGTTATACAATGCAATATCTGCTTTTCATTCAGTCTTTATTGTGTCTTTTCATCCTACCTCATGACGAATGTTCGGTGTGAAAATTCAGTGCGACAAATATTTCAATTGGAATAAAGGACTGTTAATGCACCTGTTCAGAAAGACACAAACATATTTGCATGACGTCAATGTGAAGGATCTTTTTTTTTTTTTTTTTTTTTTTTTACTAATAGGGCTGCATGATTCATGGAAAAACTCTGAGAAAAAAACATGTTTACTGTGTTTGTAGTTCTGTGCAATTTCACTGTAAAAAAATTGTTGTTTCAACATAAAAAAATTAAGTGTTCGTCCTGACTTCATTTTGAAGTTTTGTCAACTCAAATATTCAAGTTGTCACTTTGTACAACTTCACATTTCAAGTTAAAATTTTAAGGTAACATTAACACTTACTTTTTTAAGTTGAAACAACATTTATTTTTACGGTGTTGGTCAATATTTTGTCATTATATATCAGTATGGCTGTATAATAAGAGAGTGAATTTGTACTTACATTCAGCACATCTTGTGTGTTTTTTTTTCTTTTCTGCATTGGTCTGAACAAACAAATTGCATGCCAAACATTTGTGTTGGTGTGAACAGGCCTTCACTCTTGAAATGTCACAGTTGTTTTTGGAGGCAGGGTCACAGCGAGGGCAGAGGGGAGAGATTTAACAAAAGACTGAAGGGTGCGGCGTCAGCCTGAGCTTTTGGAGTGTGCTTGACTCTTGGGTCTCTCTCTCTAAAGCTGTAATTACAGTCGAGACATCCAGATGAGCCGTGCGGCACAGCTCAGTGCACTTCGAGTGTCCTCTCTCCTCAGCGGCCAGCTATACTGGCTGGAATCCTATGTCCACTCCACATTTAAGCCAGCGGTTTGCCTGCTGGATGATTCAAAGTCACTGTTGCGTAGACAGCAGAGGGCATACGCTAACAGCACTATAGTGATGGTAATATCACATACCGACTTCCCAGCACAGAAAGGACAAGTTCTAGAGCAAAAGAAGAGTTTTATTGGGGCGAATGTGAGAGGAATAAATTAAATCTCGTGGGTCAGGATATGCAGTTATTAGTGAGCCCTTTCTCTGCTGAGTCCAGGCACACAGACGCCCCCGCTTCCTGTTCCTTTGCTATTTATACATTCATACACATCTTTAATCATTTATAGTGCAAGGAGAGGAGTGAGTGGGTTAATGAAACGGATGTGGGCTCTTGGAAGGCTTGCTTGGCGCAGGTTTTGGCGGTTAATCATATTGTAATCTTGATTCTGTCTCCACACGTGAACCTCTGCTTGGATGGTGTGAGTGGATGAGAACAATAATCGACCTGAAAGGTCAGAGGTCACCAGTGTGCGAATAGTGAATGGAGTTTGATTGGCACAGCTCTTGAGCCATGTCTGACTGCGTCACAGTTCTCCTCTCTGTGCTGCGTTTGCAGAAAATTGACTCGTTGTCCCTAAGAAGCCACTCTAAGCGAATGAACCGTTACCTCACAGGAACACTGTGCCCTTTCACAGAGCTGCATTCTTACTCAACCTTGACTGGGATCAAATGAACAAAATGTGTCCTTGGACAAATCAAATTGACTAGGTCTTTTAGTTTCAGACTAAATCAAACATTAAAAGAGAAGAGTCCGAATGAGATCTTTGAAAGCGCATGCAAACATACAGTTCTGACTTATTACAGTTCGTACTAACCACAATTATCATCATTGTTTAATTAATTCTTCATTTTTGTTTCTTTCAATTACAAATGTACACTGTATACATTGATAAAGACATGAAGACGGAGACATACACAAAATATACTTGTAGCTTAATTGTAACTATGCATGTAAACACATGCATTGCTAATAAATGTAGTCATTTTGCAGCTTTAAACAAAAGACATGCATGCCAACAGTTTAACCTGTTTGATTTGAGCAATTCTTGATTCATCTAAAATTAGCAACCTGGGATGCTTTATTGTCCTAAGAATGTCATCATTAGTAAACTGCTATCGGTAGAGGCGTCATGTTTTGTCTATACTCGTTAAGCTGCAGCTAAGTAGTGTTCTCTGGGCCGTAATGTATGGATGGCCCCTTGACCTCAGGGCTTGTGGGAGCAACTACGGCCTCTGTCTCACACTAATTATGTCACTACATTAACAAGTAGTTGTTATCCAAACCTCTTAACCCCTAGCTATGTCTGGTGTGCGACCAGATAAGGTCACCTCCCAACACAGACCTCCGTGTAGAGATTGCAGCCCTGTGCCGGTGGAACGGGAGACAGCCATACACTCTTCCTCTGAATTCTTGATAAAGCTGTGTCTGGGCTTCTCAGGAAGTAGGATACAAGGGTTTGTTGTGCCAGAGATTATGCGGCTGACCATGTAGCAATATAGAAGCCACTCTAATAAACATTTCCCCTGTTGTCAAAACTGACACTTACACTGTGTCTACATCAGACACGAACAGCGAAAACAAAAACACTTACATAATTATCAATGGCTCTGTTTACAGTGAAAGCTAAAAGACCAGCTGTATGTTGCAGATGATAACTAAATATCTTTTTGACAACAAAAAGATAAAACAATACACTGCTCTTTTTATTTGATCTTTATTTATTGACTGGTTTCTTAAATATTTACAATGAATTTTACTTTATTCAAAATACTTTACAAATTTTACAACACTATATTTAATTTTTTTTTTTTTATTCACTACATATGTTGCATGTTCTTACTGTAGTAATTACAGAAAATTATGCATAATTACATGCAACAAACCCTATTCCTATTCCTAACCCTAACCATCCTTCAAGTACATGTTTTTAATTAATATTACTCAGTACTTAAGTATATAATTACACTGAAACAATGATACCTTAAAGTCCCCATGAAATCAAGTTTTTTGGTGTTTAGTAGCCTATATGTTAGCCTTACTATATCTATAAGGTAGTGTGCTCCAAAACAATGACAAAATTCACATTTAGAAGATATAAGCATTCAAAACTTACACTATCTCACTTCTGCCAATATGGATAAATGATTTTGATGACATCAGTCTGCACTTCAGCTTCTCATCAGATTTTCTGTCCAATCAAATCAAAACGCTATTGGATGTTCGATATGTCCCAGCCTGTCTTCCTGTTTCAATGAGAATTGGCACAATTGCGCTCTTCAAGGCTCTTCAGTGGGCCTTTAAAATGTGTAACCTGTTTTTTTATGTAAAATGTATTTTATATATATATATATATATATATATATATATATATATATATATATATATATATTACATGGCTTGGTTGAATTCCAATGTAGAATGCGGTCTGTTATTTCTTGATAACAGACCGCTGCGAAATATATAATATGATAACAGACCCTCCTGTCATGATTCTCGTAGAAGCAGAGACGGTAGTCGGATCTAAATGCAGCAGTAGACTTTACTTGACTCAGAACAGGATAGACTCAGAACAGGATAAACTCAGAACAGGATAAACTCAGAACGGGCAACAGGTACATGCACACGAAACCTACATACAACAACTGACCAGGAACAAGAGAGCACACAGGGTTTAAATACACAGAGGGGATCAGGGAACGAGACACAGCTGGGGCAAATGAGAATATCGAGAGGGACCATACAAACTAACAAGACAACACACCTGAAACAAGGGAACTAATGATTAAGCAAGCTAGGGATAATTGAACACAATAAGCACCGGCAGAATCAAGGAGACTGAATGAAATAAAACAAAGTCCAAACACAAACAAAAACATGACAAAAACAGAACCTGGTTGTCACATAATTCCCCCCTTCCAGAAGGCGTGACCTCACGCCGTTCAAGACCAAGACGACAACCTGGGAGGGGGGGGAGGGCGTCCTGAAATCCCAGACAGAGTAGCTAGAGACCATGGATTCCAGGACGACAGAGCGGGTGGCCACAGCGGGGCAGGTCGTGCGGGTGGCCACGGCGGGGCAGGTCGTGCGGGTGGCCACTACCTTATAGACCAGAGCGAAGCAGACTCAAACGGAAGCCCTGTCGGCGCAAACTCAGACGGGAACCAGAGTGAAGCAGACTCAGACGGGGGCCAAGGCGTATGAAGCACAGAACTGGACGGAACCAGCAGCATAGAAAGTTCAGGCAACACAGGAAATTTAGGCGACACAGGAAGCTCAGACGTGTAAAGCCGTGCAAGGGTCCATGTAGGCGCCGACTCAGGGTGCCTACTGCCCCCCCCCCCCAAAAAAAATACTTGGGGAAATCCACGGAAGAAACCTCCGGGCTGTAAGCGGGCTCAAGAGAAGCCTCCCGGAGCTTAAGAGGCAGGGCCGGCAGGGCGAGGCGCAGAGGCGGGACCTCCGGAGCCAATCGAGCCGAGCGAGTCCTCCTCTTCTCCCTCCTACGTCGGCGAAGGCGCGCCGCCGGTGGCTCAGACAACTGGGCAGGGCTGGGCTCAGAAATTTTTTGTATAATTTTTTTTTGCTGTGCTATAGTGAAATTTCACTGATATTGATATCTACTACCAAAAATTTTGTTTTTATTTCTCAATACAAATGGTCAGCTTTCTCACTGAAAGCTAACCATCCTCTCTATATCTCCTGATCAACGAGAGACCACCTGCCTCACCATTTCCTTTTCTACCATTTGCATTGCACAACTCCTGTTTGAGCGACTGCAACGCTGACTCTCTGTGCCTCTGCACCATTGCACTTGATGAGTTGGCAGAGTAACCGGTGACGATGGTTTACGGAAAGAGTGCTCTGCAGGAACGGTCAGTAGCTGCAGAGACCGAGCTGCTGGCAGCATGGGATCTTCTGTTTTCTGTTCACACACAGCTTGCTTTGGTTCTCCCTCCTGCAGTCGTAAAGCAATACAGAGGCTGCAGACCCAGTGAAAAAGCCCCTCGCTGGGGGTTTGACGCACTAAACACCCCCACCCACTGCAGGAGTCAAAGGGGCCCTCGGTGCCTCCTCAGAGAGATATACGTGTTAACATGCATGTGCATACAGACAAATTTCCTGTCTTACACAAGTTTTGCATGATAATTCTGCTGTATTTAGCTCATGAATAATGGGACTGGAATGATATGTAACTTTGATCTGCTGCTGGCTGCTCTTAGGAAACAAAGTAGAGTGCATGTCAATATCAACTTTTTTATTGTTGTTTTCAATCCAGGTCTGTGAAGATAATCAAAGATGTCGTCTAAGCAAAGCTCTAATAATATAGCCCAGGCCAGAAGGACTGTTCAGCAGCTACGGATAGAAGCTAACATAGAGAGAATAAAGGTACAGTAAATGAATTGTTCATCAATCATTAAATAAAAGTGCTGTGGCATAACATTTGAATACCATCCGTTACACAGTAAGTGAAACTTTTGGACACACTTGGTTTAATTTGTTTCTCATGATGCTAAAGATGTGAAATGGTTAATAAATTGTGCCTTTGCCTGATTTTTACAAAATTTTTATTAGATTTAAATAAAGTTGGAAAAATATGGAAACACCTTCAAGACCTTCTATGTTTAAATGACATACTAAACGGCACTTTATGAGATGGCTGAGAGAAGGAGCATGCAGAGCTGTAAATCTAGAAACAGGATGGTTTGAAGAAGCTAAATTATAGTTTTTTTTATTTCTTTTTTATTTTAACTGAATTTAATTCATTTTTCATTTTTTTGCTCAAAAGAAAATTCATGTACTTCCATGTGTGTTATTTTTAGGGCTGTCAGTTTAATATTTTATTTACTTTTTAAACTTTTTTTTTTTTTTTTTTTTTTTTGCTAGGGCATTGGATAACCCCTTGTCCCCTTCCCATTAATTTGACTAAATGTAATAATTTGATTAAATTTTTTTAATAATTGACAGTGCTAGTTATTTAATAATTTTGATGACTTTACATTTATTTTGAAATGTGGTATTGGTTAAAGAACTTATCTTTTAGGTTGTAGGCTCACACTTCATTGCATGGACAAAAAACATTGTGAACAATTCTTCTTTTGTGTTTTGCAGAAGAACTAAAGTCATATAATTTACAGATTTTTTTTTTTTAATAAACTTCAATGAAATTTGTATGCATTTTGAAAAATGACTTAGTGGTTTTTTTGTCATACAATAAAAGTCAATGGTATTCAGTATTGTCTTGGACACCACTGATGTTCATTGCGTGGACAAAAATAGTTGGAATTTTATCTTTTTGCATTTTACATATGAACAAAAGTCATATAATTGACAGAATTTTCAAGTTTGAATGAACTATCACTTCAATGACTAATTAATAGTTAATTTACTTGTACACAAATCTCTCAAATTTCACATTGTGTCTCTTCTCTGCAGGTGTCTAAGGCTTCTGCAGACCTCATGCATTACTGCAGCGAACATGCCAAGTATGACCCTCTGCTTATGGGTATCCCAGCTTCAGAAAACCCTTTTAAAGATAAAAAGCCCTGCACTATATTGTAGTGGGATGCTTGAACTCTCGATGTGTGTTTTGATGTTGCCTTTATTGTTATTTTTTGAGTGAGAATATGATCTTCAAACATCCATTCCCTATTTGCCTTAAAGTGAACTAAACCCCAAGCCATTATTTGATTGTATCCACAAATCTCCTGACTAGAAATGTTCATGCTGTCTATGAAAAGGAGAGTCAAAGCACCTAGTAAACAAATCATTTGTGGTGCAAAGACAAAACCAACCCATGAATGAATTTTTAGCTTTAGGGCACAGCACAGATGACTTGTTTGCTTTGTGATGGAGTCCACTGATGTGGTTGTGTCTCCTGCAAATAAAGGGTGAGGTCAGAGTGGGCGCTAGTATCACAAAGCACAGGAAACGATCATTTAATGACTGCAGTCTGTAATATATATCTGCAGATAAGCAGAGCCTCATCTGCAGTGCTTTTGACCCTATCTGATGCTTTTAAAGGTGTCCAGTCACAGGGAGTGTGGAGGGTTGATGTGAGGGGTGAAATGTCAGCATCATGAATGCGTGAAGGGTGCTTGTGCTCATTGGAGGAGGAAACAGGTGTCTTTGGAGGCGTCACATTGACGCAATGCTGCTCTGGCCCTCCCTCATTAACTCACTCTTTGAACAATGGAGTGATACAAAGCTAACTGCTCCTGTCAAAACACTACACACAACGTCGTGCCCTTTTCTTTTTCTCTTTTTCTCTTTTTCTCTTTTTCTCCAGGCGAGCTGTGTTTCAAAACTTCAACAACTTCCTAATCTTGCAGATCAGCATTTTAAGAGTAACCTAATACAAAATAATGTTTCATGTGGAAATGTTGTTGATTCCAGCCAGACAAATGTGGGTAACACTTTACAATAAGGTTCAATTCATTGATTACTTAAACTTGAAATGTTAAAAATGTAAAATACACTACAGTTCAAAAGTTTAGGGTCAGTAAGATAAAAAAAAATAAAAAAAAACTGCTATTAAACAAAGATGCATTAAATTGATCAAAAGTGACAGTAAGCACATTTGTTACAAAAAAATCTGTTTCTAATTAACTTTCTATTCCTAAAAGAATCCTGGAAAAAAATATGGTTTCCACTGAAATATTTAGCGATACACAACTGTTTTTAAACTGTGATAATAAGAACTGTTACTTGAGCACCAAATCAAAGCTGATTTTTGATGTAACGACTGCAGAAAATTTAGCTTTGCCATCACACTAATAAACTGTTATTTTAAATTGTAATAATATTTCACAGTATATCCTTTTTTTACTGTATTTTTTAATTCAATTTCATAAATTATTCACCCTCATGTCGTTCCAAACCCGTAAGACTTTCGTTCATCTTAGAAACACAGATGAAGATGTTTTAAATTAAACCTGAGATTTCTGTCCCTTAGTTGAAAGTCTACACAACTACTACTTTGTCGCTTAAAAAAGTTCAGAAACACTAATCCGTATAAATTGAGCGGTTTAGTCCAAATTTTGTGAAGAGATTCGATCGCTTTATATGATGAACAGATTTAATTTATGCTTTTATTCACATATAGTAAACATTGATCAGCGAACATAAACAGAAGCTCAACCGCACATGGCGCACAAGAGCAAACCTCATTCGTTCTTGTGGAAGTTTAAACGTGCTGCATAACACAAGAATGAACCTCATTGGTTCATGAGGAAGTTCAAACATGCTGCGTAACACTGAACCTCATTGGTTCATGAGGAAGTTCAAACATGCTGTGTAACACTGAACCTCATTGGATCTTGCAAAAGATCAAACGTGCTGCGTAACACAAGAATGAACCTCATTGGTTCTCGCACGTCAAGCAAGCATGCTTAAGCTTCTGTTTACCATTACTAATGTGCGCGTTGATTATTTATATATGAATAAAAGCCTACATTTATATATATATATATATATATATATATATATATATATATATATATATATATATATGTATATGTCGTCTTTTTTATTTTTTTATTGTAAAGTATTACCAAACTGCGTTTGTTTTACCCATTTCACAGAACCCCCATTCTTTAAAAAACTTTTGAAAAACTTCTGAATTTGCATTAGGATACTTTGACTCTTGTTATTACCCTGTGTATTATAGGTACAGTAGCAACACTTTATTGCAGATCATGGTACATAATATATTATAACCCTTTAATGATTATTTACAAGATGCCTTATACCGTAATGTATGCATTTCTTCTGATTGTTTCTTCATTATGTCAAACTTTTAATGTCATTGTGCCATCTCATTCTGGGATCTAACCAGCAATAGAAACTCACGTAGGTTCACGTATATATGATTTTTCTGTACACACCGAGCACACAATGATTTCTATGATTGTGGTGATTTTTGTGATTTTGTGACTGTTCATATTCATGCATTTTGACATCATTCCATGTTTACAACTCCTGTACCTTTTTTGTAAAACTCTTGTGAATTGCCATGCATATAATGAAAGTGAGTGTGTAATGCCTTCATGACACAGCTGGCAGAAAACAACTTCACCAGACCAGCAGAACCAGCCTTACTGAAGTATTCCTGACTCGTTCACTGTGTCGAGACAACAGCCAGAGTTAAACTACTGTGAACTAGTGGTGCTGCTGTCCCACAGACATCTTCTGGATATATACCCAGGCCGACATCTGATCCTTGCCTGTGCAACAATAATGATTTATCATGCAACTGAACTTGCAACTGTGCTAAACCACAATCTTGAACAACAGCATGCTTTGAATGGCAATTTCAGCCTTGCTTTCTCGTTGAGCGATGCTTTTAAAGTGACATTTTTGCAATGTTTCCCAAAAGTAGTATTGAGTTGTCACAGTGGCCTGTTGTTATTTGGACAATTGTGTTTTTCCTGATGCAGTGGTCATTTCTAAAGGTGCTTTTGTATTGTAAATATGACATGCACAAGCTTTTCGGTCTGCCTTCTTTGAAAAATATATATATATTTTTTTATATGAAGAGCATTCAGTGTCATCATATATAAATGAATTTTCCATCTTCCTTTCATTGTGCAGAATTCCAGAACTGGGTCCCAATACATTGGGTTGTAGATGTTGTCTTTTTCCAACAAAATACAGTTTTATTCTCAGACTTGTTGTCTTGTTTATGCATGTTCTCTTCTAAGTCCAGTATTAAATTTACATTTATTTATTTAATTAAATTAAAAATGTATTTATAATGCACTTTTCACAATACATATTGTTTCAAAGCAGCTTCACATAAAATGCATGTTTCAATGTTACAATCATATTTAGCAAATGCTAATACAAGCAGAAACAATTATTAGAAAGTTATATACAGTATATATAAATCAAGTCACCTTTTATATGGTGCTTTTTACAATGCAAATTGTTTCAAAGCAGCTTTACAGTGATAACAGGAATATAATGCAACAAAGTTTGTTTCGGCTGTACAGCAGATCTAGAAGAAAATAGTGTCATAGTCCAGCTTAAGTACAAGTGTTGATTCATTTCGGTTTTATTACATTTATTTATTTATAAATTTATTACAATTTTTTTTTTTTTTAAATAAATGCTGTTCTTTTGAGTTTAGAAGAAAATCCTGAAATATTGTATCATGGTTTCCACAAAAATATTAAGCAGCATAACTGGTTTCAACATTGATGATAATAATATTAGCAACAAATCAGAATATTAGAATGTTCTCTGAAGTATCATGTGACACTGAAGAGTAATGGCTGCTGAAAATTCAGCCTTAATTGTAATAACACTTCACAATATTACTTTTTTTACTCTATTTTGGATCAAATAAATGCATTATAATAACTGCATAAAGGCAATCAAATCAACCAATCTGTCATAGGTGCACTCAAAATCAAACCTTTTAAAAAAGTAGTTTTGTCGTATTATCAAGTTTGTTTGTTTTTTGTCACTAGAGTATAATGTATATAGTAATAACTTATGCTTTCCCACACCAGCCAGGTGTTCATGGTCTCACTTCTCCCACTTGCTCTAATTTCTCTGATATTGTTTTATTTGGGTCTCTGCTCCAGGTCAAAGCCTTGTTGTTATGCAATGATCCCAGTAGAGCTCCTCTCATACCCGCTACACTCAGAAACAGGTCAGACTGTATTTACTGCCCTAGATCGATGGTATCAGTGGAGCTTCTTGCGGTTGATTGATGAACTGGCTTTGTGCTCTTGTCAATTTTAGTGATAGAGTTACATGTCATCTCGGGTGGAAAGGCTCCAGGATAAACCCCATAATCCTGTTTAAGGAAAACAAGGAGCCATTTATTTGTTATTTTTCAGCTATATATGCCAGAGCTTTCCGAGACCACAGGTGTCCATTAATGAATATAGGACATTAATTTGGCTTGGTATTTCAGGATTTTTGCCTGTGTAATAGTATTTCTCTCCTGAGGTTAAAACAGTTAATCTCACCACTGCAGAACCTAGTATGGTCACACTTTAGTTTAGGGTCCAGTTCTCACTATTAATTAACTAAATATTAATTACGACTCAATAAACTCATAATTATTAATAGTAAGGTAGTTGTTAAGTTTAGGTATTAGGATTATGGGATGTAAAATATGGTCATGAAGAATAAAGCATTAATATGTGCTTTATAAGTACTAATAAACAGCCAATATCCTAGTAATATGCATGCTAATAAGCAACTAGTAAATAGTGAGAATTGGACCCTAAACTAAAGTGTTACCATTTGAACAAACTAAAGGCACGACAATGATGTACTAAAAGTTTTTCCTTTATGAGTTTTGTGTACAGACGACAATATGTCAAATGTGTCAAAAACATCCCCGTTCACACGGATCTGAAATAAAAACACACAAAAAAACGCTGTATTATTCATGCCAGGCCAGTAGTTGGCGATGTTACTTTGTTAAGAAACGCTACAAGCCTATAGACTGAACATGTAATACGCATGCGCATGCCGTAACCATTTGCACAAATTCGCTTTTTTGTAGTTTACACAGAGACAATAACGGCATCATTTTGAAATCCTTTTTCAAAAGTTTGTCTTTTCAGACCCCCAAAACACGGTTGGCGTGTAAATGAACGGCCAAAACGCATAAAAAGTGTTCCGTTTTTAGTTGAAAATGGTGTTGTGTAAGCAGCCCCTAAGGGCACCAAATAATGAGGAACTCAACAAGAAACAGGTGAACAACATAATTAGTAATCATGGAAACAAACTAGTGACAAGAACAAAAGGAAACAGGAATGAAACACTATTGTTCAAAAGTTTGGGGTCAGTAAGATTTTTTAATTCCCCTTATGCTCATTAAGGCTGCATTTATTTAATCAAAAATACAGAAAAAAAAAGAGTAAAACTGAAATATTATTACAGTTTAAAATAACGGTTTTCTATTTTAATATATTTTCAAGTATAATTTACTCCTGTGATGGAAAAGCTGATTTTTTTAAGTCTTCAGTATCACATGATCCTTCAGAAATCAATCTAATGCTGATTTGGTGCTCAAGAAACATTTCTTATTATTATTTTAAAAACACTTGTGCTGCTTAATTTTCCCCAGGATGCTTTGATTAATAGAAAAAAAACATCATTTATTTGAAATAGATTAATAGATTTTTTAACAATGTAAAAGTCTTTACTGTGACTTTTGATCAATATATTGCACACTTATTGAATAAAATAATTAATTTCCTTTAAAAAAGTATAGTGTAATCATGCATGATTTTGCAAGTAAAGGATTACTTACAATAGCTTTTTACCCCTCTGGGAAGAGGAACATTAAATTGTTTGATCTGTGGCACTGCAGTTAGGCCCTTCAGAAACATTTGCATTCCTCATGTGTGGGAACAGTCGACGTCTCACTTCCACCTATAAATTCATGGCCCCAAACACATAAAGCTGGAGTTTCCCAGCTCTAGGCATTTTTAGTGAGAAAGTACCACAGTGCCACACCATTTACCTGCGCACCTGTATTTAGCAGGATGAGGTTAATGGAAGGCCGGGTGGTAGAAACTCCAAAGGTCACTGCAGCAGGGGCATAATGTCAGCCCTGTTTACTTCAGCCTAGGACAGAAATATCCCTCCCAAAATGGTCAGTCTGGCTCTCTGATGGGGCTTTTGCATCACAGTTGTGTGTGTAGTCAAGTGTAGTAAAGATCCAAGTGTTGCTTCAAATGTATTTCTTAACTAAAACACGTTACTACATCTGCCAAAGACTCCCCTTGCCAGGAACCCTAGGTGGAAAGGGTAATTTAAGCTACAGTATGCGAGGAAATATATTTTTTGTCAGTATAATTATTCTGCTCAATAAATTGAATGATTTCTGACCTTTAGAAAACAGAATGGTCATTAATGTCAAAGTTAATTTCAACATTTATACATTTTTTAAATCAAAAGTTGTTAATATTTTAGTAACCAACAAGAACAAGAACAAACATTGAAGAATTGTATTTTTATTATCTAACATTAACAAAGATTATTAAATGCTGCAAATGTATTGCTTGTTGTTGTTCGTTAGCTAATGCATTAACTAATGTTAACAAATGGGACCTTATTCTAAAGTTACTGATTACCGTTAAGTGAGTTAGATGATAACAAAGATCATCTAAATTAAAAAACGGGAAATGAACACGCACAATTAAATACCCAATAAATAAAAATAAACAAATAATATTGATGGATGGATATGTTCCCATGTCTTGCATCCATAGTTTAAGGGAACATGAACACTGAGGATCAGTTTCCTGTTTGAAAATATGGCCGAATGACCCAGTTCCTTTGGACAAACTGTTTCCCAACATCAGCTGCTTAAGAGAAATGCAGCAAAGCTTTAGCTGGAAATGAAACAACAGTTCACAGTGGAATTCAATATTAGGGTCTTTCCAGTCTTCTCTCTCTGTGCTGTCTCATTCTTGTGAACTCAGCAAAAGTCAAGTCAAGTCACCTTTATTTATATAGCGCTTTTTACAATACAGATTGCAACAAAGCAGCTTCACAGTGATAACATGAAAATAATACAACAAAATATCCCCAACTAAGCAAGCCAAAAGCCAAGGCAACAGTGGAAAGGAACCAAAACTCCATCAGGTGACAGAAAGGAGGAAAAAAAACCTTGGGAGAAACCAGGCTCAGTCGGGGCCAGTTCTCCTCTGGCCAACGAGCGAACAGTGTATGATTATGATCCAGGCAGCATTACAGGTCAGAAGGAACAGAGGGCTATTTTTAGTTGTCAGCTCTCCTGCTGCAGCCTTGAATAGCCTTGCCTCTTTCTATTTTATTTGTGCACATTTTAACCCTGCCATCGTTTTGCATGTCCTCCACCCCGTCTGCATGCTGATGCTGTCAGGTATGATTCACTCTCTCAGTGCTATTTCTATTTCTGGCTTGGTCAGGGCCCGGATTATCTTCTGTTTTGTGTAAAGACACAAGGCTGTGATGACCCGACGTCATGCGTCTCCCAGCTGCCGTAGTGAATGTAATGGAATTCTCTATCCCGCCTACTTGTGGAAATACCTTCTTTTATTTTTTTAGCAATACAAGACAAGAAAGCTGTTGGACGGTTTTCAAAATGCTGTTGACAAAATAAAGCCCAATGACACTTCAAAACTGCCCTCTACAACATCAAAATGTACCTGCCACTTGAAACATTTAGCATACGGTGCATTTAAATGATCAAATGTAGTTGCAAAGTCATAAAATAGTTTTTTAGCAAATAGGGTTAGAATATTCAAATTCTACAGTTTTTTCTAAAGCAACTAATTTATATCTAAATCAATAAAGACTGTTTCATATTCCCCTTTAAATAATAATACAGGACATCATAAGTAATGATCTTAAATTCCAAAACATCGTGCACCCATAGTTTACAGGAACATCTTGTGACCTGTTTGTACTGATATATAAATTCTGACTGATTCTGATAAGCTAATAATATTATTTTAATTTTATGGCCAATGACTGAAAAATAGCCTTTAAAAAATTCTGCGCAATTTCTAAAGAATAAAATATTAAAAACTAAAACCAGTCCTTTCAAATGCTACAAGAGGGGTTTATGCATCTGAACATTTTAATGTATGCAAAATAAATGTTCATTTTAAGATTTGCTAACGATTACTTAGTGTTGTTAAATTGTGTTAGGTGGTCGCAAAGCTAATCTAGCTGTAAAAATAGTGGCATTGAGCATGCACAATTAAATATCCAAAATAATCTGATACAAATATCAGCCGATAACCGATATGGTACCAACATGTTGTGCATAACTAGTTCAATGACAATAGAAACACTGCCAAAGACATACACATGGGTCAGACATTTTATTTTTAACAATATCTGAAGATGAAAGCAACAATATAAATACAATTAATAAATTAACAGTTTAAAATACAGAGAACATATTCCAGTATAGTTAAAATGAAAACAAGGAACTCATTTCTATCTAAATCAATAAAGAATGTTTTATATTCCCTTTTAAATAATTAGAATACAGGACAGCATTAATATGATAAGTTGTCTTTAAATTGCAGCGTGTCTGCAAAAGGGTCATGCCCAACATTTAACAGTCCATCTGATCTGCGACATCCGATCACATTTCATTGAGTAGATTCCAGTTGGACTCACTCCAGTCTCTCAGGTCAGTCCTAGTCCTCTAATCCAGCATGTGTGATTCAGTTTCCTGTACAGTCTCATTCTCGGCAAACTGCAGGACTTGTGATTCCCTGGAAGCACTGCGAACATAGTGCTGAGTCATTCTTCCTGCTCTGATGTGAAACCATGAATCGACCGTCCAGCATGACACACAAAATCCACACTTCTGATCATTGGGTTTGCTGGAATACATTTCATCCATTGAATTTCATTAATCCCCCTCATGTCTCATTCTCACTGGCATTAAGCTTCATCCAGAGCACGAATCTAGTGCAGTAGCCCGTAAAAGCGGTGACATTGTTTGTCCACTTCTGTTCATCGTTCGGGGAGATTGATAACCGGCACCCACTGGTCCAAACCCCGGCTGTCTCTGCAGAATCGATTCAGTTTGCTGAGGGCTGGATCCTTCCACGTGGATGACTGTGGATTCTGTGAAGGAAAAAGAGAAACACTGTGAGTGAAGTGCACTTGTATATCGCATGTATTCTAGATCATTTGAGTAGGTCTGCAAGAGTATGGCGGTAAGTGATTTTAACAGCTGCTGTTAACTGACAAGCACTTGTTTTCAAAGGGCCTCTCTCTAATTTGTTAAAGATGGTCACTTCACAGGGCTTTTTCTTCCAGGAAACAGTGTTTGCAGAAATGCCCCACTGTTGCACAGGAAGTTCTGCGAATACTAAAGGCGGCCACAGAAGTTCAGCAGTGCTATTAGATCACTCTGAAGAGCTGCCAGTTTACTGCAGCTCCAGACCGGCTGGAATTCCACATCACAGACACTCTGAACGGATCGTTGAACTTTAAACTACTTCAGGCGTGCCGTTCTCAAAGAGTTTAACTAATCCTTTCCTGGCAGTTAATATGAATATGCATGAACAAGTCTGCAGCTGTGATCGAAGCAATTGCGTGCAAGCAATAAACTGATACAAAGACTATGTAATGACACATACGGTGACTAACACACAGTGTAGGTCCATCGACTCTCCTCCCGGTTTCACACCCTCCAGGATCTCTGCTAGACGTCTCATGTTGTTCACTCGCAAGATATTGATGTCATTCTCGCAACAGAACGCTTGGATCAAGGTGAAGTGAATCTGGAGCGCGACATCTTTCACATCCTCCTCGTCTGTGGCCAGCAGACATAAGACCACGTTGTCTGGGTCCCTGCGAAAATGTCAATGAAAGTACATTTAAAAATGTGCAAAAGCAGGAAAATATCCAATGGAAATTTTAATCTTAAGGTGCGATCACAGGCAAAATTCCGTGAGCAAAAAAGATCCAATGTCTATTGTCAATAGTGAAGCACAGCTTTTTTAAAATGTGAAATAACCCAGGTATGGTTTGGATGGAAAGGGTCTTCCAATGTTCACTTACACATTAAGTGACTTCGCTGCCTCATATACTCCAACAGTGATGCATCCCTGAGGTAATGCAGCAGTCAGAACCTCTTCCAGTGCCTTTTCAACAGTGTCCATTCTAAAAGATGATTAAAAAAACACATCAGCTTTAACATACAGGAGATCCCTCATTCAAACTGAACAATACAATTCTCACGGTTTGCAAAAGAATAGAGGAAATCTGATCAATGTCACACAAGTAACTTATTGTTGTTTGGTCGAACTTCTGCAGGAGTTCCTTGCAGCAAATAAGTATTTAAGAAAGAAAGAGACAAATGTGCAATGTTCGTTAATAAAGCAGATCACCACATGGTAAAAAAAAAATCGGGAAATTATTGTGATGTTTCAACGGCACAAACGGACAACAGGCACGGTCAAACTAATATGCAACAACACCTGTGAGTTTTATATGAAAACATACCTTTCCGTTGCGTTGTCTCCACACGGTTCTTCAAAAGTCATATTGCACATTAGAAACGGATATCCTTTAAGTATGTGCTCTCTGTTAATTAGGTAATCCTGTGCGAACCAGACAGGAATATGCAGCTCGTGCAGAGTGGACTGCTAAAATGACACTCACGACGATACGTACGTGAGACAGAGCACTCTACTCTCTCCGGTCTCATTTACATACCGTCCCTGATTGGTCAGCTCACATGGACGCGCACACATGAACACGGAGAGCAATTAAATACAGTTGCAATTAAAACCGCTGAATATATATTCTAAATATATATTATATGCTTGCACAATAATTTGTAGTCAATCACTTAAGAATATACTAACAAATCAAAATAAATAATGTTGCTTCAGGCCAACTTAATCTTTCTGAATCGTCGAAATTTGAGTGATCATCAACGTGACTAAAGTGACATCTGGTGGCGGATTAGTGAAATCTTCGAATTTATTGTGTAACTTAATTTTTTTTAAATGTTCTTGCTTATTGAAATTATAGTATTTAAATAAGATGAATAAGGTTGAATAAGCTAAAATATAAATATGGACATTTTGCATCATTGTGCTAGTTTAGTAAAATAAACTTAAAATACACACATATTCAATGCAGACATATGTATTGCAGCACGAAATTGTTTATATATATAATTTTGCATAAAACTTCCCTGCTAAGAAAGAATGTAAGAAAGAATCTAAGATCTAAGGAAGAAAAGAAAATATGTGGTAACCAACTTCAGATAGTGCTTTAGTCCTTAACGAGTAACGTTACCGTAACAAATGCAGTGAATTTTGTTAACTGGCCAAAGCGTGACCAAGTATACATTACTCAGTTTCAGTATAAACATAATTTATTTACCTAAATCAAATTTCAAAACAATCACTTGTAGGTGCTTGAAAAGCTGTACAATAGTTTTTTTTATTATTATTAATCTGAATGAATTACTGTAGTGAAATGTTCCCTTCATAACATGGCAGTGATCTCCTCCCATGAGTAATACTGTGTTTCTCCGAGGTGTGTCCGAGCAGCTCCAGCGTCTGTGCGTCATGGTTCCATACGACGTGGCAACTTCAAATATTCCTAATATGGGAGTGAGTGCAGAAAGCTCGGGCGCCTGTCAAAGCTGTGTATGCAAACATACTGTAAGTCCAGCTTTGATTTATTTTGCATTTACCGTTATTTTATCTGTATAGAAGAAAAAAAACATGTTTTATGTTTAAGCGCATTTTAGTGCTTTTTACACAGATGTATGGCTTCAGTGATGTATTTAGAGGAAATATGAATAAAAAGTCGACGTCCAGCTGTTGCATAGAGCTGACAACAGCTGTTTAGAATAGCCACAAAGAGATGCATCAGAAATAAGGTGTATTTTGACTCCCTTGATTTCCCTTTTAGGGGTTGAAGGGCAAAGAAAGATTTTGAGAGTAAGGCAGGTCCATGAGTCACAGTCTTTGTGTTGTGCTTTGAAATGATGTGGCATGTGCACTTTGAAACTGTGACAGGACACGGTACACAGTCAACTGCGAAAGTCTTTGGAAAACATCTCAAATAGAAACCTGTGAGTTATTTGAAATTTGATTTTAAGATAAATGTTTCTGCAATACTATTGTCAGTTGTTAAATGATTATATTAAAAATAAAACATTAATCTACAGTACGTTCCTTTTTATGTGCATGACAATTACGGTCAAGTTTTTCGAAACCACTTTATATTGTGTCTTTAACAGCTATTAACATTTAAATCAATAATTTGATATAATGCACTTATTAAGTAAATACATGTTTTTACATTGTACTTATATATTAAAATACCTGCATGCACCCGTAATTAATTACTGTAATAACAGTTAGACTGTTGACCCTTCCATTACACCTTAACCCAGACTTAAAACTAACCACTAAACCCGTCCTTAACCTCTACCCGTCTTCCACCTCAACATGAACCCAATTAGTACATTGTAAGAAACAAACAATCTTTTGCCTTAAGACAGCTTATAAAGTGGAACCCTGCCCTGGTAAAATACAAAATGTAATATACGCTTTGTCCTGATCTCATACTGATGTCAGGTATATCATAAGTTACCACTAAAAACACTTACAGAATTGAAAACAAAGGTTGTTTTTGATTTACTGCTCCCTTCCTGATAAGCAGCCTCTGTATCTATGCTCACTGATAGCATTTGACTTAGTGTGTATACAGCAGACAAAATCCTCCTCTCTTCTCACTAATAACTGACATTTGTCTTTGCAAGTGAAGTTTTCTTTAGGTTTATCCGGCACTGCGTCGTGTGATGGAGCCCAGAGGGCAAGGCTGGCATATGCCAGGCCATCAGTACCAGTCTAGTGAGAGAGACGACCACTACAGATCCTCCCAGCAAACACCGTATTACTACCCACCTACAGACCCAAGAGGGAGAGAAAGACAGTGGCCCCATGTGGATCCTCGGTATGGAAGCTACATGGCCAGTCCTCCTCCTAAACCAGAGTATATTCCTGGATATAGCAGCAGTTATGCATCAAACCAACCGTTGCACTTCAGACCTCATTCCAGGTAACAGTAAGATTATCAATCATGCAGCAAAATCAATATTTCTTTTTTCAGTAAACATGCATGTCCTTAAAACCAAATGAATGTACTTGAGAAGCAAGACTTGTTTTTATTATTAAGTTTATTTTCTTTAACCAGGTGGCTAATCATTTTATTGGCATAAACCTCAATGCACTTTTATACAGTAAGAGAAAAGAAACATTGTATGATATGAAGTTGCACTTATTCATAATTTGCAGATAGGGTTAGAAAAATAAATGTGTCTTAATAATGAATAATAATTTATGTAATTCTTCTCAGTTAAATTTCTTATGTACATTTATCTTGTTTTAAGAATGTTACCGTTGAGATGTTTTTACCTGAAATCAAGACAAAAAACTGATTAAGAAATCTTTTCAGTACCTCTTATTTTGAATATACACTACCATTCAAAGGTTTGTAGTCCGTACAATTTTAAAAAAAATTAACTCATATTGAGCAAGGATGCATTAAATTGATTAAAAGTGACCGTACATTTTTTTACAGTGAGATTTTTTTTTTTTTTTGATTTTAAACAAATCCTGTTCTTCTGAACTTTCTCTCATCAAAGAATCCTGAAAAAATATACAGTATATCCTGATTTGCACAAAAAATATTTCATATTAAGGAATAGTTTGCTTAAAAATTAACATTTTCAGATAATGTACTCACTCCAAGGCCATCCAAGAAGATGCATATGACTTTCTTTCCTCAGCCAAAGAGAAATGAAGGTTTTGGAGAAAAACGTTTCTCCATCTAATGCAAGTGAATGGTGCCCAACATAGGTTTATAGTTTTTAACTACAAATGCTCACCTTGGTCCAACTCTGCGAAGCGCAGTCACGAGACAGTTGAGTTCACGACCTTTTGCATAATGTCCGCACATTCGGAAGGCCACGCGTGACATGGTGGCAAGAGGAGTTTACATCCAGAATACACACATGAACAATAAACTGAAACAAATACTAATAAATAGCAATGACCATTTGTTTTGGTCAGCGCTCCTTCACCACACTTGTAAACAATTCTTGCCGCCTATGTCATGCATGACCTTCCCAATGTCTATACATCATGTGCATATGTCAGTATATCATTTATTTTATTTTCTGAACATTACTGATCGTTTTGCTTGAGAATACCCTTATTCGTTGGCTAGGGTTGTGTGTGGAGCCCTTTGAAGTTGCCTAAAAATGGATTTTGGACCATCAAAAAATGTCTAGGTTTGGCACCATTCACTTGCATTAGATAGAGAAAAATTCTGGAATGTTTTCCTCTAACACCTTAATTTCTGTTTGGCTGAAGAAAGAATGTCATAGACAACTTGGATGGCCTTGTGGTGAGTACATTTGGGATGAACTATTCCTTTAAGCAGCACAACTCTTTTCAACATTGATAAAGAAATGGAAATTAAAATAGAAAACAGTTATTTTAAACTGTAATAATATTTCACAGTGTTATTTTATTTTTTACTGTATGTTTGAATATTAAAAAAATATTACTGACCCAATCTTTTAAACGGCATTAAACATTAATAAATTGAAAGACCCGGGACCTTGTTATTATTTGTCCCTGAATGAGCGCAGGTCTAAAATCCCAGGTCTAATTGCTAATATCTGTTCAGGCAGGAATATGACTACCCCACTTCCAGCTACTGGCCTTACAGAGAAGACTACGGGTATTATGATTATCATGGTTATCACAGACCACAGTACAGCTCCCCAGGTACATAATATTCAATCAGAGACCCTCAGTTTTTAATTATCTGCTAAATTCAATCTAATGTTCACCTCATTGCTGTTTTGTAGATGGTGGTGGCTGGAGCCAGACAGATGGTTGGAGAACAGAGGGCTATCAGGGCAGAGGACTGCAGCAGGAGTCTGCAAGAGCTCCATACATAGATCAGCAGGGGTCTGTTGACTTTGTCATGCCTGAAACGTTTTTTTGTTTTTTTTCAGTGATTTTGTAAAAATAAATAAATAATAATTTTAAGTGATTTGACACATTTTATTTAACAGCTATAGCCTTAGAACAGACACTCAATATGGTGTCTCAGAGAGACAGCACAGAGACAGTATGGAAAATGGAGATGGAACTGGAGAGGTTTGTTTCCAGAAATTACTTTTCCTAAGACTTTAGTATAAAATCTTTATACATATAAGACAGCATTACAATATATATTACCTTTCAAATGTTTGGGGTCAGTACGATTTTCTTTATAAAGAAACTAATACTTTTATTCAGCAAAGACACATATTATATATTTCAAATAAATGCTGTTCTGTTGAACTTTCTATTAATAAAAAAAAAAACACAAAAAAAACACAGAACAACTGTTTTCAACATTGATAGTAAGAAATGTTTCTTAAGCACCAAATTATCATATTGGAAAGATTTCTGAAGGATTATGTGACACTGAAGACTGGATTAATGACATAGTGTAACTGTCAGAAAGAGTTGTACCTTTAGGGGTACAATAGGTTGTCACTGGGGCAGTACCCTTAAGAGACAACTTTGTACCTTATGTACCGCTAAAAGGTGCATATTAGTACCTTAGAGTAGTACTATTATGATCCTTTTAGGGTAAATAGGGTACAAAGATGTCCCTTTAATCTGCTTTTTGCTATTATGCCAGCCGCAGCTGGAACCAGCTTCCAGAGGAGATCAGATGTGCTCCAACATTAGTCACATTCAAATCCAGACTCAAAACACATCTGTTTAGCTGTGCATTTACTGAATGAGCACTGTGTCACTGTTTGTCCGACTGTTTATACTGTGTCTTATTTTAGTCTTTATTCTAAACTGTTTTAATTATTTTTAGTTCTTTCTCATTTCTTTATTTTAAACTGTTCTTTATTCTAAACTGTTTTAATTATTTTTAGTTCTTTCTTGTTTCTTTATTTTAAACTGTTTTGTATATTCTTATTTCTTCTGATTATTTTTAATAGTATGTAAAGCACTTTGAATTACCATTGTGTATGAAATGTGCTATATAAATAAACTTGCCTTGCCTTGCCTTGCCTTTAAGGTTACTGCCCCAGTGACAAACTGTTTTAACCCTAAATGTCAAATTTTTGCTTTTTTTGAGAGTGTACTGACCCTAAACTTCTCAGTGATAGTGTATGATGGCCCTCAGGCTGTTTTTTTTGTATATATTTTAGGTATATGATAGTGGAGCTCTTGCCAGCTCTAAAGCATCAGGCCTGTCCTCGAGCAGCTATGAGCTCAGCCAGTACATCAATGGAGCTGAACAGAGTGAACCAGATATCATATCTCACACAGGTTTGTCAGAACCATAGCCTTCCTTTAATGCTTAATTTTGCACAGCAAATGTGTGATTAAGTTTTCTTTATACAGCAGTTACTTCTAATCCTTGAATCTGATTGGTCACTGGACTCAGAATGGCTGTTATTTACTTGGTAATTTGATTTAGATGCTGTACCCATGGAGGTAGTCCCACTAAAGTTCTGCATCCCTCATGTGGCAGTGAGTTTTGGCCCTGCAGGTCAGCTAGTATGGGTCAGTCCAGCCCATGCCTCTGAGGGTGAGCCTGCCCAAGTGGAGCTCCACAGCTTGGAGGTTAGAAAGACACAGTACAAACATCTTTTAAGTTATTATATGAAATGTTATGGTGGAATAAATATGTTCTTTAATGATTTCAGGTAATTCTCTGTGACACACAAGAACAGCAGAATATGAGAGACTATCCTGGACCACTGGCTAGGTATATTTCAAAATATCCCTCTCACAATAATTCTTAAAGTGGCAAAACATTAATCTAGTCTGAAAACTTTGCATAATTGCAATATAAAATATATAAATATTGTTTTTTGTTTTTTTTTCCTCAAAACATTCTGCTAGGTCATCATTAGACAAATTTATGTATTAACCTTTTTTGCTAGAGGTCATGTTTAAAGACCCTCACTGATTCCTATAGAGTGCAACAGTACCTGTCCATGACCCAGCCTTGGTTCCAAAAGTTGGTTTGGTTTTTCCCATTCATTTTTCTCATAGGGATGTTAAAGTGCCCCTATTATGCTATTTTAAAGGTTTCTTATTTTGTTTTGGAAGTCTCCTACAATAGGTTTACATGCATCAAAGATAAAAAACACTTTAATTTTCTCATAATATACATTGTAGCAATCAAGGATTCATAATCTCAAAAACCCCTCCTTTTCCTAATTTTGCCTCTTCTTTTGCCTACTCTACTCTGAATGTTCAGATGGCCCAGTCAGAATTGTGAGTTTATATATCATACATTCTTTCCGTACAAGTAACTCTTGTCTTAGAAAAGTGAATGACCAATTTACTTGTTATAAAGCACATAACAGGGCTTAATGTCAAGCCCTGTGAAGGATAGTTAGAAGGATATATTTTGTACACTGAATGAAGGGTTAGTCTTTGAAATGCTGTCTACTTAAATAGATTGCTGCTTTTCTTCTTCTCTTGTGAAGGGAGGATTTGCATAAGGTTGATGCTATTAACTTTGCCCTGCAAATGTCAGAGGAATGTCTGAAGGATGAAAAACTAGAAGATGCCACTTCTGCTGCCCTCTTGTGGCATCTCCTAATACTGCTATGCCGACAGAATGGAGTGAGTCCTATTACTTATTACAGTATATTAATGTTACTATTACTAAGCCACTGTAGAATAATTCTGAAGACCATTCTTTTCAGCTTTGTTTGTGAGGTCTGATTGCCCATTTTGCACTGTTAATTTGAGTGTGTGTTGATGTTATGCAGAGAATTATGGGTTCAGATGTTGCAGAACTGCTGATGAGGGACTCCATGAGTACGTGTGGTGAGCTTGCAGATGGAGAAAGCCTCATTGACCTTAACGAATCACCCACACCAGGAAAAGAGAACCTCAATATTGCTGACCTTCTCACTGGATACCCCCCAACTGACAAAGAGGCGACAGAGCAAAACCTTCAGAATTACACAAAACTATTGCTGTCTGGCAGGAAGAAGGTTAATTTTAGGGAACAATATTTTTCTCATTTATTAATCTATTTTTATGTTAATGACCCTGTGACATTTTTTGGCCAATACATTTTTTTTTCTTTGTTGACATTTTCTATTAAAAATGGACTTGGACATTAGCTTGGGACATAAAGAAGGACTTCTTCATATTTTTTAAAAGCCATTATCCACCCTATAAATTTTATTGGACAAGCCTATTTCCATGCCACTGTAAAGATAAATAGTTCATATATATTTTTAATCCATTTTCCTATAAGAAAAAGTCTGTACATTGTAAATGTGTACACTACCGTTCAAAAGTTTAAGCAGCCAGTAATATTTTTTTGAAGATGTTTTTGAAAGAATTATCTTATGCTCACCAAGGCTGCATTTATTAGATTTTTTAGCAGACGTTGCTCCATGATTCATTTTTTCTGGATTCATTGGTGAATAAAGTTAAAAAGTACTGCATTCATTTGAAATAGAAATGTTTCATAACATTATAAATGTTTTAATTGTGACTTTTGATCATTTAAATATACCCATGCCCAATAAAAGTATTAATTTCTTTAAAAAGAAAATCTTTCTGACCCTAAACTTCTTTTTTGTGCCTTTCAGATCTCAAATGTGTGATCTTTTCTCCCTTCACTACAGGAGGCGCTGGAGTCAGCAATGCAGAGTGGACTTTGGGGACACGCCCTATTTCTGGCCAGCAAAATGGACATCAGATCCTACAACACGGTGCTGAGCAGGTTTGTAAAAGATGACTCACCCATCTACCCTTGCATTTTAGCAGTAACCATTTCTCATCAATAACTGCCACAGTCAGTCATGTTTTCGAATAGAACGAATGCCCGAATAATCATGATCCCTCAATCACAGTGCAATGTCTCTATAAAATACATTTTAATTGAAATTACACATTTTACAGTCTATAAACATCCTGGTATGTGGTCTGATCAAATACACAGCAAGTGAACATTTATATTCATACAACCGGACAGTTGCCTGTTATGTTTAATTTATTAGCATTAGCTTATCTTGATATATGCCTCATGAAGAATTGACATTAACTGATAGCTATCCCAGTTTTATTCCATAGTGAAATATCATAGTCTCTCTCAAGACACCTTCCTCCATCTTGGTTGAGTTTAGGGCTTCTGCGGGTTATCAAATGGGCACCCCCCTTCCTCGATGTTTCATCGATTTAAGCACATGACATCTGGGTGGGCTGGTGGTGGGGGCTCGACGGTAAAAATAGCGTCCTAGTTATGACTCTATTCTTGACCTTCAAACTCAAGATGTTCTTAGCCCTTCCACATGTTGGGTCTGCCACCTCTCAATCCGTTTTATCCATATCCACCGGGATGCTAAAGTCAATCCCAAGCAGTCCAAGGGACCTCTAAAGCAACTGCCCTGTGAAACCCCTGCAGCCAACCTCTACTGGCAGGTTCTAAGCCTTCCATCTTTTCCTTTGGAGAATCAAAGCCTGATATTTCTTAAGATTACACTTGTGTGCCTCTTCCATCCTCTCTTCCTAGGGTACTGTCAGCTCAATAAGTACCACCTTCTCTGTTCTCTTTGACCAGAGCAAAATGTGTGGTCTGAGACTAGTATGGATTATTTCTTCTGGGAATTTGAGTTGCTCCTTAAGGTCTGCCCGCATCTCCCAGTTGTTTTGCGTGGCCAGAACTCATTTACTCCATATCTCTGTTGCCCCAAACCTAAGGAAATCTGAATGAAACAAGGCCCGATAAAGAAGTTGTTTTAGCTTCTTTCTTGCTTGCTTCACCCCGGCAGCTAGCTTAGGCAAAATTTGGTCATGTCGCCTCCGAAATTACCCAGCTACCAAAGTTGACCTGCTCGAGGAGAGGACATGCTCAAGATTAGCTGGCCTTTCTCAGAGTGTGCTGTTGTGTCTCTCTGCTAACCCCCATGTATGGAAGTTCGATGCAGTAGGTAGGACATTGTATATAGAACACAACAGGAACTAAATCTAATGCTCTACCATGCTCTAGATATCCTGCAAGGTCAGAACCCTCTCCCACACACTTTCCCACCTTATCCAGCTGCCCTTCTTATTATGGTTGCAGGCTTAAAGGTGCTCTTCTAAGTGATGTTGGGTCACGTTACTTATTGTTGACGTTTAAAGTATTGTCAAACAAAACGGAGGCTAGCTAGACCCTCCCTCCTCCTCATCCGCGCACTAACCCCCCAAACCCCACCCCAAATCCTTCTTGTCGGTTATTGGCTGGAACAGTTTGTTATGTTTCGTGGTGCAGGTTGTCCCAGTTTGTTTTTCTTGCCGTTTGTGGAGACTGGGGTGTCTACAGAGACCGTGTTTTTTTACAGTGTGTTCAGGGGACAGGCAGCTAGCGGATGGTGAGGAGATGTTTGCTGTATGTGACAAAAACATTTTTTGGCCTAAAAAACACGTGACATCGCTTAGAGCACCTTTAACATGTTGATTTTCCACTTCTTCCTTGCGGACCTCCCTTTCCACCATACCACGCTGGTCCCTTTGGATTCGCCTGCTTCCAGCTTGCCCTGGTCGAGCAACCTAGCCCTTGCCTTCCCTGGGGCACTAAGCTATGTCAGCATGATGCAGGTGCTCCTCCACCTCCTTCAGTGCTCTGCCATCTAACCACTTGCGAACTTGTTCTTGGACTGTTGGAATGATGTCCTCTTTGATCTTAAAGTGAAATCGATCCTGGACTTGCCCCCTCCTCAACTCCAAACTTCTGGAATTTGCGAGTTTGAACTCCATTCTTGCCCAATCTGCGAGCTCAACCTAGTCCTCCAGTGTCCATCTCCCTTCGGGTACTGATCTTACCTTGATTGTCAAGTCATCCATGAAAGCCTGTTGGGTGCCATCTGCCAGTATTGCACCCCGATGTAACTTCTTGGCTGACTTGACAAGGAGGTTCATTGCTGCTGAGAACAGAATGACTGAGATTTTCCACCCACTGACAATGCCCACCTCTAGCCTCTGCCAGTCAGTGGTAAAGGTACCACAGGTGAAACGCATGTTAACCTTACTGAAGTAGCACTATAAGAGCTTTTGGAAGCGCTCTGCGACATGGTAGGATTCAGTGTTAGTTCCACTAACTTGTGGAGTATAGTTCTATTGGCGTTGGTAAGATCAAGCCACAGAACTGTTAGGTTGCCTAACCCCCGAAAAGCACTCTTTTTGAACTGATGTGTCCATATACTCACTGTCCAAAATGAAAGTGGTCAGCCAAAAAAAAGAAGCATTTTACCCTCCACATTGTGGAGTGAAATGGTACGAAATTGATTGATATTATGAAATTCTCCTCCTTAGAGATGAAACACCACTTAGCAACCAACCAATCGTCAGCAAGGAAGTTCTTCCTCCATGCCACTTTCATCAACCTCCAGAGTCATCTCCTGAGCCTTTCATAATGCTTGTACACCTTGTACGGTATACCATTTGGTCCTGGAGCTGATCTTCCTCTGGCTATCTTAAGAAAGTTGTTGATATCCTTCTAACTTGGTTTCTCTAGTCCAAAAGGGATAACTGGTTCTGCTGGTTTAATGAGTTTCTTCATTTCTTTCTTCATTCTCTTGTCACTATAAACTTGACAGAGATGTTCTTACGCCTCTTCCTTTGTTGCCTCCTTTGTTGCTGTTCCTTTCTAACTCTCCTGATCTTTTGCCACCCAGAAGTATTGACAAGTACTTGAATGGATTCCTGATGAAGCTCCCTAAATTGATGAATTGATGATTCCTGATGAAGCTCCCTATCCGTTTCCCTAAATTGTCTCAAATTTCAGTGAATGCTGGCTTCTCTTCTGTGGCTTCACTCCGAAGAAAGCCTTTAATGTTCGCAATCTCCTTAAGGCTTTAGGTAGGTTGCGAGCACTTTGCAAGCAAACATCTTTGTCTGGTGTATCTTCAGATCCCTCTCGTTTTTGCATACCTTCCCACATCACAGACCCGGAATACATCGCTTGGCTCTTCCATCGTCGATTGTCTATCCTGGTTGGTCATAACTGTGGTCTTTCTTGTGGGTTGATCATCTGACCCCGCTCTCGTCCGACCCCTGGGGTATCTTATAACTTTCTATAGCCATCAATGTTCCTTCTCATGGAGAATGTGCTTCAGCCTGCCAAGCACCTCTGCTCTGGTCTTTCCTAACGTCTGCGGTCTTTCCCAGCTATCACCGTTCTTCCTAGCTGTCTTTCCTAGCTGTCACTGGGTCTGTCAGAAAGAAGTATGCAAAATATGATAGAGTTTATTGCAACTGGCTCACCTTTACAGGCCATGTAACATCTTTGAGCCAGTGACATCGCTATCCTCTCTTCTTCTCTCAAGACACCTTCCTCTAACTTGATTGAGCTTAGGGCTTCTGTGGGCAATCAATTGAAAGGAAATGGTAATCTCAGAAAACAGTACAGTATATGCGTTAAAGTTACACATGCTCATGAGGATACCAGCGAAAGGGTATGGTTTCAGTTCTGAGTGGGAATTGCCTGAAAGATTGCTTGCACGTCCTTGTAATGTTTCATCTGCTTTCAATTAATGGAGAATTCTTTCACATTCATTTTTGGGCTGTTTTTTGTTAATACGGTAGCATTTTCATTTGTTGATATGTATGTTATGAACTTACTGAGTTATACGTTTGCTTGTGTGTGCATGTTGTATGCATGCTTTATGCATGCTTTGTATATAGATGTCACAGTATAGCAGTAGAGATGCATCGATCGACCGGCCAGGCACTGGAATCAGCCACTTTTACGCAAGTTCGGCTTGGACTGGTGACTGGTCGGGCAGTTTCACGTCTTTCGAATCCGAACTGGTCCGTTTTGTTGCCAGCGCTGTGAGTGAAGAAGACAACAAAGTTCCAATTTGTAATACAGGCCGAAGTAAACCGTGGGGGAACCACCACAAATACGTTCAGAGCAACAAACTTAATTAGACACTAGTGTTGTCAAAAATATCGAAATTTTGATACGTATCGATACTGAAATATCTGAAACCATTCCATTACATCTTTTCTGTAGCATTGATACACTAATACAAGCTGTGCGTTCTTGCTCTCTTCTTTCCAGCGGCGAAGTGACACACACCCGCCTCCTCTCACTCACTTTTCTCATTCGCTCTGGTTAAATAGTGCTTGTATTGCGCATACTTTGACTAATTCCCGCAGGTTTCACTCTCACACCAAAAGCGCGTACACCACTGAACTATATAAGTGGTGTGCACATAAAGCCGCCTCTCAAACAGCTTGTCAAGTCAAGTCAAGTCAAGCTTGTGAGTCGCAAGTACCGAAATGAGTGGCTTACCATGGGATTAAATGGTCAGATACACACAAAATGATGTCAAAATGTCCATCTTTGTGAGTATTCAGTTAAAGGTGCTCTAAGCAATGCCACACGTTTTTTAGGCTGAAACATTTTTTGTCACATACAGCAAACATCTCCTCACTATCCGCTAGCTGCCTGTCCCCTGAACACACTGTAAAAAACCCCCGGTCTCTGTAGACAGCCCAGGCTCCACAAATGGCAACAAAAACAAACTGGGCTAACCTGCACCACGAAACATAACAAACAGTGTTCCAGCCAATAACCAATAGGAATGATTTGAGGGTGGGGGTTGGGGGGTTAGTGCGTGTGCACATGAAGGGGGGTGTGGGGAGTGGAGGAGAGAGAAACATGAAGAGGGAAGTAAGCTATAGGAGAGATGTCCTAGACAACGACGTTAGAATTATATTCTCTTGAACTTTGATATGGCACCCAACATCGCTTAGAGCACCTTTAAACAGTCAGTTTTGGAACGTAAATATTTGTGAAAGATAACATATGTTGTGTAACAGTATATTGGATCTGTGCATAAACTCTTTGGGCCCATTTCATACACATGGCGCAATGCAGCGCCAGGCGCGATTAAGTGTTTGTTGCTAGCAGCCTGACGCAGTTATTATTCTACTGCATCCATCTGTTCGCCCATGGTCTGAAAATGGATGTTCAGGCGCGTTGTTAGCGGGTTGGAGTTTTGAGGCAACTGAAATAGACTGCGCCATTGACTAACAAAAACCTGGTCTAAAGTCAATGGTGCAGGTTTTTTTTTTTTTTGTTATTTAAAGGACGCATTAGTAATATGCACCTATAGGCGGGTGCACAACGCGCATACACTCTGCTTATTACACACACAGGGTTACACAGGCACAGCACACAAACATGCCAAATATAAAAAAATAAAAGGATTACAATGTAAAAGATTATATTGTGTACATAAAGATATGGTGGAATCCGGCTTGTCCAGTAGATGGTCTGGTTGCACGCTTTAACCTCGTGCACGAGCAGATCCGCTCTGGAGAAGCATTCAGTCTTTCTGCTTGCCATGGTGCGAGCTGAACTGGCTTTTAAAGGGAATGGGAGATGATACTCTGATGGTTTGTTGCACATTACGCCCAAAACACACCCATTACTTATTAAGAATAGGAACAAACCTTTTAGACCATGCGCCAGGCAAACATTCCTGCTGCTGTCTCTCATGTTAATCACTCTCTGCTCTTGACTGAATAACTTTTGTAACTTTAATTGTAAGCATTAATCTTTGTTTAATTTTTACAGTGAAGACTATCCAGTGTTATTTAACTTTTGATTACATTAATTTATGTAGTATTTCTTACCTGAATTTACTGCTAGACCCACCTGAAAAACATAAAGCCATGCATTTTATTTGTGCTGTTGTTTGCAATTTGTTTATTTGTTCTTATTTTATTACTGACATTTTACTTTAAGAGCAGATTTTTGTTTGTATATGCTGTTAATTTATATTTCTTAGAAAGAAAATCGGAATCAGCAAAAATCTGTATTGGCAGGTCACATTTACAAAAAAATCAGAAAGAAGAATAAGCCAATAAAATTGCAATCGGTGCATCTCTATATAGCAGACTGAATATTTATGTTTTTGACAGATTTACAGGCAGTCTGGCTCCGAGTGACCCGCTGCAAACTGTCTTCCAGCTGCTCTCTGGGAGGATTCCAGCAGTTTCCATGGTAATCTACATTCTGTTCTGACTTAGTTTATAGTTAATAAATGTCTTTTACTTTTTATTATTATTCTTTTTTATTTAAATTTTAGTTTTAGTTATCAAGTTCAACTAAATGAAAATAAGAAATGTTGCTACTGTAGCAACTAGCTAAAATAAAGTAAGTAAACTTTTATAATATATTTTATTTTTAGTTAATATTTATTTCAAGTAACAATTTTTTTAGTTTCAGTTTAATAATATCACTGGCTAGATTTTCACAAAACTATGGAATGGATTTGAAATACACTACCTTTCAAAGTTTTAGGGTCAGGAAGGTTTTTAAAAAAGCTTCTTTTAAAAAAGTTTTTTTTTAAAGAAATTAATACTTTCATTCAAGGATGCATTAAATTGATATGATATTAAAAATGTATATATATATCAAAAATGTATCTTAGGATATGTTTCAGTGAAAAAATAGTAGCATATGGATTTGGAATGACATGAAGGTGATAGAATAATTATATTTCATTAAATTTAAATTTTGAATGAATTTTTACTTTAAGCAGAAGTGCAAACCAGAAACCTCCAGTCACACCTCATGTAAAACCTTTTCTTTTCCTCTAAATCATCCTCTTGACCTTCTAAATGTTTTCTTGATGTTCTCCTCTCCTCTTTGCAGTCCTGGAGTTGTGAGAAGTGGGGAGAGTGGAAACCACACTTGGCTGTTATGCTGTCCAATGAGACAGCAGACCCAACCATACATCACAGGTCCATCATCACCATGGGGGATACCCTAGGTAATGTCCAGTCCAGTTTCTAGAAATAACCATTCTTGTATGTTCTCTCATATTTTGGCGTAATATAAAATTATTCTTAAAGCAGATCTTGACTTTAAATATGTTTTCTCCTCAGCCTCCAGGGATATGCTGTATGCCTCCCAAATCTGCTACCTCATAGCCCAATGTCCATTTGGCTGGTACAAAAACAGTTCAGAGCGCCTGGTGCTTCTTGGCAGCAAGCAAAGGTGAAGATTCAGTGTAAATGCTAACATATCTGAATGACTGCATTCCTGACCTGAATTTAAATGGCTTTTACATTTAATCTTTTGATTGCAGTGCACAGTTTTCCAAGTTCTGTCACAACTCTGCCATTCGCTGTACTGAACTGTTTGAGTACTGTCAAAGGCTTGGAAATCCAGAATTTATCATTCCTGCTTTTCAGGTACAATTCACACATTATGTACAGAAGTGGTTCCCAAACGTTTTAGAGTGGCGTACCCCTTGAGGCATTTATCATCCCTCTGTGTACCCCCTCTCTTTCACTTAGACTGCTGTCACAACTTTTCCATGAAGGGACAAAATTGTACCCCTTAGGGCCAATTGTACAAAATTGTACCCCTTAGTTTCCTTTATAAAGGTTTTTTAAAGGTTTATAAATAAATAAATTTGACTTAAAAATAAAGTTATCTGGATAACTGTCATACTTTAAAATAAAGTTATCTGGATAACTGTCATACCTTAAAATAAATTTATCTGGATACAGTAACTGTCATACCTTCTATAGGTCACTCTTTTTCACATTCTGATTACATGACTGTTTCACATTTATATGTTTATGTACAATGGTTCAGTGGGTGATTATGTGATTTATATATTGCATAATATTGTGTTGTGCTCTGTGTAGGTGTATAAATTCCTGTATGCATGCCGGTTGCTGGAATGTGGTCTGTTTTCTCAAGCCTTCCACTACTGTGAGGTGGTGGCAAAAGCTCTGCTCAGGATAGAGGAACCCCATTTAGTGCTGCTTGGAGAGCTTATTAAAGTAACACACCTGTACATACAGTACTAAAAACTAATCATGTAGTTTTGTTCATTTTGTGTATACATCGAAATGTGTGTGCCTGTTTTGTGATCTGTCTGTTTGCCAACACAGATGGTGGACAGACTGAAGTTCTCTGAGGCACAGCTCAGTGAGACAGGTGTCAGTCAGACTTTTCTGGACCCTGACTGGCTGGTGCAGATTCGCTGCAGACACCAGACCATGATGGTAAACCCAATGTTTGTACACTATATGTATGATAGTCGTTAGTCCACTTTAAGATTTTCAGGGTTGTCTATGGGAAGACCATATGGAACTCAATGTAGAGACCACACTGTCATTTTACCTTTGCATAACCTATGGCTTTCTGACCGGTATTGACCTAGTATTGACATCTGTCTCGGGTAATAAGGACACAAGTTGTCAGCAAAAACAGATAGAAGTTTACACCTATTTTTAAAGCGTCTCCTGTGACCACTTGTTATTGGATTTCAAAGAGACTACGATTTTGTGACCATATACAGTACATTAGTAAGTATTACTGCATGTTGATAACATGCAAAACAGCTCCCAAATGTACTTTTCCCAAATAAATACATTTTAATCTCACTATATATACTAAAAATGTATATCACAAAAATACTATATATATATGAAAATATGAGAAAACGTTAAAAATGTAATATACATATATTAATATAATTTTATGTAAAATATAACCATATGAACTGAATTTCACATACATGTGTGTATTCCTTACATGATTTTTACCTTTGTTTTGTGAGTTGGCTGTCTTCCACAGTTGTCCAGGGCACATTAGGACACATTTGTATTTATACTGCAAAGGTTATGTGGTGTCAACTCCTTATGTTTACCCCTGAACTTGGACTGAGTGAAAATGTTTTGGACCCTTGATCACAGCCATATTTAGAGCTAACCCTCTGATCATTTGATATTAATGTAATACTAGTTATAAATAGGGCCTCAGACATCCTGTAAGAAGTGCCACTTTCCTTAATGATTCATATGATGACCTTTTCACTGGTTCCACCGTCAGTGACCTATTTATTTGCTTAGGTGGGGAACTACTGTAGTGAGACATACCAGTCACCAGTCGGGGAGACTACTTGGACTCATGAGGACAGCAACAAGTATTCAGGTCAAAAAACAAATACCAGAGATTTTTGAGTATGTGACCATGATGTTGCCCTTTGAGCCACTAGGTCACAATAAAACTCAGAAAGTCCGTTAGTGTTTCCTGTAATTTCAGTTTGTCATTATGCTGCAAAAATGTCATGTGTTTTGTCTCTTGGCTTCTCTGTAGATTTTACAGAAGGCTCCCAAACAGAGGCGGTTAACCATGCTAGCACTGAAAATGAACCCTCAAACCCATCTCAATACATGAGACCACACACTGATGGCCGGTTTCAGGAGTCTTACTCACCAGCGTGCCTCTCTTCTGAAGAACAGGCTCCTAGGACTGTTGCCCCAGTGCCACTGTACCCGACCCAGCAACCGATGACACTGCCCCCAGTCTTTCCTATGGAAATGTTTGGGCCTCCTCCAGTTTCAATAGACCAAAGCCAAGCTAATCTTGATAGCAGCAGTAAACATGATACCTTTCACAGTCACACTGCTGCTTACACTTCGCCTCCAAAAAGCTACAGTAATACAGGTTAAGATTACTATGGAATCAGTATGATATGTTTCTGGGGCTGTTTACACAACACCGTTTTCAACTAAAAGCAGAAAAACTTTGTTTGCGTTTTGCCCATTTATTTACACGACAACGGCGTTTTGGGCGCCTGGAAAAGCAAACTTTTGAAAACGTGTTTTAAAGTGCAAGTTTTTTAAAACTATACCATTATCGTCTCCATGTAAACTACAAAAACGTGAATTTATGAAAACAGTGACGTCATGCACGTGTGTATTGTTTCTTTACATTGTGATATCGCCAACTACTGGCCTGACATGCATAATACATTGTTCATTTTGGTGGATCTGTTTGAACAGTTCTGATAACGTTGTCGCCTGTATGCGAAAAACGCAAAGGAAAAACATTGTTGTCGTGTAAATGTACCCTTATATACCATTCTTCAATGATCTCTTGAAACTAATGTATATGTACACTACCGTTCAAAAGTTTTTTAAAGAAATTAATACTTTATTACATTTTCAAAACTGACAGTAAAGACATTTATAATGTTACAAACTATTTCTGTCAAATAAATGCTGTTATTATTAACTTTCTATTATCGTAGAATCCAGAAAAAATATAACGGTTTCCACAAAAATATTAGGCAGCACAACTGTTTTCAACATTGATAATAATAAGGAATGTTTCTTGAGTTTCAAAGAATCATATAAAATATTATTTAAATTTATAAACAGTTATTTTAATTTGTAATAATACTCAACAATATTACTGTTTTTACTGTATGCTTGATCAAATAAATGCAGCCTTGGCGAGCATAAGGCACTTTTTAAAAAAACATTTAAAAAAACAACAACTTTTGAACAGTTGTGTACATATTTGAAACACTGATTTATGATATTTATTTTCTTAATGTTATTTTAAAAAATTTCTTTTCTAAGGTGGTGACTTTTCTGCTGATGCAATAATGGTGAGAAAATGAAATACAAATAGATCCATTTCAGTTCCTTTTTATTTGAAAGACTGATCAACCTTGGGGAAGTTGTCTCTGTGTGTTAAATAGAGATTGGAGGAAGTATTTTAACAAAAAAAAATTACACACATCACCTCTATGCAGTTTAATTGTAAACGTGTGTGTGTGTGTCTCATACGTTGGTCTGTAATTGTCAATGTTTTATTTACAATTCAAGCAGGGTGCTGCTGAAAACGACGCTGTAGTTGAGAGTGTTAATCAGTCTGGGACAAATCCAAGTGAGGACAACAATAGAGAGGACAACACACTAGCAGCTACGGTATATATTACATCAAATGTTTACACGATTCCCTCTTTACTTTTTGATCTTGTATGTATGTATTTATTATTATTATTATTATAGAATTATTTCATTTTTGAGCAGAGCTCCAAGCCTGGATGGTTCAGTGGCTGGTTCAAATCCAAGCCTAAAGAAGACCCAAAAGAACAAATCCCAGACCCCAATCCTACCACAAGGGTAGACACCTTTACATTTCCCATAAAGTGATCGTAAAATAACAGTCTAGGATAGTTTATGATAAAAGAGATTTAAATCAGAACAAAGTGAAAACACTGTTTTTTATGACATGTTCATCTTTATTGTATAAAATTATTCACTGTTGAGCATGTGGTGGAAAAGAGGGGTAACTGTGAAACCCTCTGCGTCATATTGGCAACCTTAAACTGCCATATTCCATAGTTAGTATTTCAATCATTGGAATAATTCAAGCAATTCAACAATTTGTCAAAGTTCATTTTATCTTGCACTCATTGTGTTGGCTTGACAAAGCCAACCACCAAACTCGGGTCAGACCTGCAGACAGTTCTGATCAAGTTGCTATATCTTTTCTAACTGATCCAAATGATAGCAACATGTTAAATCATGTTAAAACATGTTAACAACATGCTAATCATACCAACAACATGTTAAATCATGTTAACAACATGCTAAATCATGCTAGCAACATGTTAACAACATGCTGTTAACAACATGGTAAATATGTTAGCAACACGTTAAATCATGATAGCAACTTTAAAAAAATGCTAACAACATGCTAGCAAAATGTCAAGTTGTGCTAGCAACATGCTAATCATGCTAACAACATGATAATCATGTTAGCAAATGCTAACAATTTGTTAAGTCATGTTAACACTATGCAAATTCATGGTAGCAACGTGTTAATGTTAGCAAAATGTTAGATCATGTTAGCAACATGTTACTAAAATGCTATTTATGCTAGCAACGTGTCAAAAACATGCTAGAAACTTGTTAACCCTTTAGAACCTGAAGGTAAAATAGGTGTTTTTCACATAATTAGATTTTTTGACTGTAAAATTCCAAAACAATGTGCTATCTTCATGTTAGCAAAATGCTAACAACATGTTAAATCATGTTAGCAACATGTTAAATCATGTGAGCAACATGCTAGCAGTGTGTTAAATCATGTTTCCAACTTGTTAAAACATGTTAACAACCAGCTGAATCATGTAAACAAAATGATAATCATGTTAACAACATATTAAACATGCTAGGAATGTGTTAATTCGTGCTAGCAACATGTTAATCATGTTAGCTACATGTTAAAACATGGCAACATGTTAGATCATGTTAACAACACGATAACAAAATGCTAATCATGTTAACAAAATGCTTAAACATGCTAGCAATGTGTTAAAACATGCTAGCAAAATGTTAAAATATGCTAGTTCATGTTAGCAAAATGTTAAAATATGTTAGTAACATTATTCATGTTAGCAATGTGCTACAACATGCTAAAAAAATTTCCTAAAACATGTTAACAACATGGTATTAAATGCTAGCGATGTGCTAATTAATGCTAGTAATGTATTAAAACATGTTAATTCATGTTAGCAAAATGTTAATCCATGCTAGCATTGAGCTAAAACATGTTAGGAATGTTAATTTATGCTAACAATGGGTTAAACACTAACAACATGTTAATCTACGACATTCTAACAACATGATAAAACATGCTAAGAAGAATATACAATTTTCGAACTTTCAGACAAGGCTTTGTCAAGCCAACATAAAAGTTTGTCCCAACGAACTCTACTTTCTAGTTACATTTATCATAGTTACTTAAACCTGATAAATCTCCTTTCCAATGGCCCTAAAAAGCATTTGCACAGTGACCGTGTTAAGCTTTGTTTTCACTGAGCCTTGTTTGCAGTCAAGTAACAAAATTTTGGTCTTTCCTGTAAGGAGTCATCAGCCAACTTTCCTTTCCCTTCTCCTCCTCCACCCATCCCAAAAGCTTCACAGCCTCAATTCAGTGGGATCAATCCCTTTTCTATGAGTGCTGGTGAGTGAAGAACATCTGTACATCTGCCTGGTTTTGGCATCACTGACTCAGCATCTGAGCTTTGAGACTGTTGTACATTGAATGAGCATGAGCTGACAGAATCAAAATGTCCTAAATCACTGCAATTGCTCTGTTAGACAGCTGTTTGACAGTCATTTATTAGTTATTAGTTAATGATGAACTAATCATTTACAAAACATGACTATGCATTAATAAATGATTAATACGTGATGTTAACATTTTATGAATGTTTTAATTCAGTTATGATTCATTTATATGTTTTTAGTTAATGATTAACTAATCATGTACAAAACATGTACAAAACATGTAAATCTCCTAGAGATTAATAAGTGGTATGCTTACAATTTACAAATGTCTTGTAAGTTAACTTAAAAAAATTGTAAATCATGAAATAATCAAACAGATAAATGATAGATGGTTAATAAGTTAGTTGATATATTATTAATCACTTGTAAATCATTGAAATATTTGTCAAAATTGTTTTGTATCAATATCTCAATACACAATGGTTAATCATGAACTGATGATGAAGAAACCATTAGTAAATGATCAGTATATTGTTTATAGATTTATGGTGAAGTTGTAATCTGGTCTGTGTTCAAAAGCACAAATGCATGTTTGCATTGCAGAACAAACTACAAACGGTTCAACACCTGTTATAGTTTATGTGTAAACGCGTGAATACATCATTTACAAAGCTATCTGCATCCACTAATCTAAAGTGTGTTGCATAATCTAATACATGTGTTGCATATAATTTGTAGATCTTTCTTACCTGTTACAAATGATGTGTATGAGTCATTTATGCATCCCCTAAAGTGTAAACTACTCTATTTGTAGATCTTCTTTATAAATTATGTAATAACTTATTTGCCATATGCAAAGCTTCTGGTATACCTTTCAGTTGCAAATCTATACAAATCCCTTATAAGATATATAAATAAGTATATTTGACTGTTATATAGAATAGATATCTTTGAGCCCCTAACTAACCCCTATACTAAATGTAACCACTTTTCAGTAACTTCACAAAAATGAAAATGTAATATAGATTAATTTATAGTGACAATTATCTTAGTTACAATATACAATTTTGTGGATCATTTTAAACTCCCTACTTCACCCTATAACCCTAAAGATAATCATTTTGACAATATACAGTCACAATAATTAATTTAAAATATGACAAAAAGCAGTATAAAGAATAGACAAGCTACATTACCAGTGCTCTGACAGCAAAATATAATAAACAGAATTAAAGCTGTTAGTCGCTGCAAACATTCCCCTGATCCGCATGTCCATCCTCTAAAGAGTCACTCTGCATCTCACTCGAACCGTTACTTTGTAGTTTGTAATGCAATGTGAGTGCTGACTGGTGAAGGTATAGACAGCTGTCTTCTCTGACACACATGGAGTCTTTAAACCCTGTGCATCTGCATGTGGGCTTCAGTGGAAGGTACAGTAAAACTGGTTCTGAGGTTCACATTATCACTAGATCCACACAGAACACAAGTCTGTGAAAGGAGTGAAAGGATTTAACGTAACCCACTGGAACCCCCTAACTGTGAGTTATTTATAAATGTTTATCCACTTTGTAACGGTGGCTGCCCCAAATCAAATTTGATTTAATAAATTTAAATTGTTCAGGCGCCAGACAAGTAAAACTTGTCAAGTAAAAAAAAAAAAAAAAATGTAATGAAGTTCAATTTCCCCGAAGATGACTCAAACCACTGTTACACAAAAAAATGAAAATAAAATCCTTCAAATACCCACAATAATATAGAATAGGGCTTAAATGACACATTCAGAGATTGAAGGGTTTGGTCAAAAAAAAAAAAAAAAAAAAAAAAAAAAAAAATATATATATATATATATATATATATATATATATATATATATATATATATTTTAGGAAAACATTTTGCACAAAAAAAAAGTTACACGAAGTTAAATTTTCACAGAGTTTGTATTTTTTTTCTTTACCTCACATGACAAATGACAAAAGATGATGTAAGGTAAACAGACAGTAAGTAGATTGCTGTTCAAGATTTCACAAACAAACAACGATATCACGAGAGTCCTTGATTCACTAATGTCTTAAAGTTCGTTGTTTTTTTCCAAACTCAGTTTTTCGTGTTCAGTTTTCAACAAAAAGAAAAGAAATGTAAAAAAAAAAAAAAACACAAAGAAAAATAAATAATCCAAACGAGTGTTTGTGTATGGGTGTGCGCGTGTGCAATGAGCGTGTATGTGTGGTGGCTGCGTGAAGCAGTCTGTAGCGGCCGCAAATCCCGGGCCGGGGAAAGAGTTTGGAGACTTGGCGTGAGGTTAAAAGATGATGGACATCATCACTAGTACCTGAGGCAGGCGAACGAACAGGCTGGATTGTGTAGCACCAGGCAGGCGAACGAACCATGCAGTAGAGCTCAATTTCTCCGTCACTTTGGCGATCGCACACAGTCAGCGCATGCACAGAGATTCCAGCAAAGAATAGCAACGACCTTCAGGTAACGTGTGTCCCACTCCGATAAAAACCTACACGTTTGTTTTGTTTTTACTCGCTCCCCCTCTTCCGTTTCTAGCTCTCTTTTATATTCAACTTGAAAACAAATACATTACTCTTCTTAAAAAATACTGTTTTAAACATACCTGCATGTTAGTGCTTTTGAACACAGACCAGATTACAACTTCACGATACATCAATAAACTATATAGTACTGATCATTTACTAATGGTCTGTTCATCATTAGTTCAAGATTAACGATTGTTTATTGAGATAAGGATACTTTTCAGTGACATATTAGCCTACATATTGACATATTACACATCTACTAATGATCTTGTATCATGATTTACAATTTTTTAAGATAACTTAAAACACATTTGTAAATCGTTTGCATGCAACTTATTAATCATTTATTAATGTAGTTGTGTTTTATAAATAATTAGTTAAATATTAGTTAAATAATTAGTCTTTCTAAGCGCAGATTTTGGCAGAATAAACAGGTTGAAAATAAATATTAAAATGTTTTTATAAAGTTAAAATATTTTTATTTATTACAATTTGTAAAGCATATTTTCCATTTTATTTACTTAATATATAACGTAGTCAATAAAGTTAGAAAATCAGTGAATTTCTCTGTGTCTGGAAAAGTAAAGATTTAGCTCTGTCAAATCAATTAATTACATCTAACATAAAATGTGTGCACATATATATATATATGTGTGTGTGTGTGTATATATGTATGTGTGTGTGTGTGTTTATTTACACACACACACACACACACACACACACTAACCCTACCCCTAAACCTACCCATCACAGAAAACTTTATGCATTTTTAAATTTTTAATAATACACTGTTTAGTATGTTTTTAAAGAAATTTGAAATACGAGGACTCAGGAAATGTCCTCATAAATCAAGTTCACATTGTAATACCAGTGTAATACCCATGTCATTATACAAATTTCTGTCCTCATAAATCACAAACACACACACACACACACACACACACATATATATATATTTATATACATATGCATACATACAGTAAATGGGTGTGCACACACACACACATATATACTCACATATATTATATAAACAAAAACTTTTATGTTAGATGCAATTAATTGACATCAGATTTGACAGCACTATAAAGATTAAAAAAATACATTTTAAAAATGAAAGATTACCAAAAGATGTGGAAATTCGATGGCCAATAGGTGCTATTATCTGGCATAATATATGTATTATTCATGTTTGACCAACATATCTGCAGTATTTTGTACAAATTAAAGGTTTCAAAGTTTTCAAAGCTCAAACAAGAGCTTTAACAAGTCTAATAGGAAGTCTGTCTCTTTGTTACAGGACAAAAATTGTCCGGACCCGTGAATCAGAATCAAGGGTTCATGTCACAGGTAAAAATCCTGAGAAATGTAAATTATAGGCTATACACCATAGCTGTCATGAAAATATTCGGGTTTTATTGTTTTGTTCATAGGGTCCGTAATGAAGGTCCACACTGAGGAATAATCGTCAGGTGTGGAACTCAAGGATGCACTTTTGGGTTCCAGCCCAGTGATTACATGACTAAGGGATCTCTCAGGCAAACCCATGCAGTTCCTCTAGAGAAGGTCAGAGGAGCGTCTGTATCTTCATATACAGTAACATATGTGGTTACAGAAATACATTGAGGGCATAGGGTTCTTGAAATAATCTGTATGGGTCTGGTGTCCTTTCATCTTTGAATGAAGCCGTTGAACAGCTGAAGCACAGCTCCCTATGCTGACTCTAGGGATTTGTGTTATGCCCCTGGGGCCGGGAACATGATGGAATGGGTGCTGAGCAAAGGTGCTGTGACCCATGGAAACATGAACTTAAACTGTCACCACAGCTGGCAATGTCAGTAAATTGTATAACACATAACACCTCCCCCACTTCCCCACCTTTGTACATGCAAAAAAAATTGAATCATTTAAGTGGCTTTTCACAATTCATATGTTTGGGATAGAGAGCCGGACTCTAGTGAAGATGTGGGAAATGTTGTAAATTGTAAAATGAACAGGTGGTCCCTTTGGGCCACAGCCTTGATTTATCCCAGATGGAGAGATATTGATGTTTTAAGTTGTTTACTCAATATATCTTCCAAAACTGTATTTAAAATTGTTGTAAAACTTTCTAATAAAAATCAGTTGTATTTGTACACGTCAATGCATTTTATTTACGACTAAAATATACTTAATCATATAAATTACAACTAAAAATATGGAAATATGAGCCACCATCTCTTGTTGCAAAGCAGGACAGTGGATATTGACCAGATGAATGCCATCTTCTTTTACCATGAGTGAGCAGGTCTGGCAGCAAAGCGACAAATGTTACCAGAAGTGGCACTCTGGGAATTAGGTCTCGTGTCCTCAAGAGAGACATACAGAGCCAACAACAGGAATAAATCACTATTACAACCCTCTCGTGTCTCCAAAACCACATTTCACACATAAAAATGACATGAATCCTAAATAATACTAGATTTTATTTAGTCTGTCTGGTGTGACATTTTGTAATGAAGAAAAAAGCATTTTTATTTGTAATGGTAATGACATTCATATTCAATATTATACAACACAATCTCATTTAAGTCAGTGATTTTAGCAGCATAAAAGAAGAGGTAACAGTTTTATAATTAATTTAATTCATCATATAACATGTACCAACCTCAAAATACATGTTTCCCTGCTGCATACATTTCATACCAAAAAAATAGTACTATATCACATAGTAATATCTTTTAGCTTTTAACAACATATCTTGAAACTTAAAATAGCACCATGCTTGTTTCACCACTGAGAATTCAACATATTCCACCTTACTTTCTGTTTCTCACACACACAGATTCTGCCTTGGTCGACAAGAGGCCATCAAGTGCCATTAACATGTTACAAATGGGTCACCAGTGTGTTTACAGAGTGTTTTTTTTTTTTTTTTTGCTAGAAATATACACAGTGATTTATTTGAAATCCAAGCCTTTCGACGGTGGTCCCCACCATTCCCTGCATTTAACACTTGTAAAAATAGTTACGTCTTAAATTGTTTTTCAATTCTAGCTAAATATAACTATGTTGTTATGGCTGAATTGTGATAGGTAGATACACTGTAGGCTGAATTGTGATAGACAGACAGACATATAGATAGATAGATAGATAGATAGATAGATAGATAGATAGATAGATAGATAGATAGATAGATAGATAGATAGATAGATAGATAGATAGAAAGAAAATAACCCAGGCTAACTTACAGTCTTCCAGTTACTTCAGTGTGAAATGGGTAGGAACGCAAGTTTTAGCATTAGCGTGGCTCTGCATGTGTTCTGTGAGCAGGGAATCCTGAGGGAAAGATTTACTGCATTGCCCGCATACAAAGATCATGCCTTCCCCATGCTGCTTCTCATGCCTCTTGAGTGCTGCAAGGTGGCCAAATGACATATCGCACCGCTGGCAGTGGTAAGACTGCACAGCTGCGTGAATACGCTGGTGTCGCACAAGTCGGGACGCCACAGCGAATGCAACCCCACATTCTGAGCACTTGTGTGGCCGCACTCCACTGTGAACTGTGAGATGTTCGGTGAGATTGGAGGACTTAGTGAAAGCTTTGGAGCAAATAGAGCAGGCGAAGGGACGCACTCCGCTGTGGATTTTCCTGTGCTCCGTCATGCGACTGGCCAGGGCAAATGCCTTCCCGCACTCCGGACAAACAAATGGCCTCTCGCCCAAATGCGTACGCTCATGGCGGAGAAGAGACAGGGGTTTGTTGAAGGTTTTGCCGCATTGCTTGCAGAGGAACGGCTTGTTGTTGGTGTGCATGTTGCGCTCGTGTTTCCGCAGGTCAGAGGAGCGCACAAAGTCCTTGCCGCATTCCTCACAGATGTATGGCTTCTCTCCGGTGTGCGTTCGGATGTGTTTGCGGAAGTCAGAGGACCAAATGTAGCTTTTCTCACAAAACGGGCACTGGTAAGGTCTTTCGCCCGTGTGCAGCCGCTTGTGCTGCTGAAGAGTCCCCTGGTGCGAGTAGGCCTTCCCGCACAAGTCACAAACGTGTGGTTTAAGACCGCGGTGAGTATCGATGTGGCTCAACAGGTTGCTGGATTTTTTGAAAGCCCAGTTGCAGTAAGTGCACTTGTATGGACGGTTTTCCGTGTTTCCCTCCATTCCTCGCTTCTTAATTGTCGCAAACACTACCTGATTTCTTAAAACCTGCTTCTGTGAAGATTTCAGGTTGTCCGCTACGTTTCCCTCCACCTCACATTCGTCAGCCGCAGCTTCATGCTGATTTCTTGGATCCGTTGCTAGTTCACATGGAGTAGTGATATCCACCTTCTTATTCACCTTCACATTGGTGATGCTGGTCGCTTCCAAGCGCTCATGATTCAGTTGGGACTTATAGTCAGATCCAGACTCAGCCTCCACGTCAGCTTCATCCACTCTCCTTTCCTTTCCAGAGGATTGTTCAGAACTTTTCACATGAAGGTGGCAAGAAGCTTCAGTTCTTGGATTTTTAGTAATCATCTCTTGGATTCTCGTCTTATTGTTTTTTCTTTCATCGCAACTGGTAGAAGTGCTGATATCCTCTTCAGTATGTAGATTAAGGCTCATTTTCATGGTGTCTGCAATACTCTCCTTAGGCAGATAATGCCTCTTGCTGATGAGAATCTTTCTAATACTTCGTTTTGATATGTAGGCATTATCTTTTAAAGCTGCTGGATTCCACAGGTCATTCATATTAGCCATTGTAGTTTAGTGCATTGACCTTTATTAGCCAATAGAAATAATCTATGTTTGCAATGCCTGCCAAAAATATTTCATACATTTAGTTGTCAGATTTATATAAAGTATAATATTATTACAAATACAGTTGATCTCAATTTTATAATTCATAATCATATTGTCAATTGTCAATCAATTATAATCAATTGTACAGCAGATTCAATTCTAAGAGGCTCTTGTTTGCCTTATTTTAGGCTATGAATTAACTCTGGATTTGAGAGTAATGATATCCAGTATAAATTATATTGACTGGGAGACCATCCAGTAGATCGCCTTGATCTTAGAGCTACGCAGTCCTGAGCCAGCAAAGAACAAGACTTTATTATCAGCTGTCATAGTGCATAGTGTGCACTCCAAAGAAACGTTCAACTATTCTACACATGCAAAGAGTCTCTTACCTTGGCAGCAACAAGTCCACCAATGCCGATTTCAAAGAGAGCAATTAATGCACTTCCTCTTTATGGTGGATTTTAGGCAGACGTTTAGAATACCATAGGAGGAGCCAGAGCTTACACTTCACATGGGGGAGTGCAACATATTCTGGCAGTGGTCAGCACTTTAGCAAAACCATTTGCTGTGGGGAAAGATCAGCTCAATGACCCTTTCACCCATGACAGGCGTGAGGTACAAGATATTTCCCGGGGAACAGCACATAACATACATGCATAGATGTGATTACAATCCACCGGGATTATATTTAACCACTATAGAGTATATAGCTTTTTTGTTTGTTTTTTGTTGCAAAAGTAAGATGCAATCATTTCCAATATTTTTAAAAGTACAAGCCATTTAAGTGACATGTGAAGGCCAAGTATGGTAACCCATAGTCGGAATTTGCATTTAACTAATCTAAGAAAGTGCACACACGTAAGGAGCAGTGAGTAGTGAACACACACACACATCCAGCTTATACTATATACTATCTCTAATAGCAGTTTCTATGTTTGATGTTCACAGGTAAATTTTCACTGTGGCATTATTTATTTTACATTTTCTAAGTATGTAAGGCAGTTTTTGACTGACTGAGGAGATGTGTCCATCTTCTACATTCTTTAGTTAATTTAATTAGCATCTAAATATTTCTACTAATTATTGAGTGAGAGAATTAGGAACAGGAATAACCTGCTGATGCAAGACATAACTAACAACCTGATACATGTCCAGCAGCAGTGCATATAGATAAAAAAATTAAGAGTCAGAGGAAATATGAGAGGAAGAGAACATGCTGTAGAGCAGCTAGTACCAGACACCTGTTTGCTCCTTAAGGTTCAATCAGTGCAAATGCACTGGCAGGGGAATCCTGACAGTGAGGCTTGCTCTCTACAGCAGTGTTTGCCAACCCTCACTAGAGGTCACTACAGATTTACAAGAGTCATTTTCAATCCTGGTCCTGGAGACCCTCAGCACTACAAATTTTATGTCTCTGTTTTCTGACAAATTTCAATTCCTATTGAGCTGATTATCTATATCATAGATGCACTCTCTTCCATTGTAGTAAGGCCCTGTCCCAAATGGCACACTTCATATGCACTTTCGGTCTTGTGGACTTATCATGGTTGCAGCGTGCGTGTGTCCGTTAAGTCCATGAGACCATAGGGTGTCCCATTTGTCATTTTAGGTTTCAGAAGGGTGCTCGTGAGCGCCCCCTTTGCGGTCGATATGTGCCCTTGATGCGCACTTCTGCTGAGGTCGCACTGATGCGAGCTCTGCAGCAGACTTCTTTCCGACAGTTAAAGCAGTGTTACGTTACGAAAGTGCGGACTCGTAGGAAGACCACGAGTGCTTAGGGTGACATTTGGGACAGGGCCTAAGTGAAGCCACCAGTGTCCCAATATTCACGAAAATGCAGACTCGTAGGAAGACTGCGAGTGCTTAGGTATCCAGTGTCCAGGGGCGGTTCTAGAGGCGGGGCCACAGGGGCCCTGGCCCCTGCTGAAATCTGATTGGCCCCCGTTCCTAGGGGTGAGGGAAAAAATCGATTCTTAGATGCATCGTGATGCGGACGTGGACGATTCTGAATCGATTCACAAATGTCAAAAATCGATTTTCTAAAAAAAAAAGATATTTTTTTTCCTAATAACGTAATATTGACGGAACGCAAAAGGCGGAACTCTAAAGCGGACGTGCAGTGCGCGGACAGTCTGTGGCGTGCACATAACAGTCGCGCACATAACAGACGCATGATGGCTGAGCGCCAAATTCGAACGGCACCCTCTTTGTTAAAAGCTAACGTATGGAAAATTGGCAATTTCATTGTTACCTATTTAGTATTTTTTGTATGAGAGCTGCTTTCTGTATTGTTTAGTTTTCACATCAATATGCTGTAAACCGATCTGTTATACGTAAGTTATACTGCCCTGCAATATGTGCAATGCCAGTCACAAAAAGTTACATTTTGACTGTGCTCTCTGCAGATGTTCATTCACTTTTTTTGTATAAGCTGTTTTTGATTGTAGTATACAGCAAACATTTCAGGTCATAACTCTTTATTATGTAGTTGTGAATAAGAGCGGCTTTGAATGTTACTAATTATTCAGAATATGCACAAGTCCACAAGCATTATGTCTGTATGAGAGCTGCTGGTACATCATTCTATATTTCTGAACGAAAACTGTTTGTGAATTTGCTACAGCAAAATGGGTACTATACGGTTATCCGAACCACATGTGATGACCTACCCCAACCCCGCCCCTAAACCTACCCGTCACTGGGGTTACGACCAACCAAGAGCGGTTGTGGTCACGTGTGGTCAGGTGTGGTCCGGATAACCGTATAGTACCGCAAAAGTTTTTTTTTTGTCTGAAGGATTATATTGCTCATTGGAAATAACAGGAGGATGTTGGTTAGAAGTCTATTATTAAATGCTAGAGATTCAGAATATGCTGAAGTTTGAATTAATTTACTACAAGTATGCTGCTAGTACAGGCACACATTTATTTTCCTGTTGGTTCTTTGCAATGTTGGGACAAATGCTGGCAAATGTAAACTTACAGTTGACTTGCCAAATCACTTCCATTTGTTTTATTAATAAAATGAATATAGGAAGTATTGGAAGTAAGTTTGTTATGGGTCATCATACATACTTTGCTTTAAAAGTACCAAGTAGTAAAAAAAAAAAAAAAAAAAAACCCGCTAATTGTTACCCTCTGAATCGTAATCGAATCGAATCGTGAGGTGCCTAGACTAGAGATTCCCACCCATCAATCGTCGACGAGAAGAGCAACCGGAGAATTCTTCACAACGATCACAGATGCAATTCCACCCCCAAACAATTAACAATAATTTACTGTTTATAAGCGACGACATGATTATGAAACTTAAAAGGTGGAATTCAGAAAGAAGTGCATTGTGTCCTTTATGCACAGTATAAAAATCATTAAGAACTTTACATGCTCATAATTTTTTATTATAGCGTTTGAAAAAGGAATGACTGCCGAAATGTATTTGCACCGTACTGAATAAATTATTTTGTGTGCTTGAATGTACCCTGTATTTGGCCCTTGAATGTAACATGTGGCCCCTTAATGGCCCCTGTTACAGAAAAATCCTAGAACCGCCACTGCCAGTGTCCCAATATGGCGCTGACATCTTGGGTCTTGAGTCTGCACAGTAGTGGAGCCACGATATCAAGGCCCAAACTCCCGCAGAATCGGTTAGTACAGTTTATGTAGGTGTTAAATAAACAGTTATGGAAATGTAGAAATTAAACTTTAAGCTCCAATCTCCTCCCGAAGATCCCGAAAAAAGTCTGTTAGTGCCTCAGTGACTACTTCACTCAGAGAAGCTGTCAATCTCCGCTGTCAATCATGACGTCACATCCCCGTTTTTATAGCATCAAATAACTAACAAAAACAAACTTATTTAAAGAACGAACACTTGAACTAACATCAGCGTGATAAAATCTGTATAAAATGTCACAAACCATCTTTGGAAAAAAAATATTTGAAGTGTAATTTGATTGTTTAGTTTGTATCACGTTCTTTACGTTACATAGAGAAGGCGGGGTTTATGACCTATACTGCATCCAGCCACCTGGTGGCGATCAAGATGCTTTGGCTTCACTTTTCAGGACTCGTGTGGCACGCTTGGCTTGATTTTAATCAGGTATGTTTAATAAGAGAGACATACAAAATATGCAGTGCTGTGTGGGTCTCCAGGACCAGGATAGACCTTTCTCACAACTTACGTATTTGTGACCGGAAATACGCAATCGTCGTGGTAATCTACTTCCTCCGCAGTCAAGGCAACATAAACAAATGGCACAAGCAACTAGCAAGAGCTATTGACACGCTAATGATGTGTCATTTTAGTTAAAGGGACACCAGGCAACTCTTGAGTGTTATTTCTCTACGAAGCTCCCCCTAGTGTCTGGTAGTAAATGCTTTCATACACTCTGTCGTAAAAACGAACTGTTGTCACCCCACCCCCCTCGCCACGAGCAACCCAGCTGATCAGCTGTCAACCCAGCTGAGCAGAGGAACCGGCTATTTCAAAACCAGTTATGTCTACCGAGGCAAGTAAAGCAATACTTTCTTTCCAACTGATGCCGATTTTTTTTATTTTATTGTGTTGTCATGCATACTAGTATTTTTACCGGGAACGAACGATATGAACGAGGCGAACTGCTTTCGTGTTTGTTTGTTTTTGGGAGAGTGGGCATGAGCATAAAATATATATATATCGGAGGCTAATATTTGTCTAAAGTTATATTAGCAAGGTTCATCTAGTAGAATGACGGTTACCTTTGCCTGTCTAAGAAAACATCAGAAAGTTTTTTCTAGCTCGATCATGATATGTGCAACATGTTTATTGCCTATTATCAGACGCGTTGACTTAGTGACATAAAATAAAAGTGTAAGTTACACAAATAAAACCGACAGAAGAACGGCCACACAACTACAGAAATCAAACGTGTTTGCTATGACAATGCCTAACATCAAAGTTATAGTATCTAGCGTAACGTTACTAGTAAGCCCGTAACAGACAGCGATCATAATAAAAAAAACTTTACAGACAATAGCAAACATCCTGAGGTCACAATTACTTGAAATTTAAATATTAAACACAGTTTATTCCAAAGATACTTACAAGTGCAACAGCAATAAGGCCAGGTCAGCATCCGTTTTGCAGGCTTCTGTTTCTCTCAGTTCTCACCATTCTGAAAAAGCCGGTCCGATATTTAACTTTACTCGAGTCTGACTTATTGCTCGGTCAGTCTCCCGTTTCCTCTTTCGTTGGTCCTCCGACAAAGATTTCCTAGCTTTCTGCTTCTTTTTACAGGCTCAGCCATAACTAAATCTATCGTTGCCCTTTGCTTAGCTAGCCGGTGCTTGAATGGGGGCGTGTAATTACGTGTGCAGTGCCGTCAAGCAATTCGTTACATCGCGAGACCTGATATCACGCGATACTTCCTGACACCGACCCGCGTCCCAAAGTTGCAAGTGAGTTTTTTCCGCTCTCGGGCACCAGGGGGGTGCGAAACCACCACCATTCAACCCGAAATAAGTAATATAACCATTCCACTGACTCCGAAGCTGTTCAGTTAAGGTTAAAAAGTTACCTAGAGCCCCTTTAACAGTTCAGTAACAGTTAGCCTCGCTCTCTACTTACCTTGATATTTATGGACAAATTCCTTGTGGAAAGTTTTTTACCCTTTATTTCTTTTTTTCTTTTTGGTGACGGAGTTTTCCTCCACGAGTCGTCACATCAGCAAATGTAATATTTGGCAAATCCGTTAATGAAGTTGTGTAGACTCTTTGATCCATTTTAAACTTGCCCGGGTTTATGTTTTTCTGATGTGTTGACGCTTGACAGGAACTCCGCTTCCACAACGATTACGTATTTCCGGTTATTGTGAGCAAGGTCTATTGAGTGCTTACCAGTTTGAGGATAAACCACAATACAATTGATGACGGTTAGTATAACAGTTTAATATTCTAATCATCATTAAAACCGTATTTGATTATCCGGATTTGAAAAACTCACGGTAAAGGCTACTGTCCAGCATTAAGTTAGCAAATGTCTCATACAGGTGTAGCATGCAGCGTAGGTTTTGTTTTGTGTGAAAACATGGCAAAAGAATTGAGAGGTTTTACAACCTCTGAGTGCTGAGGGAAATGAATTTAAGTATGTTGAATGAACTATGAATGCAGGGAACTAAGGGAATGAAGGGAACTAACTGCTTTCAGAAAAGCTTTGATGGCATTTTCTTTTCATCTTACCTGCAGAGTTCAGCTACTACAAACCCAATTTAACACACCTGAACGTCAGAATTGTGAGCAGACATTTCCCCCCTCAGACTTTATCCCCCGGTTTCATCCCCCTGCCCCGGTATCTAGTCTCAGACTAAGGCCCTGTCCACACGAACATGGGTATTTTCAAAAACGTCGATTTCTCTATTGTTTGGCCATTCGTCTATCTATCTATCTATCTATCTATCTATCTATCTATCTATCTATCTATCTATCTATCTATCTATCTATCTTTTTTTTCTTTCTTTCTTTCTTTCTTTCTTTCTTTCTTTCTTTCTTTCTCTCTCTCTCTTTCTTTTTTTTTCTCTCTCTGTCTCTCTTTCTTTCTTTCTATCTTTCTTTCTATCTGTCTATCTTTTTTCTTTTTGTCTATCTTTTTCTTCTTTATCTATCTATCTATCTATCTATCTATCTATCTATCTTTCTTTCTTTCTATCTGTCTATCTTTTTTCTTTTTGTCTATCTTTTTCTTCTTTGTATATCTATCTATCTATCTATCTATCTATCTATCTATCTATCTATCTATATATCTATCTATATATCTATCTATATATCTATATATCTCTTTGTTTCTATCTAATTTCTATCTATCTATCTAATTTCTAATCTATCTATCTATCTATCTATCTATCTATCTATCTATCTATCTATCTATCTATCTCTTTGTTTCTATCTAATTTCTATCTATCTATCTATCTATCTATCTATCTATCTAATTTTAATTTCTATCTATCTATCTATCTTTTTTCTTTTTGTCTATCTTTTTCTTTTTTGTCTATCTATCTATCTATCTATCTATCTATCTATCTATCTATCTATCTATCTATCTATCTCTTTGTTTCTATCTAATTTCTATCTATCTATCTAATTTTAATTTCTATCTATCTATCTATCTATCTATCTATCTATCTATCTATCTCTTTGTTTCTATCTAATTTCTATCTATCTATCTATCTATCTATCTATCTATCTATCTATCTATCTATCTAATTTTAATTTCTATCTATCTATCTATCTTTTTTCTTTTTGTCTATCTTTTTCTTTTTTGTCTATCTATCTATCTATCTATCTATCTATCTATCTATCTATCTATCTATCTCTTTGTTTCTATCTAATATCTATCTATCTATCTATCTATCTATCTATCTATCTATTTTAATTTCTATCTATCTATCTATCTATCTATCTATCTATCTATCTATCTATCTATCTATCTATCTATTTATCTATCTCTTTGTTTCTATCTAATTTCTATCTATCTATCTATCTCATTTTAATTTCTATCTATCTATCTATCTATCTATCTATCTTTTTTCTTTTTGTCTATCTTTTTCTTCTTTGTCTATCTATCTATCTATCTATCTATCTATCTATCTATCTATCTATCTATCTATCTATCTATCTATCTATCTATCATCTATCTATCTATCTATCTATCTCTTTGTTTCTATCTAATATCTATCTATCTATCTATCTATCTATCTAATTTTAATTTCTATCTATCTATCTATCTATCTATCTATCTATCTATCTATCTATCTATCTATCTATCTCTTTGTTTCTATCTAATTTATATCTATCTATGTATCTATCTATCTATCTATCTATCTATCTATCTATCTATCTATCTATCTATCTATCTATCTATCTATCTAATTTTAATTTCTATCTATCTATCTATCTATCTATCTATCTATCTATCTCTTTGTTTCTATCTAATTTCTATCTATCTATCTATCTATCTATCTATCTATCTATCTATCTATCTATTTATCTATCTCTTTGTTTCTATCTAATTTCTATCTATCTATCTATCTAATTTTAATTTCTATCTATCTATCTATCTATCTATCTATCTTTTTTCTTTTTGTCTATCTTTTTCTTCTTTGTCTATCTATCTATCTATCTATCATCTATCTATCTATCTATCTATCTATCTATCTATCTATCTATCTATCTATCTCTTTGTTTCTATCTAATATCTATCTATCTATCTATCTATCTAATTTTAATTTCTATCTATCTATCTATCTATCTATCTATCTATCTATCTATCTATCTATCTATCTATCTATCTATCTCTTGTTTCTATCTAATTTATATCTATCTATCTATCTATGTATCTATGTATCTATCTATCTATCTATCTATCTATCTATCTATCTATCTATCTATCTAATTTTAATTTCTATCTATCTATCTATCTATCTATCTAATTTTAATTTCTATCTATCTATCTATCTATCTATCTATCTATCTATCTATCTATCTATCTCTTTGTTTCTATCTAATTTCTATCTATCTATCTATCTATCTATCTATCTATCTATCTATCTTTTTTCTTTTTGTCTATCTTTTTCTTCTTTGTCTATCTATCTATCTATCTATCTATCTATCTATCTATCTATCTATCTATCTATCTATCTATCTATCTCTTTGTTTCTATCTAATATCTATCTATCTATCTATCTATCTAATTTTAATTTCTATCTATCTATCTATCTATCTATCTATCTATCTATCTATCTATCTATCTCTTTGTTTCTATCTAATTTCTATCTATCTATCTATCTATCTATCTATCTATCTTTTTTCTTTTTGTCTATCTTTTTCTTCTTTGTCTATCTATCTATCTATCTATCTATCTATCTATCTATCTATCTATCTCTTTGTTTCTATCTAATATCTATCTATCTATCTATCTATCTAATTTTAATTTCTATCTATCTATCTATCTATCTATCTATCTATCTATCTATCTATCTATCTATCTATCTATCTATCTATCTCTTTGTTTCTATCTAATTTCTATCTATCTATCTATCTATCTATCTATCTATCTATCTATCTATCTATCTCTTTGTTTCTATCTAATTTCTATCTATCTATCTATCTATCTATCTATCTATCTATCTATCTATCTATCTCTTTGTTTCTATCTAATTTCTATCTATCTAATTTATATCTATCTGTCTATCTATCTATCTATCTATCTATCTATCTATCTATCTATCTATCTATCTATCTAATTTTAATTTCTATCTATCTATCTATCTATCTATCTATCTATCTATCTATCTATCTATCTATCTCTTTGTTTCTATCTAATTTCTATCTATCTATCTATCTATCTATCTATCTATCTATCTATCTATCTTTTTTCTTTTTGTCTATCTTTTTCTTCTTTGTCTATCTATCTATCTATCTATCTATCTATCTATCTATCTATCTATCTATCTATCTATCTCTTTGTTTCTATCTAATATCTATCTATCTATCTATCTAATTTTAATTTCTATCTATCTATCTATCTATCTATCTATCTATCTATCTATCTATCTATCTATCTATCTCTTTGTTTCTATCTAATTTCTATCTATCTATCTATCTATCTATCTATCTATCTATCTATCTAACTATCTATCTATCTCTTTGTTTCTATCTAATTTCTATCTATCTATCTATCTATCTATCTATCTATCTATCTATCTATCTATCTATCTAATTTATATCTATCTGTCTATCTATCTATCTATCTATCTATCTATCTATCTATCTATCTCTTTGTTTCTATCTAATTTCTATCTATCTATCTATCTATCTATCTATCTATCTATCTATCTATCTATCTGTGAGAGACGATATAATAAGATGCCATATTTCAAGAGTTTTTGTACTTTACTCTGTTATCCTTTTAATTTACACTCACGTTGTCTTTCCAAGTTGTGTATTTTTTCTTTATAGGTCACATCTAGAGAATTTTTATGTAGAGATTTACAACATAATTATTTGCAAAATAATAAAAGTAAAGTAAAGTATACATTCTTTCTAAATACATCTTTTGTTTTTGTTTTCATATTTTTTACTACATTAAAAGTTTCTGGAATTCATTGTCCCACCTAGTATGCACACTAAATTTGAAACCATTTTACTGCAGCATTTTGGAGATATGTCAATTTATTCGACTTCAGAGGCCTATAAACACCTCATTTCTAATAAGTAGAAAAAACGAATGGTCAGTTTTTACAGGGGACGTCCCATATAGAATGCAAACTTCATATGTAACAATTTTTACTGCAGCATTTTGGAGATATGTCACATTTTACTATTTTAGAGGCCTATAAAGACCTTATTTCTAATAAGTAGAAAAAACTAATGGCCATTTCTTATAGGGGAGGTCCCATACAGTATGCACACCTCATATCAAAGCATTTTACTGTAGCGTTTTGGAGATATGTCACATTTTACTACTTTAGAGGCCTATAAAGACCTCATTTCTAATAAGTAGAAAAAACTAATGGCCATTTCTTATAGGGGACGTCCCATACAGTATGTACACCTCATATCAAAATATTTTACTATAGCATTTTGGAGATATGTCACATTTTGCTACTTTAGAGGCCTATAAAAACCTCATTTCTAATAAGTAGAAAAAACTAATGGTCAGTCCTTATAGGGGACGTCCCATAGAGTATGTACACCTCATATCAAAATATTTTACTGTAGCATTTTGGAGATATGTCACATTTTGCTACTTTAGAGGCCTATAAAGACCTCATTTCTAATAAGTAGAAAAAACTAATGGTCAGTCCTTATAGGGGACGTCCCATACAGTATGTACACCTCATATCAAAATATTTTACTGTAGCATTTTGGAGATATGGAGATAACATTTTGCTACTTTAGAGGCCTATAAAGACCTCATTTCTAATAAGTAGAAAAAACTAATGGCCATTTCTTATAGGGGACGTCCCATACAGTATACACGCCTCATATCAAAACATTTTACTGTAGCATTTTGGAGATATGTCACATTTTACTACTTCAGAGGCCTAGAAAGACCTCATTTCTAATAAGTAGAAAAAACTAATTGTCATTTCTTATAGGGGACGTCCCATACAGTATGCACACCTCATATCAAAACATTTTACTGCAGCATTTTGGAGTTTTGTAACATTTTACTAATTAAGAGGCCTATAAAGACCTCATTTCTAATAAGTAGAAAAAACTAGGCTAATGGTCAGTCCTTATAGGGGACGCCCCATACAATATGCATACCTCATATCAAAGAATTTTACTGCAGCATTTTGGAGTTTTGTCACATTTTACTATTTTAGAGGCCTATAAAGACCTCATTTCTAATAAGTAGAAAAAACGAACGGCCATTTCTTATAGGGGACGTCCCATACAGTATGTACACCTCATATCAAAATATTTTACTGCAGCATTTTGGAGTTTTGTAACATTTTACTAATTTAGAGGCCTATAAAGACCTCATTTCTAATAAGTAGAAAAAACTAATGGTCAGTCCTTATAGGGGACGCCCCATACAATATGCATACCTCATATCAAAGAATTTTACTGCAGCATTTTGGAGTTTTGTCACATTTTACTACTTTAGAGGCCTATAAAGACCTCATTTCTAATAAGTAGAAAAAACGAATGGCCATTTCTTATAGGGGACGTCCCATACAGTATACACGCCTCATATCAAAACATTTTACTGTAGCATTTTGGAGATATGTCACATTTTACTACTTCAGAGGCCTAGAAAGACCTCATTTCTAATAAGTAGAAAAAACTAATGGTCAGTCCTTATAGGGGACGTCCCATACAGTATGCACACCTCATATCAAAACATTTTACTGCAGCATTTTGGAGTTTTGTAACATTTTACTAATTTAGAGGCCTATAAAGACCTCATTTCTAATAAGTAGAAAAAACGAACGGCCATTTCTTATAGGGGACGTCCCATACAGTATGCACACCTCATATCAAAACATTTTACTGCAGCATTTTGGAGTTTTGTAACATTTTACTAATTTAGAGGCCTATAAAGACCTCATTTCTAATAAGTAGAAAAAACTAATGGTCAGTCCTTATAGGGGACGCCCCATACAATATGCATACCTCATATCAAAGAATTTTACTGCAGCATTTTGGAGTTTTGTCACATTTTACTACTTTAGAGGCCTATAAAGACCTCATTTCTAATAAGTAGAAAAAACTAATGGTCATTTCTTTTAGGGGACGTCCCATACAGTATGTACACCTCATATCAAAATATTTTACTGTAGCATTTTGGAGATATGTCACATTTTGCTACTTTAGAGGCCTATAAAGACCTCATTTCTAATAAGTAGAAAAAACTAATGGTCAGTCCTTATAGGGGACGTCCCATACAGTATGTACACCTCATATCAAAACATTTTACTGCAGCATTTTGGAGTTATGTCACATTTTACTACTTCAGAGGCCTAGAAAGACCTCATTTCTAATAAGTAGAAAAAACTAATGGTCAGTCCTTATAGGAGTCGTCCCATACAGTATGCACACCTCATATAAAAACATTTTACTGAAGCATTTTGGAGTTTTGTAACATTTTACTAATTTAGAGGCCTATAAAGACCTCATTTCTAATAAATAGAAAAAACTAATGGTCAGTCCTTATAGGGGACGCCCCATACAATATGCATACCTCATATCAAAGAATTTTACTGCAGCATTTTGGAGTTTTGTAACATTTTACTAATTAAGAGGCCTATAAAGACCTCATTTCTAATAAGTAGAAAAAACTAGGCTAATGGTCAGTCCTTATAGGGGACGCCCCATACAATATGCATACCTCATATCAAAGAATTTTACTGCAGCATTTTGGAGTTTTGTCACATTTTACTATTTTAGAGGCCTATAAAGACCTCATTTCTAATAAGTAGAAAAAACGAACGGCCATTTCTTATAGGGGACGTCCCATACAGTATGTACACCTCATATCAAAATATTTTACTGCAGCATTTTGGAGTTTTGTAACATTTTACTAATTTAGAGGCCTATAAAGACCTCATTTCTAATAAGTAGAAAAAACTAATGGTCAGTCCTTATAGGGGACGCCCCATACAATATGCATACCTCATATCAAAGAATTTTACTGCAGCATTTTGGAGTTTTGTCACATTTTACTACTTTAGAGGCCTATAAAGACCTCATTTCTAATAAGTAGAAAAAACGAATGGCCATTTCTTATAGGGGACGTCCCATACAGTATACACGCCTCATATCAAAACATTTTACTGTAGCATTTTGGAGATATGTCACATTTTACTACTTCAGAGGCCTAGAAAGACCTCATTTCTAATAAGTAGAAAAAACTAATGGTCAGTCCTTATAGGGGACGTCCCATACAGTATGCACACCTCATATCAAAACATTTTACTGCAGCATTTTGGAGTTTTGTAACATTTTACTAATTTAGAGGCCTATAAAGACCTCATTTCTAATAAGTAGAAAAAACGAACGGCCATTTCTTATAGGGGACGTCCCATACAGTATGCACACCTCATATCAAAACATTTTACTGCAGCATTTTGGAGTTTTGTAACATTTTACTAATTTAGAGGCCTATAAAGACCTCATTTCTAATAAGTAGAAAAAACTAATGGTCAGTCCTTATAGGGGACGCCCCATACAATATGCATACCTCATATCAAAGAATTTTACTGCAGCATTTTGGAGTTTTGTCACATTTTACTACTTTAGAGGCCTATAAAGACCTCATTTCTAATAAGTAGAAAAAACTAATGGTCATTTCTTTTAGGGGACGTCCCATACAGTATGTACACCTCATATCAAAATATTTTACTGTAGCATTTTGGAGATATGTCACATTTTGCTACTTTAGAGGCCTATAAAGACCTCATTTCTAATAAGTAGAAAAAACTAATGGTCAGTCCTTATAGGGGACGTCCCATACAGTATGTACACCTCATATCAAAACATTTTACTGCAGCATTTTGGAGTTATGTCACATTTTACTACTTCAGAGGCCTAGAAAGACCTCATTTCTAATAAGTAGAAAAAACTAATGGTCAGTCCTTATAGGGGTCGTCCCATACAGTATGCACACCTCATATAAAAACATTTTACTGAAGCATTTTGGAGTTTTGTAACATTTTACTAATTTAGAGGCCTATAAAGACCTCATTTCTAATAAATAGAAAAAACTAATGGTCAGTCCTTATAGGGGACGCCCCATACAATATGCATACCTCATATCAAAGAATTTTACTGCAGCATTTTGGAGTTTTGTCACATTTTACTATTTTAGAGGCCTATAAAGACCTCATTTCTAATAAGTAGAAAAAACGAACGGCCATTTCTTATAGGGGACGTCCCATATAGTATGTATACCTCATATCGAAGCATTTTACTGCAGCATTTTGGAGTTATGTCACATTTTACTACTTCAGAGGCCTATAAACACCTCATTTCTAATAAGAAGAAAAAAGTAATGGTCAGTTTTTACAGGGGATGTCCCAGACAGTATACACGCCTCATATCAAAGAATTTTACTGCAGCATTTTGGAGTTATGTCACATTTTACTACTTCAGTGGCCTATAAACACCTCATTTCTAATAAGTAGAAAAAGTAATGGTCAGTTTTTACAGGGGACGTCCCAGACAGTATGCACACCTCATATCAAAGAATTTTATTGCAGAATTTTGGAGTTTTGTCACATTTTACTACTTCAGAGGCCTATAAACACCTCATTTCTAATAAGTAGAAAAAACTAATGGCCATTTCTTATAGGGGACGTCCCATACAGTATGCACACCTCATATCAAAGAATTTTATTGCAGAATTTTGGAGTTTGTCACATTTTACTACTTCAGAGGCCTATAAACACCTCATTTCTAATAAGTAGAAAAAACTAATGGCCATTTCTTATAGGGGACGTCCCATACAGTATGCACACCTCATATCAAAACATTTTACTGCAGCATTTTGGAGTTATGTCACATTTTACTACTTCAGAGCCCTATAAAGACCTCATTTCTAATAAGTAGAAAAAACTAATGGTCAGTCCTTATTGGGGATGTCCCATACAATATGCATACCTCATATCAAAGAATTTTACTGCAGCATTTTGGAGTTTTGTCACATTTTACTACTTCAGAGGCCTATAAATACCTTATTTCTAATAAGTAGAAAAAACTAATGGCCATTTCTTATAGGGGACATCCCATACAGTATGTACACCTCATATCAAAATATTTTACTGTAGCATTTTGGAGATATGTCACATTTTGCTACTTTAGAGGCCTATAAAGACCTCATTTCTAATAAGTAGAAAAAACTAATGGTCAGTCCTTATAGGGGACGTCCCATACAGTATGTACACCTCATATCAAAATATTTTACTGTAGCATTTTGGAGATATGTCACATTTTGCTACTTTAGAGGCCTATAAAGACCTCATTTCTAATAAGTAGAAAAAACTAATGGTCAGTCCTTATAGGGGACGTCCCATACAGTATGTACACCTCATATCAAAATATTTTACTGTAGTATTTTGGAGCTATGTCACATTTTACTACTTTAGAGGCCTAGAAAGACCTCATTTCTAATAAGTAGAAAAAAACTAATGGTCAGTCCTTATAGGGGACGTCCCATACAGTATGCACACCTCATATCAAAACATTTTACTGCAGCATTTTGGAGTTTTGTAACATTTTACTAATTTAGAGGCCTATAAACACCTCATTTCTAATAAGTAGAAAAAAGTAATGGTCAGTTTTTACAGGGGACGTCCCAGACAGTATGCACACCTCATATCAAAACATTTTACTGCAGCATTTTGGAGTTTTGTCACATTTTACTACTTCAGAGGCCTATAAATACCTTATTTCTAATAAGTAGAAAAAACGAATGGTCAGTTCTTATAGGGGACGTCCCATACAGTATGCACACCTCATATCAAACCATATTACTGCAGCATTTTGGAGTTGTGTCACATTTTACTAATTCAGAGGCCTATAAAGACCTCATTTCTAATAAGTAGAAAAAAGTAATAGTCAGTTTTTACAGGGGACGTCCCATACAGTATGCACACCTCATATCAAACCATTTTACTGCAGCATTTTGGAGTTTTGTCACATTTTACTAATTCAGAGGCCTATAAACACCTCATTTCTAATAAGTAGAAAAAAGTAATGGTCAGATTTTCCAGGGGACGTCCCAGACAGTACGCACACCTCATATCAAGGAATTTTACTGCAGCATTTTGGAGTTATGTCACATTTTACTACTTCAGAGGCCTAGAAAGACCTAATTTCTAATAAGTAGAAAAAACTAATGGTCAGTTCTTATAGGGGACGTTCCATATAGTATGCATACCTCATATCAAAACATTTTACTGCAGCATTTTGGAGTTATGTCATATTTTACTACTTCAGAGGCTTATAAAGACCTCATTTCAAATAAGTAGAAATTCAGAATTTGTAGAGTGGTTGCTGGCGTCTTGTGAATGCTTGTGACGCCACTCACCGTCGTAACTGTGGACAACAACGCCATTCCCACTCACAACCCAGTTCCCAGCCAAGACCACCCAGACTGTGAGGATCAGCAGCATGAGCCCACCGCAAGCAGCGAGAATGAATCCACTGGTCCCGTCCAACCTCCCTCTCCCACCACCTCTCCAAACCACTTGTAATAAATGTGTATGTTTCCTCAGTATCTGTCTGTTTCTGCAGTCCCAAGACACTCCTGCCACCCAGTCATCTCCTCCTCCCATTAGTCCCGCAGTGCATCTCAGCCTCCTCTCAGTGGCTCGGCTACATCTTGGGCCTGCTAGGAGCCATCTCCTCCTGGGAGTGTGGAGACTGTGGCTCCGCCTCCAGCCTCTGAGTGCTCCGCCTCCGTTCCACCTCTACCCGTCGCCCTGGCTCCTGTGCTCTTACCACCCTCGACTCCAACGTGGACCATTGGCCATTCGGCCTCGCCGGGCTCCCTCGGCACGTCGGCTCCACTTGGGTTGGTCATCGCACCACTTTTGCCATGGACTTGTGGCCCATTTGTTGCCCTGTGGCCCTCCACCTCTTCAGCTTTGGCTAGCCCCGCACTCCCTCAGGCTCCACCTTCACATATGGTCGCTCCAGCTCAGCCTCTAACCTCAGGATCCCTGCTTCCACCTCAGGGGGTCGTCGTTGTGGCCCAGCCACGGTCGCATAGGTCTTTGTGTCTCACTGCCTCATCGCTTCTCTGGCTACGCGTTGTGCTCCACCTCCATCACTGTCGTCACCACCGGCAGTCCCGATGGTGGCGTCGGAACTCTTCACTCCATGGCTACTGCCTCCTGCGTTGTGCCATGGGAGGCAGTCCTGGCTGTGGTCTAATTATTAGAAATGAGGTCTTTATATGCCTCTAAAGTAAAATGTTACAAAACTCCAAATTGCTGCAGTAAAATGCTTTGATATGAGGTGTACATACTGTATGGCACGTCCCCTGTAAAAACTGACCATTACTTTTTTCTACTTATTAGAAATGAGGTCTTTATAGGCCTCTAAAGTAGTAAAATGTGACAAAACTCCAAAATGCTGCAGTAAAATGTTTTGATATGATGTGTGCATACTGTATGGGACGTCCCCTATAAGAACTGACCATTAGTTTTTTCTACTTATTAGAAATGAGGTCTTTATAAGCCTCTAAAGTAGTAAAATTTGACATAACTCCAAAATGCTGCAGTAAAATGGTTTGATATGAGGTGTGCATACTGTATGGGACGTCCCCTATAAGAAATGGCCATTAGTTTTTTCTACTTATTAGAAATGAGGTCTTTATAAGCCTCTAAAGTAGTAAAATTTGACATAACTCCAAAATGCTGCAGTAAAATGTTTTGATATAAGGTGTACATACTGTATGGGACGTCCCCTATAAGAACTGACCATTAGTTTTTTCTACTTATTAGAAATGAGGTGTTTATAAGCCTCTAAAGTAGTAAAATTTGACAGAACTCCAAAATGCTGCAGTAAAATGGTTTGATATGAGGTGTGCATACTGTATGGGACGTCCTCTGTAAGAAATGGCCATTAGTTTTTTCTACTTATTAGAAATGAGGTCTTTATAAGCCTCTAAAGTAGTCAAATTTGACATAACTCCAAAATTCTGCAGTAAAATTCTTTGATATGAGGTTTGTATACTGTATGGGACGTCCCCTATAAGGACTGACCATTACTTTTTTCTACTTATTAGAAATGAGGTCTTTATAAGCCTCTAAAGTAGTAAAATTTGACATAACTCCAAAATGCTGCAGTAAAATGTTTTGATATGATGTGTGCATACTGAATGGGACGTCCCCTATAAGGACTGACCATTACTTTTTTCTACTTATTAGAAATGAGGTGTTTATAAGCCTCTAAAGTAGTAAAATTTGACAGAACTCCAAAATGCTACAGTAAAATGCATTGATATGATGTGTGTATACTGTATGGGACGTCCCCTATAAGAACTGATCATTACTTTTTTCTACTTATTAGAAATGAGGTCTTAATAGGCCTCTAAAGTAGTAAAATGTGACAAAAATCCAAATTGCTGCAGTAAAATGCTTTGATATGAGGTGTGCATACTGTATGGGACGTCCCCTGTAAAAACTGACCATTACTTTTTTCTACTTATTAGAAATGAGGTCTTTATAGGCCTCTAAAGTAGTAAAATGTGACAAAACTCCAAATTGCTGCAGTAAAATGCTTTGATATGAGGTGTACATACTGTATGGGACGTCCCCTGTAAAAACTGACCATTACTTTTTTCTACTTATTAGAAATTAGGTCTTTATAGGCCTCTAAAGTAGTAAAATGTGACAAAACTCCAAATTGCTGCAGTAAAATGCTTTGATATGAGGTGTGCATACTGTATGGGACGTCCCCTATAAGAAATGGCCATTAGTTTTTTCTACTTATTAGAAATTAGGTCTTTATAGGCCTCTAAAGTAGTAAAATGTGACAAAACTCCAAATTGCTGCAGTAAAATGCTTTGATATGAGGTGTGCATACTGTATGGGACGTCCCCTATAAGAAATGGCCATTAGTTTTTTCTACTTATTAGAAATGAGGTCTTTATAGGCCTCTAAAGTAGTAAAATGTGACAAAACTCCAAATTGCTGCAGTAAAATGCTTTGATATGAGGTGTGCATACTGTATGGGATGTCCCCTGTAAAAACTGACCATTACTTTTTTCTACTTATTAGAAATGAGGTCTTTATAGGCCTCTAAAGTAGTAAAATGTGACAAAACTCCAAATTGCTGCAGTAAAATGCTTTGATATGAGGTTTGTATACTGTATGGGACGTCCCCTATAAGGACGGACCATTACTTTTTTCTGCTTATTAGAAATGAGGTCCTCTAAAGTAGTAAAAATTTGACATAACTCCAAAATGCTGCAGTAAAATGCTTTGATATGAGGTTTGCATTCTGTATAGAATAGAATAGAATAGAATGAGGCATTTATATAGCGCTTTCATATGTACTACTGTACACCCAAAGCGCTTTACAATCATATCAGGGGTCTCTCCTCAACCACCACCAGTGTGCAGCATCCACTTGGATGATGCGACGGCAGCCACAGAACAACGGCGCCAGTGCGCTCACCACACACCAGCTATAGGTGGAGAGAGGAGAGAGAGTGATAGAGCCAATTCAATGTAAGGGGATTATTAGGAGGCCATGATTGGTAAGGGCCAATGTGTGGAATGTGGCCAGGACACCGGGGTTACACCCCTACACTTTACGAGAAATGCCATGGGATTTTTAATGACCACAGTGAGTCAGGACCTCGGTTTAACGTCTCATCCGAAGGACGGTGCTCTTTGACAGTATAGTGTCCCCATCACTACACTGGGGCGTTAGGACCCACACAGACCACAGGGTGAGCACCCCCTGCAGGCCTCACTAACACCTCTTCCAGCAGCAACCTGTTTTTTTCTCAGGAGGTCTCCCATCCAGGTACTAACCAGGCTCAGCCCTGCTTAGCTTCAGTGGGCAACCAGTCTTGGGCTACAGGGTGATATGGCTGCTGGCAATTGGGACGTCCCCTGTAAAAACTGACCATTCGTTTTTTTCTACTTATTAGAAATGAGGTGTTTATAGGCCTCCAAAGTCAAATAAATCGACGTATCTCCAAAATGCTACAGTAAAATGGTTTCAAATTTAGTGTGCATACTAGGTGGAACCTTGAATTTCAGACACTTTTAATGTAGTAAAAAATATATATAAAAACAAAAACAAAAGATGTATTTAGAAAGAATGTATACTTTATTTTACTGCTTTTTTTTTTGCAAATAATTATGTTGTAAACCTCTACATAAAAAATTCTCTAGATGTGACCTATAAAGAAAAAAAAACATTAGTCAAAGAAATACACAACTTGCAAAGACAACATGAGTGTAAATTAAAAGGATAACAGAGTAAAGTACAAAAACTCTCGAAATATGGCATCTTATTATATCGTCTCTCATAGATAGATAGATAGATAGATAGATAGATAGATAGATACATAGATAGATAGATAAGAAGAAAAAGATAGAAAAAAAAAGAAAAAGAGAGAGAGAAAGAAAGAGAGAGAGAAAAAAGAAAGAAAAAAGATAGATAGATAGATAGATAGATAGATAGATAGATAGATAGATAGATAAGAAGAAAAAGATAGAAAAAAAGAAAGAGAGAGAGAGAAAGAAAGAGAGAGAGAAAAAAGAAAGAAAAAAGTAGATAGATAGATAGATAAGAAGAAAAAGATAGAAAAAAAGAAAGAGAGAGAGAGAGAAAGAAAGAGAGAGAGAAAAAAGAAAGAAAAAAGATAGATAGATAGATAGATAGATAGATAGATAGATAGATAGATAGATAGATAGATAGATAGATAGATAGATAAAGAAGAAGAAAAAGATAGAAAAAAGAAGAAAAGAGAGAGAGAGAGAAAGAGGAAGAGAGATAGATAGAGATAGATAGATAGATAGATAGATAGATAGATAGATAGATAGATAGATAGATAGATAGATAGATAGATAGATAGATAGATAGATAGATAAAGAAGAAAAAGATAGAAAAAAGAAGAAAAAAGAAAGAGAGAGAGAGAGATAGCTAGATAGATAGATAGATAGATAAAGAAGAAGAAAAAGATAGAAAAAAGAAGAAAAAAAGAGAGGGAGAAAGAGGAAAAAGATAGATAGAGAGATAGATAGAGAGATAGATAGAGAGAGAGAGATAGATAGATAGATAGATAGATAGATAGATAGATAGATAGATAGATAGATAGATAGATAGATAGATAGATAGATAGGTAGATAGGTAGATAGATAGATGAAAAAGATAGAAAAAAGAGAGATAGAGAGATAGATAGATGAAAAAGATAGAAAAATTGAGATAGAGAGATAGATAGATAGATAGATGAAAAAGATAGAAAAAAGAGAGATAGAGAGATAGATAGATGAAAAAGATAGAAAAAAGAGAGATAGAGAGATAGATAGATAAAAAAGATAGAAAGAGAGAGAGAGAGAGAGAGAGAGATCTGGGCAACTCAAGCGCTCGATCTAAAAGTTAGATAGATAAGTGCTCTGAAAGCGCGTTCTCGCTGCTGTTACTGAAATTACCGTATTCACAGTAATAGGCGCACACGCTTTTTTTTTTTTGGCGGCTGGCTTGACCGTGTATTTTCAAATCGCGGCTGGCTTGACCGCAATGTTTTTCTGGGGTGAGAGACTTTTTATTTCAGCATACACTTACGTCTCTGGTAGTTCCTATTGTGCTGGGTTCTCCGAAGTTGACGTGGTTCGCCTCTCACAACGTAACATGATGTTCTAAACACACCACGCAGAATAATGTAAGCGACTTTTTTTGTAATCGCGGCTTTGAACGATTAAGCTAGGTTTTTCCTTACGAGCGCGAAGGTGCGCTTGGCAAAAATGACGTCATTGGGTGGTCGTACGCGTTGTGGCGCAAATGGCGTGGCGGTGTGCACAGCTTTTTTTTTTTGTAAAGGCTCGGTTATACTCCAGTTTGGATGCGTACACGGACAGCGCGGACGTGGACTATACTGTCTGCTGAGGTCTGCTCGGGTGAACGCGTTCCACACATGCGCAGTAGATCGGCTTGCGCTGTTTTAGCCTAGTGACCGCGCGTACTTGACCGCATAGTCATAAAAAATGGGAGGCACGCGGATGTCAGCAAGGAGCCTCCGCGCACACCCTCCGATGACGATTTTTACGTCACGCGGACCCTTGCGCACTCGCGCGGACGCGGAAAGTATAATAACACTAGCTTCAGTGCGCGCGGTTCCGCATCCGAAGATGCACGACTTTGACCCAGTGTGTCTTAGTTGCTACATTTACAAAATGAGCCTATAGCAGACATAGGCTAAGCCATTTTAATAAAAATAAAGGTCTATGTTTTATAAAATGTCCACGAAACTTGATGAAATGTTTAGTGAAATTAGAAAATATTTAAGAGATCATTAATTTGAAGGGTTTACTGGATTTTACACAATTTTTTTTTTGTAGTGTGGTATTGGTGGTGATGTTGCTACTAAAATAAACATTGTCACGTGTGGACCTTTCTTCTTCTCACCGTTGATTACTGATGGTTAAAGGATTAGTTCTCCTCTAAATGAACATTTCCTGATAATTTACTCACCCCAATGCCATCCAAGATGTAAATGTCTTTCTTTCTTCAGTGTAAAAGAAATTAAGTTTTTTGAGGAAAACATTTCAGGTTTTTTCTCCACACAATGGACTTCAATTGCAACCAAAATGTTGACGTCCTAATCAATGCAGTTTCAAAGGGTTTTGAAGTGCTTCAAAGGGCTCTGCACGATCCCAGCTGAGGAATAGGGTCTTATCTAGTGAAATGATCAGTCATTTTCAAATTTTTTTTTAAATTGATATACTTTTTAACCACAATTGTTCGTCTTGTGCTGGTCTGCGATGTGCCAGGCATTGCGTCATCACGTTGGAAAGGTCACGCGTCACGTCATCTATCCAAGTTATTTGTCTGTGTACTCCGATTCAAAAAGGTAGGGAAGGGGGAAAAATTCCATCTCATTTTCTCCTCCAACTTCAAAATCGTCCGACATCTTTGTTTTAAATTATTATTATTTTTTTTTTTTTTTTTTGTGACCTTTCCAACGTGAAGACGTAATACGTGGCACATCTCAGAGATGGTACAAGACGGGCATTTGTCGTTAAAAGGTATATATATATATATATATATATATATATATTAGAAAATGACCGATCGTTTCACTAGATCGTTTTCACCTATTCCTCAGCTGGGATCGTGCAGAGCCCTTTGAAGCACTTCAAAACCCTTTGAAACTGCATTGATTTGGATTTCAACATTTGCAACTGAAGTCCATTGTGTGGAGAAAAATCCTGAAATGTTTTCCTCAAAAAACTTAATTTCTTTTACACTGAAAAAAGAAAGACATTTACATCTTGGATGGCATTGGGGTGAGTAAATTATCAGGAAATTTTCATTTTGAGGTGAACTAATCCTTTAAGAGGACAATTAAACTTTAAGAGTTTTTGGAATTGTCGTTTTGTTTTTTCTGAATTGTTATTTTGTTTTCTGAATTGTTATTTTGTTTTCTAAATTGTCGTTGTGTTTTCTAAATTGTTATTTTGATTTTAGACTTGCCATTGTGTTATGTTGTTTTGTTTTTGGATTTTGTTATTTTGTTTTTGTAATTGTGATTTGTTTCGCACCTCTCGGCCACCGTACAAGTATCAAACGCGAAACGCAAGTAACTTTGTGGGCGGATTTCGGATTTCTATTATACCGGCGGGATAAATGACTCTTGCGTCTGATGCAAATCTAAAATGGGTTGATCTGAAGTAATAATAATAATAATAATAATTCGTTACATTTATATAGCGCTTTTTCTGAGACCTCAAAGCGCTTTACATAGATGGGGGAATCTCCTCAACCACCACCAATGTGCAGCATCCACTTGGATGATGCGACGGCAGCCATATTGCGCCAGAACGCCCACCACACACCAGCTTACTGGTGGAGAGGAGACAGTGATGAAGCCAATCAGTATATGGGGATGATTAGGAGGCCATGATGGACAGGGGCCAAGGGGCAAATTTGGCCAGGATGCCGGGGTTACACCCCTACTCTTTTTCGAAGGACATCCTGGGATTTTTAATGACCACAGAGAGTCAGGACCTCGGTTTAACGTCTCATCCGAAGGACGGAAGTATCTACATTACTCATAGGTGTGGTTTGGGCGTAACGTGAAGTAAACCAATCAGAGTGACATCTCACATTTCTTTTAAAAGCAGGTGCATTTGTTCCATGGCGGATTGCTATTATAACGGCGAATTTGCCAGGCGCACGCCAGGAGCGGTTCACAGCCGAGGAGACCGATGTTCTCGTTAGGGCCGTAAAAGACAGAGAAGTGACATTGTATGGGGATGGGAGAAACCCACCCAAATAAGCTTCGGTTAAACAGGCGTATAATAATTTGGGTACATGTGTAAGTTAGATTTGTGCCTATTTTTTTCACATCTTCATGGACACCACAATGATTTCCCTCATGTGGAATATTTTTATTTGTAATTATGTATGGTTTGCAAAAATGTCAACTGCTGCGTCTGTGTAGATGAGATAAGCAAAGTCTATGCGCGTTGTGCACATGCTACATTATGGCCAAGCATGCACCCTTAAAATAGCATCTGAACGCGCCACTGACTTTAGGCTAGGTTTTTCCTGGTCAGTGGCGGAATTGTTTTCTGGAACTGCAAAATAGCACCAGGGAACGTTTGCACCGGAACACGCCTCCTCTTTGCGCTGAACCGCCCCCGGGAGCGCAAGTTCATTCCCTAATTTACCGAAGTGCGTCTGTCGAGGCATAAGAGGAAGGGTTAGTGCGTCGGTGTACAAAGTCAGTTGCGCTGGGTGCAAGATAGGACCCCTCGTACATTTGGGGATGTGCGCACGCAGTCTGCGGAGACTCACGCTGCGGAGCCAGGCGAAAGTATAAACAAGGCTTTACGTAATCGTGGCATCCGTAATCGTAATAGCGATTAGAAATTTGATTAATTGTGCAGCCCTAGGCGGGTCTGTGCAATGTTGGACGTGGCCGGAATATTGCTGCTAATAACTGTGCTAACAGGGCTTACACCATGTTGCACAGTTCTCCCATTATATTGCGGAACAGAGGCGCCCGCTAGCATTGAAAGCATACGATCATCCCACCCTCCCTGCAAATCGCCAACCAAAGCTAAACTCCTCCAAAACACATGAACGCGCACAGACCAGAAGCGAGACGACTAATGACAATGTTAATAAATTCATCATGTATCATTCACTGGTGAGAAGGCTTTACAGTACAGTGCAGGGAGAAACTGAAGCAATTGCTTGCATACATAAGCATGTGATTGTGAAATGAGTTCAGAAGTTGACAAATGAAAGAATGCACTATTTCATCTTTGTTCACATTTCAACACAGTCGAACAGCTCTGTCTGCACAGCGTACGTGAAATGCGCTGATGACGTATGATGTCTGTATATCCCATCACATAGAGGTATTCAAACACGTTGACTGACAGGGAACACATGGTCCTACACCTTCCACAGACTATATATATATATATATATATATATATATATATATATATATATATATATATATATATATATATATATATATTAAAATACATTTAGACCGCTTAACATAGAGATTGCCATAAGGATATGAGACTTTCAACCAGCATAACAAAAAATGTTTCTGTAGAGAATCACCTATTGCACATTTAACTGAAAGCAGCTTGCACTGATATATCTTAAAATATGTCAGTGACATTTTTTTGGTCTCAAGATGCATACCAGTTTTTTTTATTATTCTAAGGCACGTTTATAAAAGCCACTTAAATGTCCTAATTGAACTACACTGTAAAAAGTGAATAGTTGGATCAACTTAAAAAAATTACTTCAATTGGTAACACCTAAAGAAATTAAGTTTTCTCAACTTAAATGATCATGTTTTATCATGAAAAACGTGATAATTTAAGTTGAGAGAACTTAATTTCTTTAGGTGTTACCAATTGAAGTAATTTTTTTAAAGTTGATCCAACTGTTCACTTTTTACAATGTAAGGCCAAATCCTGGCTTACTCTAAGCCCTGTCTGTGAAACCAGGCCTATAACTCACAAATTTGAGTTTATATCTCACAATTCTGAGAAAAGAAGTCAGAATTGTGGGATACAAACTCGCAATTGTGTGTTATAAAGACAGAATTGATAAACTTGCATTTCTGACTATTTTCTCTCAGAATTGCGAGTTTAGGGTCAGTAAGATTTGTTAATGTTTTTGAAAGAAGTTTTTTATGCTCACTAAGACTGAATTTATGCGATCAAAAATACAGTGTGCGCTTAGTCCACTAATGTTTTTTTTGTAAACCGAGATACCTTTTTTTTTAAGGATTCTTCGATGAATGGAATTGGTTCAAAAGAACAGAAGCAATTTGAAATAGAAATCTTTTGTAACATTATAATGTCTTTATTGTCACTTTCGATCAATTGAATGCTTCTTCCTGAATAAAAGTATTAATTTCACACACAACACACACACACACACACACACACACACACACACACTAAACCAAACCTTGCTAACCCTGACCTTAACCTAGTAAGTACTTAGTTACTTAAGTTACTTGACGTCAATTCTTTTTTTATTACTTTTTTGTGTAAGTATACTTAAATAATATGTAGCCATTATTTTTTCTCTCCCCTAAAACGGTTTAGACTTGCATGTTTGATGGTTCACATGATGTAGGATAAGCAGACATGGTGGTCTGTCCCTGAACAGCATACATGTTGTTATATTATAATTCTGGTCAGTGATGTGTTTGTTTTGACGATCAGAGTGTGACCCTCGCTATAATGTTCTTCTTCCTCTACTAATTAGTTAAGTTAATGATGCCATCATGAGTTACTCTCAACAGCCTTAACATAACTTTATTGCCTATAAGTATTTTGATGACAAACTAATGTAATGTTGAATGGCAGTATGATGGATGACATAGCCTATAGGGGAGACTGGGGATAGATGGCCCTGGGTTAATTTCTGATTCATTATCAAATGTCACACAAGCCAACATATATACTGGAACAAAATATTTTGCAGCAGTGCATGTAAAATTAGCTAGCACATTAATAGTGGCTAACAGCCACCCTAGCTCCTAAGATGACACAAAACCTTTTAAAATGCACTTGTTGCACATGCATGTCATCGTGTTAATATAATACTTGAGCTACTTGCTTACTTGCCTTTTCAGCAGTCCATTAAAAGCACCAGAAGCTTCAACAACAGCTGCAATTTGCTGTCGCCCATGCTGAGCTGAGAGGATATGCACAGTTGAAATAAGCGTTATCAGTTATAGAACCTGGCCAACCAAAAGCATGTCATTGCTTTCAGATTTTCCAGAAAATAGACAATTAGTCTAAGAGCAATTTCAGCTAATTGAATTTAACTCTCCAAGCCACTTTAAAATGTCATTCTACTTTAAACAGGAGAAATGGCAACATGCCAGCTTTGCACATTCCTATTACATAAATCGTCATGTAAAACATGATGTGGTTTAGAATACTAATTGAAAATATAATTGCATTAATTATAAAGAGAAATGATTGATAAGTATTAAAATAACACATTAATTAAAACAACAAACCATATAATATTGTGTGTGAAATTAAAATGAAATCAAAACAATAAGATAAGATAAATTAAGACATATGCCTATGTGTATATTTGTCATTTATTTTCGTAGCATTTCTGCTCTTCTTTTTTTCATTTAAGGATTGTTTAGAATCGCATGGATCTGCTTTTTCAAGTTTGTATGTTTTTGAATGCCAGCATAAATATTTAGATTATAAGGAGGAGGTCCTGTTCAGTAAAAAGAGGACATTCTGTTCTCTTCGCTCACACTCTAGTCCTGGCTTTTGTTTGTAATCTACATTCAAACTAATGTAAACAACCTGCTATACCACTTGTGTCCAGCAGAGGTCGATATTATCAAATGAATAGTACTGTAGGCTATGTTTACCAACACATTTCAGAGGACTTGAAGAGATGTACAGTACAAACATATTATATCTTATAAAACATAAATAAACACACACACACACACACACACACACACACGTATATATCAATGCAAACATCTTGGAGCACTGCTAGCTGGAAGGACCTTTGTTTAGTTATCCTAGAAGGTGCTCTTTGGTTGGGTTTCAAACTTGTATTTGTAGAAAAATTATGATCCAAGGCACTTCTTCTGGTTCAAGAAAGAAGAAAACACTGCACACTGATGCACTTTGGCCAACTTGAAGAGATGTACAAGCATCTTATAAAACATAAATAAACATTTTCCTTTAACATGAAAAACAGTTACAAAACAAAACTATAATTTGTAAAATATGGTCCATGAAAGACAATAAATGTTTGATTCACTTAACTGGCGAACTGACCTCGTGTTACAGCCATCCCCGTTAATAGTGTTAAATGCATGTGCACAAAAACACACTTTCTTTTGCCATTCATATTTTGTAAAATTAATTTTGTAGTGAGGGTATCAGCCTGAGTTGTCTGATTATGTTAACCTGTCATTTCATTAGTTAGCTCATTAGTTCCTTTTATTAGCTCCATTTATACCCTGTGTTCTCCTTCATTCTCTGTTCGTTCTCGTTGATGTTATGTTGTGTTAAGTTTGATTTCCCTGTCTGATCTCCTTAATTTTTTGTCATGTCATCTTGTCGTTTTATTTATTCTCCTACGTCTTTGTGCGTTTAACAAAACCAACTCCTGACAGAGAGGGGGATTTGATCTTTAAATATGAGGCACAAGTCAGAAAGTAGGACAGAAATGACATGGACATACTGTTAGCACATTGATTTATGTGGGAAAAGGCTGAACTCACGTGTCCTTTGAATGAAAGCAAAAGCAGCTTCTCTTTCAGGGGCCACAAAGTGTCCTTTCTTCATTTAGGACACTTAATTAAATGCATATGCTTGGTGAAACCACTGTAATTCATTAACTATAGAGGACTCATGTAGCATGCCATCTCTTTTAACTCTCTCTGTTACAAGTCTGAAGACATTCTCCCATTGAGGATTACAAAAAGCAACCTCGTTTTTAAAGCGTGACCAAGACCAATGCACAGGAAAATAAATGTTCTCATATCATTTCTGATTTAACTGTAGGGTAAAACAATATGAAATGCATGCACTGTATGTTTGAAGAGCCTTCAGCAAGTTAAATTAAATTAAAATTGAATGAAACCTGACGTCAGACCAGTGCCAGATTTTATTTGGGGTATATTTAACTGATGCAAAGAAATTGGTTGTGCAAGGGGTTTAATTCAAAGCATACCCACATTACACTAAACAGAGACTGAGGTTTTTCTCAATGGTGCCTCATTTGTGCAAGATTGTTTAGTGGAATTTATCCGAGTCAATAGAGAAAACCAGCTAAAACAAGGTTTTAATTTGCAGGACAGCACTGCTTTTCATGGAAACACAGATCAAAGAAGATACTCTTAACAGTTTTGAATGTGCACTAGTGTACCTCCAAAAAAAAAAAAAAAAAAAAAAAAAAAGAAAAAAAAGCATAGTACCTGTACTTATAAAACAATATTAAATAATATAATATTAATTAGGTAAATGAAAGGACACTTATTTGTACTTAAAGAGAGTACACTCATGTTTCTTTTAAAAAGTGCACTGAAATATGTCAAATTAGGTTTTACTTTAAAGTTTAAAGTACATTTTAAACCATTACATTTCAAATGTATTTGTCTTTTCTTGTGTTTTAAAGAAGTCAACTTGATTCAATAAGTTGATTAACATATTTAAGCACACGTAAAGTACTCGGTTAAAGTACTCAATTTTACATTTAAAGTTAATATTTATATATTAAATCTACTAAATTACAACTTTATCATTGCAGATGTGTAATTGCAAATATTTTTTAAATACATGACATAGAATTTATATATTAATAGAAATGACATTATAGTGTATTTTAGTTTACCATAAATGTTTATTTTATACATTCGTCAGAAACCATCAAAATAGATGTAATTATGAAATTACATATAAAAAGTAATTTAATTTATAATACATTTTCATTTGATTGCAATTAACATCCAATTAAGTGTATGAAAACATTACATTAATTTTAATTATATTATAGTTATATATTATAGTATATATTAAATTCAATTATTTCCATAATAAATACTCTTTTTAAAAGTATGCTAAAGTGTACTTCTTTTCACATAGCCATTATAAAAGAACATCAAAAGTTTGATTTATTATGGTGAATTACTGTGAAGATTTATTAAGAAGCATTTGTCATAGTTTAGACCAGCTTTATCAAAGCACTTCCCCCATCCAAAGACACCTTTGACCTTTTAGACACTGGGAACTCAAATGGAGCTGTGGATATAAGGGGGTTAGTGTATTCCGTCAGCTCCAAGTCAGAACATATGATGCTGACGTGTTCAGAGCTGGGAAAGAACTAGATAAAGCCAAGAGATCGTCAGGATCACACCTCTAAACTCAGTGGGACAGGTCAAAGCTGAGCCAATAGAAAGTTTGAACTTTCCGAGGCTGTGTGCAGGGAAAGTGTGTGATGTGGTGACTAGGTCTGAGAGTGTTCATGATGTTTATCATCTCTGGCAGATGTCCAGTTGCTGCTGAAGAGCCACCTGCTGTTGGACTAGATTTAGTTTGTACTTTTGTCCTCTGTACTTTTGTTCTCTCTGTTCAGCAGGGGTTTGACAACAGACAGCATTGTTACAACATTATGTTCTTTGGAGTTAGCAGTTCTTAAGCTATAAGATAAAACGTACTCGGTTACTAATGTAACCTCGGTTCTCTCTAGAAGAGGGAACGAGTATTGCGTAAGGTTAGCTTACGCATCGGGAAAGTCTTCTTTCTTCGAGATCTGAAGCCAAAAAATTATCCTTAATTTTGTATACATTGTCAACGCAGTGCAGCAGCCGACAGACCTAGGCAGGCTGTATAAGCGTGCTCATTGGCTGCTCGGCGGCAACTGCTTAAGCCTATCGGTGAGCGCTCTGAACGCGGCTTCGCGCCCTCCACACCCTTCTAATCGTCAGAATGGGTGTGGCCAGCGTGTATAAATTCAGCGCTCACAGGCTAAAATTCTGGTTTTCGCAGTCTGAAGCGCAAAAGCTCGTGGCGCGACACGGAAGGTTACGCAATACTCGTTCCCTCTTCTAGAGAGAACCGAGGTTACATTAGTAACCGAGTACGTTCTCTTACGAGAGGTCTCTCGTATTGCATAAGGTTAGCTTACGCATCGGGAACCCTTTGTCAACGCCGTGTGCGCCGAGCATCCAGCCCATGAATCCCAGGGAAACCGGGGAAAACACTCTGCTGGGAAATGTGGCCGGTCGGAGAGACGGGCCAGCGCAGTACAGGCACTTCATGCAGCATATGAAATAGAGCGGCGCGGCCGGTCTATAAACATATAACAGTACAAACAGTAGGGCCGGCAGAGCGAGCCCATACAGTACATAAGCACTCATAAGGGTAGGAGAAAAACGACATAGTCGGTCTCACATGAAGGGAAAAATTCCCGCGCGACAGAGAATAATACGGGCGGCCAGCAGCGCGGGCCAGCACCGACAACAGCGCGTAACGGGAAATAGGAAACAGAGCGGATCAGCCGGTCTGAGTCAAACACTTCACCCTGAGTATAGTACCAGAATAGCGCCAGCATATGAACGTAGTCTGCACACGAGAAATGGGCAGAGCATACACGTCACTTATACTGACAGTATTTTTGCCTGTAGGGCAGGAACTTCAAGGTTATAAAACCTCACGAATGTTGACGGGGAGGCCCAGCCCGCCGCCATACAAATATCGTGAATAGAAATTCCGCTGGACCAGGCCCACGACGAGGCCATGCCTCTAGTGGAGTGGGCTCTGATGCCCAGAGGGCACTGCAGGTGTCTGGAGGCATAAGCTGCTGCTATCGCGTCCACTATCCACCTGGACAAGCTCTGCTTCGAGGCGGCGAGACCCTTGGTGCGTCCGCCGAAGGAAACAAAGAGCTGCTCTGAACGCCTGAAAGCGGCGGAGCGCGTGATGTAAACTCTCAGCGCCCGGACAGGGCATAGGAGGTTATCACTGTCCCCACTATCGGATGCTGGCAGAGCCGAGAGGGAAATAACTTGTGCCCTAAACGGGGTTCCAATCGCTTTGGGGATGTAACCGTGTCTCGGTCTGAGAATGACTTTCGAGTCATTCGGCCCGAACTCAAGACATGCAGGGCTAACAGATAGCGCGTGCAAATCACCCACTCGTTTGACTGAAGACAGAGCTATCAGAAAAACGGTTTTAAGCGACAGGTATTTTAGATCCGCGGATTCAAGCGGTTCAAAGGGAAAAGCCTTTAGTGCCGCTAGGACCAAGGACAGATCCCACGAGGGAACCGAGGGGGGCCGCGGGGGGTTCATCCGTCTAGCTCCTCTGAGGAAGCGGATAATGAGCTCATTCCTTCCCATTGCCCGGCCGCGCGTCGTCTCAGCGAACGCTGCAATAGCGGCCACATACACTTTGAGCGTGGAAGGGGATCTGCCCTTTTCCAACAGCTCTTGCAAGAAGGAGAGCACCCGCGGGACCCCGCATGCGCGCGGATCCAAGTTTTTAGTAGCGCACCATTTAGAAAACACCGACCATTTAGACGCGTAGAGCCGTCTCGTAGAGGGGGCTCTCGACTGTGTGATCGTGTTCACGACCCCGTCTGACAGGTCAACGGGTATCCGTTGATCACCCATGCATGCAGCGACCAGCGCTCTGGATGGGGATGCCAGATCGACCCACCGGCTTGGGAGAGGAGATCCTGTCTCACCGGGATCGGCCATGGGGGTGAGTGCGACAGCCTCACTAGCTCTGGGTACCAGGTTTGGTTTTCCCATCGCGGGGCTATAAGCAGCACTGAGTGGTGCATTTCTCTGATCCTCGAAATGACCTGTGGCAACAGGGAGATCGGAGGAAAAGCGTACAGTGGGAGGCTGGGCCATGTCTGGGACAGCGCGTCCTCGCTCTTCGAATAAAACTTCTGGCATTGAGCATTGTCTTTCGACGCAAAGAGGTCGATTTCCGCTCTGCCGAATAGGCGCCAGAGAAACTGGACTGTCTGGGGGTGCAGAGACCATTCTCCCGGGGGAATGTTGTCCCTGGACAGTCTGTCTGGACCAGGGTTATTATAGTTTTGCATTTTTCATTAGTTTTTATTTTTATTTCGTTTTGACTTTTTGTTTTCAAATTCAGTTTAGTTTTAATTCGTTTTTAAAGTGGGTTTGCTAGTTTAGTTTAGTTTTTGTTTTTTGAAAATGCTTAGTTTTAGTTTAGTTTTTATTAGTTTTAGTGTTAGTTTTAGTCTTTTTTTGTAATTTGGGTTATTTGTCAGGGGCAAGATTCAAAAAAGTCAGAAAAAGTATTGTGTAATAATAAAAACATAATACAATTTTATAAAAAAATTCACACCCCATTGAAATTCCTTTACCTCTTACAAAATCCACACGCTGTACCAAAAATCTACACATCTTCTATACAGAATTCACACCCTATACAAATACCACAGCTGTACAATTTCCACACCCTATACTAAATTTACCCTATGGGGAGAGTGGGGTGATTTGTGCCAGGGGGGAAGTAGTTCCACCCCTTGTTTGTGGAAAACCATAGAAGAAATTGGTCATGTGACCACATAATTTTGAAAAGCAATCACTTTTACTCATCCTCCAAAGAGACACATGGCATGAGATTTAAGCACATTTTAGTGCAAAAAACAGTTTTTTCCCTTTCAAAGTAAAATTTCTATGATTAAGGTTTTTTGATTGTAGTGTCTGAACAATTATAGACAAGTTTGAAAACATTTCACACATGTTTTAGTGCTTTAGTAGGCTACACAATGAGTCTATACAGTTAGCATGATGTTAGCTCTTAACTGCTGGATCATGCTAGTTTTTCAAACTTGTGGGTCTGGGGTGATTTGTGCCAAAGGGCCTGGGTTAAGTTGTGCCAGATCCAGACCACCTAGACCTACATACTCACAGGGGATAATCTTGAGAAGTGAGGAGATGGGCATGCCTCATCATTGTTTGACTTAGGCCTGCCTGCTATTTGTTTAATTTAGCTAACACTGATTTCAGTTTTGAGTTTGCACTATGTTATTAAAGAGAAGTTTTATTCCGTTTTTAAGTGGCCTATGTCACAATAGTATGTTTAGAAATTAGCCTAGTCACTTTATTCTTATATGTTACATAATTGACAGACAGCGCTATGTCAACAGGCATCTATTGCCAAAGCCTTTTTGCCTGAAATGAGTCACAAATATCATATATTGTGTTGCTATGGTGCTCTAAATGGTTGCTAGGCCGTAGCTTGATAGCTTCACAATGATCCTGAGAGACTGATTGGTCGTTTGAGTAAAATGAGCCCACCCCCTTGTCTCTATGACACTGTGATCCAGAGTTATGTTCAATACAAAATCCCTATGCAATTGACCATAGTAGGAAAAGCGCATGCTATGGTATTCCAGGGTGACAATATCTAAATAAACCTTAAATGAGTAATTTTGCATTGAAATTGTCTTGCTTTCATATAGCATTACAGTTCATAACATTAAAATGTTCTGTTTTACTTCAGAAATCACTGGCACAATTTACCCCAATGTATTGCCCTAAAGGCACAACTTCCCCCGCACCAGGGGCAAGTTGTGCCATGAGACCACTTTTTCCCCAAAAGCTATATTTCTGAAACAATTTATTTCAGATCCAAAAGTTATTGTTCTCAGGGATGCACCACATCCTGAAATATATGTACATCGTTAAGTTGAAGGAATTACTGCCATGGCCTCACTTTAAAGTCACTTTGAGTAAAAACTGGCACAACTCACCCCACTTTCCCTACAGTCAATAGCCTACTCATCTGGATTGAAGCAGCAAACATTAAGTGTAAAAGTAAAAAAATGACATAACATTATTTAATATTTGAATCAAATCTTATATAGTGTTTTGACAACGACAACCACAACCAAAAAGTGCATCTTACCTCAAACTTGTGACTAGTTAACTTTCTAAAAAAGGAGCAATCGCTTCTCGGGTCGACATTAACACACTGACAAAATTATATTCAGAATTTAAAATATTTTGATACCACTTTTTGATGTGTGATTGTAAGGTGTTCACGAGATAGAGATACTAACCTTTAGCGAACTTGCTTTCAACGTCGAACGAACACTCGTTCTCATGGAGACGCGGTGTGCACGGAGGGGAGGGGCTGTGTGTGTGTGTGTGTGTGTGTGTGTGCGCGCGCGCGCGCGCGCGCATGTGAGAGACGCATGAGTGACAGAGACGGAGGGAGAGCAGGGAAAGGAAATGCAGCTGAACGAATACGCTGCGTGTTTTAAATAGCGTTAAAAAATGAAAGACCTTGACAAAGACGAAAACTAAGGACATTTACTCTATAATTTTATTTTATTTTAGTTAGTTTTGCCAAGCACACATTACAGTTTTAGTTAGTTATCGTTTTTTTGTAATGCCTCGTTTTTATTTTTATTTCAGTTAACGACAATGTTTTTTCCCACCTAGTTTTCGTTTTTTCGTTAGTTTTCGTTAACGATTATAACCTTGGTCTGGACCGACATTCAGGTGGCCCGGCACGTGCGCGGCTCTCAGCGAGCGCAGCGAGCGGTAAGCCCACACGAGAAGGCGTTCTGTCAGCCTGCACAGATTCCTGGATCTGACACCGCCCTGTCGGTTCACATAGGATACCACGGCCGTGTTGTCCGAGCGGACTAGCACATGGTGATCCCGTATGAATGGGAGGAAGCGCCTGAGCGCGTTCTCGACCGCCATCATCTCCAAACAGTTTATGTGGAGGCATTTTTCCCGGTCTGACCATAGGCCAAAAGCCGGTTTGCCCTCGAACAGAGCGCCCCAGCCGGAGGTGGAAGCGTCCGTCGAGATAACTTTGCGGTGTGAGATAGCTCCCATTGTCACTCCCCGCTGGTACCAGTCGGCCGCTAACCAGGGCTTCAGAGCTGAAACGCAGCTCTGAGTCACTCTGATGCGAATACCGCCGGAAGCCCATGCTCTGTGAGGCACTTGGGCATTCAGCCAGCGTTGTAGCGGGCGCATTCGTAAAAGACCCAGCCGAAGCGCTGCTGCGGCTGAGGCCATACAACCCAGTAACCTCTGAAATGTTTTGAGAGGTACGGTGCTGCCCGGCCGGAGGGACGCGGCCAGGCGTTGAATGCAGCGCGCGCGCTGTGTCGACAGGCGGGCCGTCATCGCTACAGTGTCCAGATCCAAACCCAGAAAAGAGGTTGATTGACTGGGCACGAGCGAGCTCTTGGTCCAGTTGACCGTAAGCCCCAGGCTGTCCAAATGGCTTAAAAGCACTGTTCTGTGGGCGATGAGTTCGGCCTCTGACTGTGCTAGGATCAGCCAATCGTCCAAGTAGTTCAAAATTCGCATTCCCCGACCCCTCAGGGGAGCGAGAGCCGTGTCCATGCACTTCGTGAATGTGCGAGGTGCCAAAGACAGGCCGAACGGCAGGACGGTGTACTGATATACCTGACCGTCGAAGGCGAATCTCAAGAATGGCCTGTGACGGGGTATAATCTGGATCTGAAAGTACGCGTCTTTTAGATCGAGAGATATAAACCAGTCCCTCGGGCGAATTTGCGCGAGGATTTGTCTGGTTGTGAGCATTTTGAACGGTCTTTTCATAAGAGCCTTGTTCAAACGTCTCAGATCCAGAATCGGTCTGAGAGCTCCGTCCTTCTTGGGAACGAGGAAATAACGGCTGTAAAAGCCCGACTCGCTCATGGAAGGGGAAACCGGTTCTATTGCCCTTTTGCACAGCAGTGTGGCTATTTCTGCTCGAAGTAGATGTGCTACTTCCCCATTCACTCTGGTCTCGATACGCGCTTGAAAGCGTGGAGGGCGGCGAGCGAACTGCAGAGTATAGCCTCGTTTTACTGTGCTCAGCACCCATTCTGACACGCCTGGAATAGCTTCCCACGCTCTCGCGTGTGCAGCCAGGGGCAGAATGGTCTCTGGGCTCTGATCGCCGCTGATCGCGGGCTCGAGAGCTCGAGACGGAGGGGCGGGCGTGATGCGCGCGCTCTTGGTGCTTAGATACGGCGGGTCGCACACAGCGGTGACTGGCCGTTTTACACACAGCGTCCCGGTGGCTTTTGACGGGGAACATACAGTGTGAAGCACGACGCTCGAAGGCGGCGTGGGGGGCGAAGTAAGAGAGCGGATGTGTGAGCGCGTGGAAGCTGGCACAGCATCCGTGTTTATAACTTGACCGGTTGTGAGGGGTTGTGTAACAGAGCGGGTAGTGAGTAGGTGTGGGCACAGCGGGGTGGACACGTGACCTACTTTTATCACTCGAGCGGCTTGTGCCAGCTTTATGCGAGTGGGCTCTGTGAGAGACACGGAGTTTACAGTGCTTGTGTACAGAGGTGAACACAGATAAGTGGGCACATTTTCTGCATTTGAAACACTTACAGCGCGAGGCGCGCGACCAGGCATAATACTCTCTTTGAGATTTCCGTGAAAACGGCGGTTGTGTGCAGGCGAGAGGGTGAGTTCACCGGCTCGTTGGCTGCGAAATGAGTGTCTGCAGTAACCGTAGCAACGGGGACTGACAGAACGTGAAGTTTTGACGACGGTCCGGCCGCGGCGGGACCCAGTCGTCGCTTTTCTCCTCGGGCTAGGAGGATTTTGGAGGCTCAGGCTTCACCGCGATCCTCTGCCGGGGTCCCCGGGGAGGCGGCGGTCTGACGCGGCTGGTCGAGCGAGAGCGAGGGCGGCCGCCCTGTCGTCGCTGCGAGGACGGAGGTCGAGCTGGGTGCTGGGCAGAGCTATGTGCAGGCTGGTCCGAAGGACGGCGTGCAGCAGGTCTGGAGCGTCGAGGCAGAAACAAATTCATTGCCTGTGTAGTTTTTTGAACCTCCGAAAAGCGGTCGACGATCCCGCTAACCGCTGGGCCGAACAGGCCGGTGGGGGAGAGAGGGGCGTTGAGAAACACCGCGCGCTCAGACTCCCTCATGTCCGCGAGCTTGAGCCAGAGATGCCTCTCTGTAACTGACAGAGAGGCCATGCACCTTCCAATGGCCTGGGCAGCGGATTTCGTGGCGCGAAGGGAAAGGTCCGTCGCGCTCCTCAAATCCGTGATGGAAGCAGGCTCCGAGCGCTTCTCGTCCAGATCACGGAGGAGGTTAGCCTGGAGAATCTGCAGTACTGCCATAGAGTGGAGTGCTGATGCGGCCTGCCCCGCGGCGGTGAAAGCGCGGCCGACGAGGGCTGAAGTGGTCCTACATGCTTTGGACGGGAGGGCAGCCTTTGAGCGCCAACGAGAGGGCGGGCAAAGGTGCGCTGCGACCGCCTCCTCCACAGGGGGGATGGAATTATACCCCTTCTCAGCGGCGCCGTCAACCTGTGAGAGCGTCAATGAGGCGTGTGAAGACACTCTCGCGGAGAATGGAGCATTCCACGATTTAGAGAGCTCGCTGTGAAGCTCAGGCAGGAAGGGTGCTTTTCTGGACGCCAGCTGTCGGCGGCGTTGGTGAAGGAAGCAGCCGTCGAGTCTGTTCGGGGCTGGCTCTTCCGGGGAAGACCAGTCAAGGCCCAGCTGTTCGACAGCACGCGTTAGGAGGCGTAAAAGTTCCGCGTCCTCGCCCGCTCGAGATCGGCCTGAATCCTGGACTGAAGAGGAGGCGGTAGACCATTCCTCGCTGTCAGAGGCCAGGAGAGAACAGGTATCCGCGGCGCGTTCACCAAGCTCATCCGCCTCATCCCCTGAAGCGGCGGCGGCCGGCGGCTGCGCGGCCGTGAGGGGGGGCGGGGAAGGCGAAGGAGAAGCTCGAGGGAAAGGCTCCGGCGAGCTTCTGTACGCCTGGTTGGTCTCCGGTGGTCGCTGTGAGTGGCGCTTTTTCTTGCGCGGCCCAGCAGGGACGGGCGGGGAGACATGTAGGTCGAAAACTCCAAGCCGAGCCCGCAGGGTCGACATTGGAAGTTCCTCGCACTCGGGGCAGCCGCCCGTGGAGAGTGCGGTGGCGGCGTGATCGCGGCCCAGGCAGAGAGCGCAGATGAGATGGCGGTCTCCGTCGCTGAGCGGGGCGTGGCACGAGCCGCATGGAAAACGGGGCATTTTTAGAAAAACGCCCCGCACTCTTTTAGAAGGAGAGGGTGTGATGCAGTAGGCAAACACACAGCAGTGAAAAGGATATGACGCCGGATAGCGTAGCAGGCACGGAAGGCTGAAGGCGGCGAAGGCGGCCGGCTTCTTCAGGCGCTGTCCTAGGCTTGCTGGTCACTGGTTTCAACGGCGGCGGCTTCTCCAGATCCAGCGATGCGAAGTGCTTCGCTGAAGACAAGAAAATCAGAATTTTAGCCTGTGAGCGCTGAATTTATACACGCTGGCCACACCCATTCTGACGGTTAGAAGGGTGTGGAGGGCGCGAAGCGCCCTCATTGGTTGCCGCGTTCAGAGCGCTCACCAATAGGCTTAAGCAGTTGCCGCCGAGCAGCCAATGAGCACGCTTATACAGCCTGCCTAGGTCTGTCGGCTGCTGCACTGCGTTGACAATGTATACAAAATTAAGGATAATTTTTTGGCTTCAGATCTCGAAGAAAGAAGACTTTCCCGATGCGTAAGCTAACCTTACGCAATACGAGAGACCTCTCGTAAGAGAACAATATATTTGTGACACGATTTCGGACATCCACACTTAAAACTGTAAGTGTGGACACTCATTATATTATAAAATTTCAGACAGTATGAAACCATCATGTTCACACAAGTGTCCTAGCAGAATAACATCTTGGTTACTGTTGTAACCTCAGTTCTGAGAACGAGACGTAGTGTCGACGATTGACACTAGAGGTCATACTTGGGAGCTCCAGTCACCTCTGATACTTTGAGAAAAGGCCAATGAAAATTGGCGAGTTGAATTTTATGTGCCACTCCCCAGGACATATATAGTCAAGTCACCTTCATTTATATAGCGCTTTTAACAATATGGATTGTTTCAAAGCAGCTTTACAGAGATAATAGAAAATTACTGTAACAGATTGTTTAGGCTTTACAACAGCTCTAGGATAAAGTTATTGTCCAGCTAAAGTTAGTTTTGATTGATTGATTCACTTCCGTTGCGAAGATCATTAGTTATTAACTTATGGCCCGCTAACACAACACCGTTCTAACAGGAAAATCCTTAACACGCTCCGGCCGCTCATCCGCGCAAAACAGTGCCTGGTGTCTTGAGAAGGCACTCCCTGAAATAGGTTCGAAGGTGCAAACGATTATCTGTTATCTCTGCGCAAACCCACGAAAACGCAGACGCCGCGCACATGCGCATTACGTGTTCAGTCCAAAGGTATGTGTGTTTGAATATATATGTGCGCAGGCGTGTAGTCCTTCTTGGGCCCTAAAAAACATACAGGTATAAAAGGAGCCGGTGTGCATCCACTCATTCAGGTTTGTGCTGAGGAGCTGAGACAGTGTCCCGGACATTTCAGCAGGCAGATCAGTTTTGTGGTAGGAGGGACACCATGTCTCGTTCAATTCATCAGGGAACTGAATTTACAACAGTAACTGAGATGTTCCCTGTCTGTGGTGTCGATGACTGACACTAAGGGTTCGCCGGTGAAAACACCAAGTTTTGGCTGTGCAGATGTCGGCAAGCCCCCACATACTGGTTAACCAGCACACTCGCAACATCTCGCAACATCACAACACTACTTTCCATGGGAATAGGTCACTAAGGCCAGTCCTTAGACCTTCTCTGTTTTTTCTCTCTTAAAAATTCATAGCTGTCTGGACCCGATGTAGTGCTGAGGAAACATTAACATGTGGAGAAACATCACATGTACTTAACAACGGGGAAGTACCAAACATGGAAAGAAGTCTCTGCGGTAGGCCCTACCTCAAGATGGAGGAACTTCTACAAGCACAGTGACTGGTGGCAGAACAAGGCTCTACCCAAAGGAAGACACAGGTTTACCGCTAGGGTAAACTGTAGAATACCTCATATGGGATTACCATCAGGGAATCACTACAAGTGGAGCACCAACAGAATACTGGATGTCGAAACCTCCACAGGGCCAGCAATATTGCCAACAACTCAAGGCAATTGATGTGCTGCTGCAGTCGAGATCCTGTCCAGGAGCCCAGTCTTGGACGCTTACTGTATGTTGTGACAACAGTACTCCTGGAGACTTGTTCTAGGGGTACCCCTGCTGTCCAAGGACTGAATAAGCGACGACAAATCAGTGTGATGGTTTCGCACCTGGCAAACTGAATCACATAGCCAAGTCTAACTGTCCTGATGAGCCTTGGCGGGTTGGGAAGTGCTAACCAGGCCTCCTAACTCTGCCTGAGTAGCACTAGAAGAACAATATTTTTTGTTGTACCTGTGGCCATGTCGTGAAGCCATGTGTCCTGTGTCTGGGAGTGTACTGAAACAATTACCTTGCTCTGTAAACCCCAACTGGTACTGGTCTTTTATGGGTGAGGAAGCTTATACACACCACTCCAACCTGTGTGGGGCTTTGTGTGAGTTGCGTCTGGACAAGAGGAGGTGGCCTTAAATGATTCATTTTGTCCCCCTTTATGCAGTTGTGATATAAAAATTTAATTAGATTTCTTTTCATCCTATGACTAAGACATGACATTGTCATGAAAATGACATTGATGAAGGTCAGAGACAAAGTTTGTTTTTAAGGAATTCATGGAATATCAAATAAATGTATTTTTATTGATAAAATATTTCAAAAATCCTGTTAGGTCAATTTGAACCCATTTATACATTTAGGATTAAATAAATGCCACATTCTGATGTTTTGTTACATAATGTAAAGACAAATGTGTATACATTTATATTATATTATATTATATTATATTATTTTATTTGTCACATTTTAGTTCCAAGGATGACAAAGGATAAAATGACTTTATTAAAATAAAGCAAACACAGGTAGATGTAAAAGGTAATCGCAGAACACCCCCATCCGAGAAGGTGCGGCCTCACGCTGTAAAATGACAGAGGAGGTGGTTCAGGATGCAGAGGAGGTACTGGTGAAGGAAGCTCCAGTGCTAGTAAACGGGGCAGAGCCGGTGACAGGAGGGAAAATGTGGACGCCCAGAGCACAGCTGGTATGAGGGCCCATGGCGGTATCGATAGTGGGAGGAGCCAAGGCAGCGTTTGTGGTCCAACGACCAGCTGAGTGGCCGAGATTTCTGGAGACCCTGGTAGAGCCAAGAGACTGAAGGGACCAAGTGACAATGGAAGTTCTGGAGGGCAGTGCAGAGCCGCAGCAACAAGCTGCCGAGGCGTAACCTGGGAGCCATAGGATCGAGACGAATGCAGGACCCTGGGGAAACTGCAGGGAAGGTGAAGCCAGATGGAGCCGAAGGAGTGGAGCGGCAGGGCGATGTCTGACCAGGGTGGAGCCGGTGGGACAAGGAAGCATGGTGGAGCTGATGGGACGACAGTCACGAGTTGAGCCAAGGTGGAGTCAACTGCTCGATGGGCCGAGTAGGAGCTACGGGCCTTGAAGTCTGAGATAGATCACAGGAGTCGATGCACCTTGGCTGAGCTGGCGAACTAGAATTTCACGGCGGATCCGAACAGGTAAGAGTCGATAGAGGAGCCAAGAGACTAAAGGGGCGACAGCGAAGGTGGGGCAGAGGGGGCAGAGGAGGTGGGAGAGGGAAGCAGAGTGGGTGTAAGGCAGAGTAGGTGTATTCTCAATGGTATAAAAGTCTCTGAGCTGGCTAAGGCCAGCGGTGATGTTGGCTTTAGACTGGGTGGAAACAACAGAGAGAGGCTGTCATCCCACCAACTAGTAGGTAAAAGTCGGCACACACACCTGGTCAGACTGGGCGGCTACCTTCAGGTCCAGGACAGACATGCCCTCATGCTCCGGCTCCATTGTGGGCATTGTCGATGGCTCAGGGTCCATCACGGGAATCTGGCTCCTTTCCTGATGCCAGTGCTCTGGCTCTACAGTGGCACTGGCATCTGCTACCATCAGCTGAGGGTAGGCACACTCATCAGCCTAACGTCAGGCTCCACTCTTCACCACAACGGTAACCCCCAAAAACTTTTTTAATCCCAATTTAATAGAACATTAAACAATAATAACAGGCCTTCTACTTCATTTATCTTGCTTAAAAACACATGAAGATAAATAAATTCAATATTTTCTCTTTCAATTAAATATCATGCAAAGGATTCTGGGAACTAGAAATCTCCTTACCCCCACTAAGTAGATTTTACACAATAAAATTAAGTTGTGACAATGTTCATTTAAATATAATATTGAACAAGCAGCAAACATCCTTGCTTTGAGTGCTTCCATTTTATGCAGCAAAACTTAAACAGATCCACAACGAAATCCACAAGAAAATAAATAAAGACAAGATTACAACAAGATGCGAGCAGCGCATCGCGGCGCGTCAAAAGCAAGAAACCATTACAATCAGTGATTCTACTGGATGAGACCGTAAACGGATGCCCTGTATCTGAGGAAATGCACACGGTTGCAAAGCTTCCAACGGCATAACTAATGGATTTGGAAAGTTTGTTTTGATGCGTCCAGTGTAGACCGCCTCAAGCTGTTGCGGTGTGGCACGAAACAACAACGGTCACGCCTATTGTATACAACGCTGTTAAAAAATTTGGAGAAATTTTGCTCGATTTATGTTGCTATATGGAAAAATACATCAGGGTTCATTGTATCAGCCAAATTCAGCAGTAAATATTTTAAGTAAATGTAACTTAATGGAAATGCAAATGTCTACAAAGCCTTGTCTAGATTACTCAGGATAAGAAGTGCGATATGTAATTATGCAAAATATGTTTTTGCTACAAATCCAAATTTAGTGAGCTACTCAAATTATCCAAGTAAAGTAACAAAGATTTATTTGTAAAACATAATGATTTTTTTATGTTACTCTTACAGCCTAAATGATTATTTTAATATCAGTGTATAGATTCAAAAGGTAATCGCAAACTAAACAAACATACAGTAACTGTGACCACATCATACATATATTGTGGTTTAAGTGTCTGCAAACATTTTGGGGTCACTGTATATACACAACTGCCAAATTTTCTACATATTGTTATCATTATGATCACAACTTGTAATAATTGCTTTAATGAGCTCATTTCTGCCCAAATGAATACATGATGTTAGCTACATGATTTGTATTATCTTAGAACTGTACATTTCTGACATACTTGGACACAATCACATTTCTCTAAATTATAGAGTAGAAACATGCATTTTCTGTAAAGATACTTTGAAACAATATATATGGTGAAAAGCGCTATACATCAAAATGTAAATTAAATATTTACAATACACATATTTGGGAATGCTCTCGATTTGCAAAGGTATTTTTTTGGACAATAGCAGCATAAATCCTTATCTTTTCTAAATGTATTGAAGTAACTTGCAGCTATCATTGAAGCAATAACTGACAAGCAATAATCATTTTCTTTTTGATTACATGATAATAATATGCCCCTTTGGCAGTGGCAATGCCTGATTTCTGGATTAGACTTGGCCCGAGGTCAGGGTTTTTTTTAGATTATTGGAGCTTCAAACATTTATGACTCTGGTTTTATATTTTTTATGTAAGAACAACCTGCTTGAAGCAGCCTAAGCTGGTCTTAGCTGGTTTAAACTGGACTGCCAGCCTGGCAAAGCTAGTGTTTAGCATAGCCAAACCCCCATTTTTCCTATAGGAAGTTATATATGGCCAATATATGGAAAAATGCTCACTCACATTCACTGGTCCTCGATTGTGTTCAAGGAGACTAGGCCTTAATAGAGGACATATATTCACTGGAATTTTCCAGCGTTCCATATACAGGTGCTGGTCATAAAATTAGAGTATCATCAAAAAGTTGATTTATTTCAAGAATTCAACTTAACAGGTGAAACTAATATATTATATAGACTCATTACATGCAAAGTGAGATATTTCAAGCCTTTATTTGTTATAATTTTGATGATTATGGCTTACAGCTCATAAAATTAGAATATTACATGAAATCACACAGTAATTACACAGTGATACCATGGTCATTGAACCAGGTTTTGGTTCTTTTGGCAGTGTGGGCAGGTGCAAATCCTGCTGGAAAATGAAGGAAGCATGAAGTGCTCTGAAAATGTCCTGGTAGACGGCTGCGTTGGGTTTGGATTTAATAAAGCACAGTGGACCAAAGTCCTCTTTTCTGATGAGAGCAAATTTTGCATCTCATTTGGAAACCAAGGTCCCAGAGTCTGGAGGAAGAATGGAGAGGCACACAATCCAAGATGCTTGAAGTCCAGTGTGAAGTTTCCACAGTCTGTGTTGGTTTGGGGAGCCATGTCATCGGCTGGGGTTGGTCCACTGTACTGTCCACTCAATGCAGCCGTCTACCAGGACATTTCCAGAGCACTTCATGCTTCCTTCAGCAGACAAGCTTTATGGAGATGCTGACTTCATTTTCCAGCAGGATTTGCACCTGCCCACACTGCCAAAATAACCAAAACCTGGTTCAATGACCATGGTATCACTGTGTAATTACTGTGTGATTTCATGTACTATTCTAATTTTCTGGGATTTTGATTTCGTAGGTTTCATAAGCTGTAAGCCATAATCACCAAAATTATAACAAATAAAGGCTTTAAATATCTCACTTTGCATGTAATGAGTCTATATAATATATTAGTTTCACCTGTTAAGTTGAATTCTTGAAATAAATCAACTTTTTGATGATATTCTAATTTTATGACCAGCACCTGTATTTGGGTATTTGGCACTTGCCTCAAATATCCCTCTAAGGGATAATTCACCTAAACATGAAAATTCTGTCATCATTTACTCAACCTCATGTCATTGTTTGGAACACAAAAGAAGATATTTTGAAGAAAGATTTGGTTAATTGACTTTAATATGGACAAAAAAAAAAAAAAAATGTATTTTTATGTTCCACAGAAGAAAGAATGTTGAGAAACATTGACAGTGAGTAAATAATATAATTTTTAAATTTGGGTGAACTATCTGTTCCCACCACCTCATTGTAAATAGTTATGTATCTATGTGACCAATTTGTTTGGAGTCATTCTTAATACCTGTTCATCAGGTTCAGTTCTATAGCCCTTTAATTATCTGAAACGGTTTGACGTCAGACTTTGACGTCAGACGTCAGGTTTCATAAATAAATTCTTTTTTAAAGGCTTTTATGAAGAAAATGGCTGTAGGATGCAGCTCTAGAGCTACCATACATTAAAGAGAGAATGAGTTGTATTCAACAAGTTCATTACAGGTGAGTTAGTGAGGCTTAAAGCAGGCAAACCTGAATTTTGACCTTTGATGACTAAAGGTTTTATAAAGAAAGACAGTTAAACTTGAAATTTGTCATTATATCACACCAAGTGGATGTATTCCTTCTTTAAAACTTCAGAACTTTTAAAAAGAGTACTTATTACGGATAGTTTAAATGAAATGAAATTAGAAATTAGACCTTTAGATTGCTTTTTTTGACCGCTTACTTAAGTGCATCTTTAGATTTCATAATTACTTTGTCTTTGAAAAATGCTTAAAGTGTTGAATGTACTGACAAACATTAATGGTAATCTAATATATAATGTAATTTCTATCGAAAGATGTATGTCATGTAATTTAAATATAGTTATAATATATAATATATTACACATTTGTAATGATGAAGTTACAATTTAGTAGATTTAAAATAAATGAAATATCAAATAACACTACAGTTAAAATCAAGTACTTTTCAAGTATTTTAGTAGTCAGCACATCAACATTAGTGTTGGATTCATTAAAGAATGACAAAGGATAATTAAAACAGTGATTTAAAATGCACTTTAAAGTACAAAACTTTTACGAACATTTTTTCTTCGTTAATATACAGTATATAAAGTGTACCCAAGTGGCCTTTTATTTCATTAATATTATATTATTTGTAAGTACAGTTAAAAATATACTTTTAAGATTTGAATTGTTCTACAAGTGCATATTTTATACAATTAAGCACACTTCTTTTTCACAACTGTTGGATACAGTGTGACCCAATGTTCATGAACTCCTGTGGCTTGTTCATATTGTGTGCTTGAATAAATAGGTGTGAAGAATCATTACGTAACAGGGATCAGTGCATAATAAGATTTCTGTGGCAGAAATAAACAAAGCAAATCTGACGATATACCATACTCTAAATAGATAATCCATGCATACTCGAAATGACGTCACAGGAGGGCCTGAGTGGGGAGTGCCCTGAAGCTATGAGATTAAAAGTGTCAAATATTCCACTGTTTGTCCCACAAAGACTTTTATGAGCAGAGGGCGTTTTGTGCAGACACACAAAAACAAACACTACTGTTCACTAATCTCATGATGGAATGTGTGATGTGAGGCAACGTTTTGATTGGTCACTATACCCAGTCAAAAAATGTATTTCACTGTAAAGTGGTGTGTTGTTGAAATGTTCTTTGGCTCTTGCACAGGATACCACTGACGTGTCTTTGAGTTAAGAAGGAAAACCTGTAATGTTCAAATATTTGAACAGGTTATTACACTAATCCTAATGCTATGTTTCCTGTTTCATATTTCGGTAACACTTTACAATAAGGTTTCATTAGTTCACATTAGTTAACTACTTTAGTTAACATGAACTAATGATAAAATACTTTTACAACATTTATCAATCTTGTTTAATGTGGATTTCAACATTTACTGATTCATTATTAAAATCAGAAGTTTGTTAACAGAAGTATTTGTTAACATTAGTAAATGCACTGTGGACTAACATGAACAAACAGCTGGATTTTTATTAACATTAACAAAGATGAACAAATACTGTAACCAATGTATTGCTCAGTGTTAGTTAAAACATATGTTTACCTTATTGTAAAGTGTTCCCCATTTTTCAGTACCTAATTTTATAAAATTAATAGATTTACTTAAACTAATAATCATAAAACCCTTTGAAGTTTATTGGAATGCTATTCAGTCTACAGATTTTTTTTTTAATGCTTAGGTTTACTGTCTGATTGTGCATTAATTTATCTGAAAATGTAAGCATCGAATATGGCATATAAGGTGAGACAGAGGGCGTTTCTTTGCCAGGAACTTTAGTACTTGTGAAGTCATTACCTCCTGTTGTTTGCTGTGTGACCAGTAAAATGAGTCATGGTGATTATCAAACTCATAAGATGATTAACAAACTCTTCTTTAAACATTAGGATATGTGCTTTTATGATACAAGATTGGCATGTGGCATGAAATATACAGTATATTTGCATAAACCATGGAAAATCAGTGATAGTGTTCAGAGGAAACTTTTAGATTACACTTTATTTTAAGGTGACATAGTTGCATGTTACTATGTGTACTTACTATAGCAAAAACATTAAATTATGCATAATTACAAGCCAAACCCTAATCCTAACCTTAACTCTTTAGTACATGTAGTTCATTAATATTACTCAGTGTTAATTATTTGAGTACGTACAATGTAACTACATCACCTTAAAATAAGGTGTGACCAACTTTTATTGCCCAATAGTTCCTGTTTTATATCTTAAGTGACTCAATTGTGGTTGAGGTTCCCTTTCTGCTTTTAGCTGATGACGCGTATGGGGTCATACTCCTGTTTTCTCCAAATTCCGAAGCCTGATTGGTTCACGTCTGAGCAGTTTGCCTCGCCTGTGCCTCTACGCGTTGCTTGCAACAGCTCAGTCGGGTCAGGGAGGAGAAATGTTCAGTTCTTCTGGGTGTACCACGCTGGCAGAACCAGCCTTGATTCTCAGAACTGATCCAGCTGCTGTCAGTGGCCAATTTGTTTGCTATCTCATGGCCAATACCGCTGAGAAGGGTACCTTCTCTCTCAGGCACAGGGGGCGATTTGGCACCCCCAACCGGAGTTGTGGGACCAGCATGTTTGGCTCCTCGACGGGAGCCATCAGACTTCCCCCCTGGGGGTCATGAGAACGATCTCAGAGGCAAGGGCCCCGTCCATGAGGTGCCTTTACACTCAGAAATGGTCAGTTTTCTCTAGCTGGTGCCTAGCTCTGAAATCAGACCTTGCTAAATGCGAGATCATAACTATTCTCACATTTCTGCAAGAGCTGTTGGATGGCGGGCGTGCCCCCTCCACACTCAAAGTGTGTGTGGCAGCCATTGCGGCGAACCACACCCCGGGTTTAAGCCAATCGGGAAAGGTGTTTTCCAATTGGGAAACACGACCTGGTCGTTTCCCCGTTAGGTTTCTCCACCCTCGTTCGGACCCTCTCACTTAAGACTGCCCTCTTGTTGGCTCTAGCGTCAGTCAAGCGAGTTGGTGATTTGCAGGCTCTATCTGTGGAACCTTCCTGCCTTGAGTTCGGCCCCAACGACAGAAAGGGTCCTTAGGCTGAAAAAAGTCTATGTGCCAAAAGAACCCCGTTCAGAACGCAGGTGATATTCACATATTTCTGCGTGACTTTATAGGCAGACTACCCTGCCCATTCTGGCGAGCTGAAACACCATTTAACTGTGCAAATGCACAGACGTGAACCAATCAGGCTTCAAAATGCTCGTTCCCGTTATCTCAGGCAACCAGGGTTACGTGAGTAACCATAACATTATGTCATTTCAGTATCAGCTTTGTCTGAGATGTTTCTCCTGAAGTTCTCTAGGATCTTTTACCCTTTAATATGGGTGCAAATTGTTTTGAAAGTAAATAAGTATATTGTAAATTGTAAGCATACTTGGCCCATGTTTGACGTACACAACTCAGCTGTGTGTGACGTGGCAGCTTGGCTTCATTACTACAATATGCTGGCAAACCTGTTACGCAGCTAACTCTATTTGAGGTGTCACATTATCTTATTATCTTAAGAAAGACAGAAAGAGAGTGAGTGAGAAAAACACCTGAGATAGATTTGATATTTTATACGTATATAATAGTTAAAAAGATTGGGGACAGTAAGAGTTTTTTTAAGAAATGAATACTTTTATTTAGCAAGAATTTAGCAAGAATTCATTAAATTGATCAAAGAGTGACAGTAAACTTTTACATTGTTAAAAAAAAAAAAAAAAAAAAAAATCCCTTTCATATAAAATATTTTTATGTTGAACTTTCTAATGCAATTAAGCATCCCGAAAAAAATGTATCACGTTTTCCACAAAAATGTTGAAAATTTTTTACTTTTTTCTACATTGATAATAATACGAAATAATCCTTGAGCACCAAATCAGCATATTAGAATGATTTCTAAAGTGTCATGTGACACTGAAGACTAGATGAATGCTGAACAACAATTTAATCAAATAAATGCAGCCTTGGTGAGCATAAAATAATTACTTAAAAAAACAATAAAATATATTACTGATCCCCTAACTTTTGATATATGATTGATATATGATATATATTGATATAAAATTATGAACATGACATCTTAAGATGCAGCAATTATGTTTATTGGATTCAAACTGTTCAATGTATATGGTTTTTGAGATTTATTATTTCCAAGCTGAGTACTCCTATCAAAATCATCTTCTTGTCTGTCATCAGCAGAAGCTTCTCATTCTCTCTTATCTGCTTGAAGGCATGAATTTAAATGCTGTGAGTTAATATTTTTATAACATTCAAATATAAATGTGGATTCAACTTTAGAGGAGTCATGTGGAAATTTATTTTTAATGATTTATATTTATTTATTAACTGTTTTGGACATGAATATCATGCATTGCAGCAGATAATGACTTGCGTCTTGACATATGGCTATATAGCTTCCAATGAAGCTATCTGTCCGGAGCAGAAAAAAAAAAAAAAAAAAAATGTGCCAAGACCAAAGTAGGTATGTGTTTGGGGAAGTAGGTATGTGTTTTACACTATGGGGAAAAACGTATCTCCTCTAAAATACCGAAGCTTGATTTGAATAACACTGTTGTTCTATGACGGCCAATGACGTTCAAGTGCGAGAACTATAGGCGGGTTTTGTTAACTAATGTTAACTCAATTAATATAGGCCAAAGTGAAGAATAACGCTGTATATATATGTCTGTGAAAAAGGGATGTGAGCTTGACAAGACCGCTGTACACTCAATCCCCTCCGAGTTTATAGCGCACAGCAGCTATATAGGCGTAAATCTTTAATTTTTTTAACATTCTATTAATTTGATATATTTAATTCATAGATATCCTTCTAAGAGTACGAGTACACGAGTGCCATATCAGGCCCAATACCAATAATGGAATAGGTGCATCCCTACTTTATTCTGTCATTTTACTCTGTTGACAGTGTCTTTACACTTTGCACATCTGTGCACAAGCAATAGATGGTGGCATACACTGAGCCCTTAACACTGGACATGGTAAACTTAACATTCATATTACGCAGAATCACAATCTAAGCGCCTGCCAGTTAAAACGTGCCAGGCTAGGGTTACACAAGTGCAGCCAAGATGTCCGTGCATCGTGCTGAACGTGCAGGGGAGGTGTTTGTGAAGAACATTTTGTTCAGTGTTTGTGCTATTTGACACCGGCATAGACAAGATTTTAAATACAGGAAACAAGTGTGAGCTGGGTGTTGGGACTGTGCTGGAAAAACAGGTGAGACTCCCCATCCCCCGTGTTTACAACCTCTAGACCAGCAGCTTTTACACACTGGAGACCTGACACCGTGATCTGTTCTGCAGTTAAACAAATTAGTTTTATTGCACAGTCTACTGTTAGAGATCTTTCACAACTGTTTACAGTTTTCAACCAAATGCAATCAGTATTTATAGTTGCACCATGGTTCATTTTTGATGAGTGCACATAGATTTGAGTCATTACATCCTGGTGATCAGTAAGACTTACGGCAATATGTTTACAAGTTTAACTGGAATTTCCAAATAAATCATTTAGAAAAAAATTCGTCATGGAATGGAAGTTGCAATACTTTTTGACATAAAACTTGATTTTGTCCTCACTAATTGACTAGATCATTGAAAGTTGCCATTGTAAGTTGTTGCAATTTGCAATCAGTTGTGCAGGATATTTATTAGTCCCACCCTCCGTTGAGACATACGTCATGAAAAGAACAGATGCCGTTTTCAAGGGGGAGGGGAATTTAACGTTTTTGATTAAAGATTATGAGGGCATATTAAATAATAAAAAAAAAAGATGTGAAAGGATAAAACATTTTATAGTAAACTGCATAAAAAGAGTAGCCTGGAAACCCAGACCTAAATCTAAAAGATTAATGGTCTGGCGTCGACTAATGAAAATCGCCCAGCTCGAGGGGCGGCACCAAGCATGCATTTGAAAATCTCACTGCACACAATAGGATAACACTACGACCAATCACAACAACCATACGCTTAGCTACCAGCGGAGCTAACTGGTAGATTAGACTCTTACAGTATCCAGTCGGCAAAACAGCAAAAATGTCCTTCTTGCAAAGGAACGATTCGAGCGGCGTCTTCTGTTCCTGTTTTAGATAAAAAGCGAAGTCTAACTCGTTCATTGTAGCGGCCAAAGCCATTTCAAACAACTGGTATTCTTCATCCATAGCCATCTTGCAATGTTTATGACTTCGACGTCACAGTGCTGTCGTCATCTGTTTAGCTCGCCTCTGGCCCGCCTATATCAGATAACCCGATGTGATTGGTGCAGCTCAGATCGAGGGGCATATTTAATGAGCATCATTACTCGACACCAGAGTAACTCGCTGAGCAAATTCAACTTGTGCTCTCGCGAGAACTCTGGATTACCAGGGTATAAAAAGAGAGAGAGAAAAAAGAATTGTCGATTTTGATTTCATGGTGACTTTAAATGAATAGTTAAAATTAGAAATATGTCATTATTTATTAACCTTCATGTTGCTATTTTTTCCCACTGAATTTGGTTCTTTCAAGAAGTCCATAACTTGTGCTAATATTCCAAATCTTCTGAAGTCACTGTGTGACAAACAAAATTTAAGCTGTTATTAACTTATACACTACTGTCCTGTACAGTATTAATTATCCTGTTGTCTCCGATGGGAAAGCATGATAATAAGTGTGTTCCATTGTGTCATTTTTGCTCTTCACATCACCAAATAACAATACAGTATTAGTATATCACCTCAGGTCACGGCATTTTAACATGGCAAATATTTTGTGTGGGGTCCATTTTGATTTCATGGTGACTTTAACACAATAAAAACTCTGCTATTTTGATGCTAATTCCATGTCAGGGGAGCTTCCTTGATCCCACGTGCCCTTTTTTTTTTTTGGGCCTTGACCTCGGATGTCAGCAGTTTCTTTGTTCTCATATGGCAAGATGGAATGCTGGAGAATCCCATGAAGGGTTCAAAGTATAGGGGCTGAACACCAAAATGTTTTGCCTAAATTCACCACGATTTCAAACAGCTTATTTTGTAATCATTACCTTTTAATGCATCAAATTCAAGACATTAACAAGATCAAACAATTATTTCTCTTCACTATTTGTACAACAATTTCTTTATAGGCCCGGAGTTTGTTTCTTAATGTTTACAGACTGTGTAGCCGACTGTCCTTCCATTTGTAACTCTTAGCACCCACTTGTTCTGGTCATTACTACTACAAGATCAAGCCTTATTTTATTTAACATTCCCGTTTCAGTCAAACTTCACCTTTCACTCTACAGTATCTTGCTCGTGTTTCTCCCAGACAGTCTGATCTTGCATAAGCAGTACAGCTGTAAAAACAATGCATCACCCTGCTGAACCAACAAACACTGTTGCACATAATTGCACAACTGCATTTTATGCAAAATCATGTTTTCTTCATCAACAGATCAACCTTTCATAGTATACGGTAACACAACATACATCTTATATGGTAAAAAAAAATTCCATACCACTGATGACATCAGAAGACACTTTCCTCCAAAGCGCATGCTGATAATTGACACACAGCTGCAGTGGACTGACGTTAAAGAATCTGATGGACATTTTGTCCTGTTTTATTCTCACAGCAAACTGCTTTTTCAGCTGCAAACAGCCTTGTCCTTGGCGTCATATCAGCCTTTTTACCCAAACAAACACTGTTCACGATACCGAAATGTCAGAGAACACATAGTATTTTAATATATTTTATTCGAATTTGTGTTAGCTTTCATTAGATTCTCCTCACATGCAATGATTAGATGATTAGTCATTTCACAAATATTCTCTGAGCTGTGTGCAGTTCACGTGGTGTCTAGGCTAACAGGTCTCAACAAGTTAAGCATGGTGATTCATTTTTAGTATAAAAGGACATTAAGATCCAATACAGATCACATCTTCAGGGTGATATAGACTGTTAATGGATTCTGCCCTTGTAACCTGACAATTATAGACGATTAGCACTGATGTGATCATTGGGATCTCTTGCAATGAGAGCCTGATATACGATTGGCAGCTTTCCATAACTGATGATGATTTCTGAATAATTTGCTCATTTTTATTTAGGTTGTTCAACCAAGCAGATGACCAGATCTTTGTTAGTGGGGGAATGTATGTCTGACCCAGATTTGTTATATAACTACCAACGCCCCACCCCCGTCCTCCACCTTAGCTGCACAAAACACACATTGTCTTGGCTCTATGGCTGCCATAGCAACTGAGCAGATTCTGCCTTTCTCACGTTTAGCATTTTAACCAAATTAACTCACAATTTTTTTTATTTTTTGCACAGTTTTACTTCTTTCTCAATGTTTACAATCTCTTGAAACTCCAGTTCCAGCTCCATCCAGCAAGAATTGGCTGTTTTTTTGTGTGTGTTTGTGTGTTCTCAAATATGATGGCTTTCGTGGTTGAAGGGCATAGAGTGTAATTGCATTTCCGCCACATGGCTCTCACTGATGCCGCATGTGATTTGCACATGCCGCCAATCAGCCATGCCCTGCAACTGTCTCTCTTTGTTCATGTTTGTCTGTTTATGCATGCGCACGAGAGGGGTTGTCTAAAGGGAGCACAATATTTAATTATCATTGCACAGCAGCTTACAACCACCAACTACCCATTAGTAAAGACACACTAAGACGCAGAAGATGCAAAAATCTTTTAAACCCTGCAGGGTAGAAGATGCATTCAAATGGGTCAGCACTCCTGTCACTCGCTGAGAACAGAATTCTAATAAGCCCAATCAGTGCTGATACTCATTCAGAGCATGAAGCACACTGAACACTGATTGGTGAGATTGTTCTGATCCAGGCTCGAGGCCCATGTTTGCTCTGCTGTTCATGTTGAACTGAGTCACATGTACAGAGGCATTATATAATATCAACAATAGACCAATATTAACAACAGTCACTTTTTCATGCTGCAGTTACGAACGAGTATTACCGAATACACATACACAGTGTCTTCTGATTATTACTGTTTTCGCTGCGTTTGAAAGTTCATTTCTGTATACAAACTTAAAGTCTTGGCTACAGAATACAGAAACTACTAAAATGTTATAATGGAACCTGACATTAAAAAATCAAGCTTTACACCAACATTTAGTAATAAAATGCAAAATGATACATGAAACAGTTGCAGGTACAAAAACAACAAATTGTTGTTTTGATCAACATATTATTAGATATACAATTACATACACTCACCTAAAGGATTATTAGGAACACCTGTTCAATTTCTCATTAATGCAATTATCTAATCAACCAATCACATGGCAGTTGCTTCAATGCATTTAGGGGTGTGGTCCTGGTCAAGACAATCTCCTGAACACCAAACTGAATGTCAGAATTGGAAAGAAAGGTGATTTAAGCAATTTTGAGCGTGGCATGGTTGTTGGTGCCAGATGGGCCGGTCTGAGTATTTCACAATCTGCTCAGTTACTGGGATTTTCACGCACAACCATTTCTAGGGTTTACAAAGAATGGTGTGAAAAGGGAAAAACATCCAGTATGCGGCAGTCCTGTGGGCGAAAATGCCTTGTTGATGCTAGAGGTCAGAGGAGAATGGGCCGATTGATTCAAGCTGATAGAGGAGCAACTTTGACTGAAATAACCACTCGTTACAACCGAGGTATGCAGCAAAGCATTTGTGAAGCCACAACACGCACAACCTTGAGGCGGATGGGCTACAACAGCAGAAGACCCCACCGGGTACCACTCATCTCCACTACAAATAGGAAAAAGAGGCTACAATTTGCACAAGCTCACCAAAATTGGACAGTTGAAGACTGGAAAAATGTTGCCTGGTCTGATGAGTCTCGATTTCTGTTGAGACATTCAGATGGTAGAGTCAGAATTTGGCGTAAACAGAATGAGAACATGGATCCATCATGCCTTGTTACCACTGTGCAGGCTGGTGGTGGTGGTGTAATGGTGTGGGGAATGTTTTCTTGGCACACTTTAGGCCCCTTAGTGCCAATTGGGCATCGTTTAAATGCCACGGCCTACCTGAGCATTGTTTCTGACCATGTCCATCCCTTTATGACCACCATGTACCCATCCTCTGATGGCTACTTGCAGCAGGATAATGCACCATGTCACAAAGCTCAAATCATTTCAAATTGGTTTCTTGAACATGACAATGAGTTCACTGTACTAAAATGGCCCCACAGTCACCAGATCTCAACCCAATAGAGCATCTTTGGGATGTGGTGGAACGGGAGCTTCGTGCCCTGGATGTGCATCCCACAAATCTCCATCAACTGCAAGATGCTATACTATCAATATGGGCCAACATTTCTAAAGAATGCTTTCAGCACCTTGTTGAATCAATGCCACGTAGAATTAAGGCAGTTCTGAAGGCGAAAGGGGGTCAAACACAGTATTAGTATGGTGTTCCTAATAATCCTTTAGGTGAGTGTATATGACATACAATTACATCTACAGTAGTGGTAAAAAGTAATGTCTGGCCTAGAAAAATATTGACATCTTTAGCCTTTATTCAAATATTAATAAAGTATTTTTTAAATTTGTTAAAGATTTTGTATGCATATTGCTGTTACAGGTGGTTGTGCAAGCACATGACAAATGAGATGCAATTCAAATATAGGCTACTTTATTCCAGGAAACTTAGGCAAACTGATATAAAACACCTCAACATTGACATAGTCATACAGCACTTGGCTCTGGAGGGGGACAAGGAACAAATGAATAACAAAAACATTCCAGGGCAAACAATTCAGTCCATGGGGAGTGGAGGGTGAGAGGAGCCAGGTGAAACCAGGTGGTGGTTCAGCAACCAGCCAGGATGAGACCTGAGGGTGGAGTCTAGGGGGGAGGAGCCATGATGGAAACTTGGCAGACGACACACTGGGGACGACAGACGGAGATGTAGCTACTGGAGATGGTGACCCAGGTGGAGCCCATGAGCCGAAGAGCCCACACGACATTCTGGAACTGGAGAACGAGGTGGAGCTGCGGCGACGAGCGTCCGAGATGGAACCAGGAAGTCTGAAGACTGAGGCAGAGCCGGTGGGACTGAGGATTTAGGCCGAGCAGGGGGTAAGACGGAGCCTAAGGTACTGGCGAGACGAAATCTGACCAAGGTGAAGCCAATGGGATGAGGGAGCCCGGTGGAGCCATCAGGATGTTGGGAGGGAGAGTCAAAGGAGACAGGAGAGTCAGGGCTGGACTGAACCAGCGAGAAAACAGGAGATTCTGGGCTGGATGGAACCAGAGGGGTTGGGAGAAACAGGTAATTTACCTCCTCAAACACCTCATCAAATCCTCAAAATGACTTACAGAGGTCATGTCCATTAATCTACAGCAGCAAGGTTTTGGGTGCGGCTTTCCTCCATTCCGTCGTACTCCACTAACGGCGATGCATGTTGTTGCCAACTCACGTACCTGGTCAGACTCTCCAACGTGCTCAGGCTCTGGGGTTATATCCTCTCCTGTCCTCTCTGCATGCTCAGGCTCGTCAATCGCGGCAGGAAGATCTCCCTTGTCTGCGGTGAGCACTTGCAAATTTAATGTGCAGCTCGTCGGTGGCGGATGGCTGGTCTTTGGATGTGGAGTGGGGCTAGTGTGGTCCTCTGCCAGGCCGATGGTAAACAGGGAGTCATTGTTTACCAGCACCCACTCCACGAATGCGGCAAAGTCTTTCCTGGGACCGTCCGCTGGGAGCCGTGCTGAGCGGTCTGGGTAGTGCTTGAGACATGCTAGATGTATAAAGTCCCATGTATGATCTTCCAGCGGACAGTCACCCTGCTCCAGGCAGAGTAACTGAACTGCAGGAAAGTCCATGGATGAAAAACAAAAACAAACAAAATGGAAAAACGGCACAAAAATTTAACAATTTCGGTCCTGTCTTCTGTCACCAGTGGCTGTGCAAGGAAGTGCACAGCAAATGAGAATGCAATTCAAATATGCTTTAATCAAGGAAACTCAGGCAAACTGACATAAAACACCTCAATATTGAAGTAAACAGGACAAAGGAAAATATATATATATAACAAAAATTTTTGGAATTTTTCTTTGGAGCACTGATTTCAGATATTTCCATTAGTTTTGGAGTTTGAAACTATAACACAAAACCATACAAAACCAAACTGCTGGAACCTCCCACTTAGGAAGATATTATCTGACCAACACAAAGTGAACAACCACAGATTTGTGTGTTTTTAACACACAATAATGATGCTAAAATATATGTAATTTTACAATTCTGCTCATGAATATCTAGTTAACAGGCTGCTAATTAACTTTCCAGTTTTGTGTGCATCTGACGGTCAGTTAATGGATTGTGTGCGGTCTATGGCATCTGTCAATATTTATGAAAATAAAATTGTACCATTAAATTTGTGCAACTATAATTCAAGGCAAAAGAAACTGATTATATATTTATGATGAATTAATTTCCTATCTTTGAGAAAATTCAGAGAGTGAAATGAAATCCATTACTTTTTCATGTGGCTGTAGTTCTCTTTGTTTTACTGTGTAAATTCTGTTGGAACATTGTCTTCCCAGAATGTTGCCGTGTTTGTGTGAAAGAACTTTATTTGGTTAGAAGTTGAGTGGTGTTCAGTTGTGTACATTCACAAATGTTACCCTTTTCATTGGAACATTTAGTTTGGTTCATTAGTCACCTTTATTTGTAAATTTGTATTTTGCTTGTTTAATGGAACAACAGGACAATTATAATTATTCCTGCAAATTTGAAGTTCCAGTGAACTCATTCCAGTGAGCTCATTTGGAAGGGTTATGGTCACTTTATTAAAACGTGACCTTGAATTATATGGGATGCAATTATATATTGGACTGCAGACTACAGAGTAGAAATTCAACAAACTATAGAGCTATTTCTGTTTTTTTGTTTTCTTTCCTGCCAAATCACAGTCACAATCTTAACCCTCTTGTGCTGTAAAAATTACAGATTTGTTTTTTAATAAAATTAATGTATACTCTATATTTTAGTTTGATCATATTTTTTAAATTAATATTTAGTATTTTTATGGTGCTAAATTATATTTATGGAATAGTTATGATCCAATTATAACCTGTTAATCACTTTTTGAGCATAGACCTGAAAATGAAATTTCCAACTTAAACTGTTATAAAACTTGAATGATTTGGAGAGCATGTTTCATCTCTTTTTAAAGAAGACCCGTGGCAGATTAGTGGTGAAGTGAAATTTAAAAAATAAAAGTTAAACTAAAAAAAAAAATTATAGAAGTTGCATTTATTATTATGAAAAGTGCACACAAATACCATTTTTAAATTTTAGGTGAAATATATATTTTCCAAAACATGTTTTACTCTAAACCTGTCATAAAATCAAAGCCATAAATCTAAACAAGTTGAGCTTTCAGTAAGATTTTGTGTGGGCGCAGTACCAAACGTTTCACTAGATGACATTTGCTTCCCATTCATTTCCAATGTGGTCATTCATTTCTGCAAACAGTACAAGTGTGACCATTAACCTTTTTGAATCAGGTCCACAATTGTGTGTGTGTGTGTGTGTGTGTGTGTGTGTGTGTGTGTGTGTGTGTGTGTGTGTGTGTGTGTGTGTGTGTGTGTTGTGTGTGTGTGTGTGTGTTCACATAGCAAGTGCCAAAACATTTACTAAGTTTTGCACCATTCCGATGAATTAAAAATGTTGGGGGAAAAATGACCGAACAGCACTAGATATAGCCACAACATATCCTCACGTGATAAAAGGTTAGGGAGTTTTGATTTCTATTTGAAGAATACTGTAAATACAGGCAACAATGAATGACAACTCTTTTGCATACCAAACAACATGCTTTCAGTTTTACGCAATCTTAAACTAACTAATTTTGAGGAATTCGGTGATATGAAAACATACAAAAACAGGTTCATAAAAACAAGTTACTTCCCTTAATATTTCTAAGCCTACACCTCCTTGTTACCGTGTGAGAACTGTTGACATTGCTGTGCATTGCTTAACTTCTGAGAACTGACATCTTTTAATCCTATAATTGCATTTCTGGAAATCAAAACATGAGTCTTGGCAGGGTTCACAAACAAGCACTTATGTAAAACTGGGATAAATCTGAGAAGGATCAATCCAAAATGGTTTTCCAGCACAGTCAAATAAAAATATTTATTGTCAGTTTGTTTGGCAGTGTTGCTCTGGTCCACTTTCTGTTAGTACTCTCAGTCTGGCTCCCTTACAGATCACACAAATAGAGGTTACACATGCCATTACATACACAAATACTGTTTGGTCCAACTCCAAACCAGTTTTTCTACTCTTATAACCATCCCATAACCTCAGTACTCCACTCTTTAAAGGTTTTAAGAGTTTACCATCATTTATGTTTAAAGCTCCTAAAAACATGAATATAAAGCACTGCAAGGATGTTTTTTTTTTAGTGGTCTAAAAGCTAGTTAACAAGTTAGCATTTTAGCCCTTCCAGTTGTCATCCTTAAGTCAATGGGTTTATGGTTAAATGCCTGAAAAACGTCTGTGGTTAAGACAAGCTCAAGATATTTTCATATTGTATTCTTTCTATGTAAAAAACATAACACCACCTTATGATTTTCAAGCTTTTACTTTTCTTGGAAAAGGCGGTAGCTAACAACAGTTTGTTGGGGACATTAAACAATCATGCCAAACAGGAAAACCTACCCACTAGTGCACTTTTACATACTCATACTTTCAAACTATTTTCACTCAGACTTTTAGGGAAAACATTTTTTAGTCAAAGACTGAATGAGTTTTTCAGGAACCTTAATAGAGATGACATTGCAACCGTGATAAAGTTGCCTCAATTTAGCATTTTTTAGGCTTCCAAATTCATAAAAGTTCTTCATTTAAGATTTTTTTTTTTTATGAACAAAACATGTACGAATCAAACTTTTGTTGGTCACAGAGCTTATTTTCTGCAATGATCCAAGTCAAATGAAAAAAAAAAAAAAAATAATGAAAAAAAAGTCATATTGGTATTTGTCAAGGGAACCAGGGAACTTCCAGGCTAACCTACAAAAATCAACATTGCATCAATCAGTCAAAGAGGACTGATAGGAGGGAAGGAGGGAGGGAGGGAAGGAGGGAGGGAAGGAGGGAGGGAAGGAGGGAGGGAAGGAGGGAGGGGGACAGAAATCACATCTTGGTAAAATTCTTGGTGTTTTAATGTAAAGAGACAAAGATACATGGTTACAACCATGGCATCACAAATAAAATGCACAACCCTTTGAACAGGCAACAGTCAGAGCCATATTAGTACAAACAATGCATTTTGGTCCCTGTGATAAAGTACTATAATTTATAAACTGGTGAAAAAAAAAAGAAAAAAAAAAAAGACTACAATAAGAATTCAAATATCTACAGTTAGTTTATAAAAAAACATGTTAAATTGTATAACATACTTAAAACAGATCAATAGACAAGAACAGCTTTAGTCATAAAGGTCAAGTAGAAGAATTTATAGTGATCTTGGTTGCACACTTTTACCTCTATCAAACTAGGATTCCTGCCAGAATCAGATATCATTCATCATTAAAATCGGTTTTAAAAAGTAACTGGCAGTGAGAAAGCTACATTTGTAGGATATAAACTGTGCCTTTCTACAACCAACAAGTAAGTGATCCATTTAGTGTCATCCCTCATTTCACATGGACTAATGAACAAAATGCAAGCCATCAGTAAGAGATAATTACTTAAATGTCCAGTATTTCACTTGTATGTCATTGGCTCTTCACCCTCTTCGCTGAGCAGACATGTGCGTATAAGAGCTTCGGTGACTGCGTATGGATCGCAGTTGGCTGAGGGACGGCGGTCTTCAAAGTAGCCCTTCTTTTCTTGGCCAACAGATCGTGGAATTCGTATGCTAGCACCACGGTTAGCCACTCCAGCAGAGAACTCGTTGATATTGGAGGTCTCGTGATGGCCAGTCAGTCGTCTGGCATTGTCCAGCCCTCCTTTAGGATCGTAGGCACGGATATGGTACTGGTGTCTCTTGGCCAGCCTCTCAATTGACTCCTCAATATATCTAAAATGAAGTTAAATTTGATTAGCATAACCAAAAACCATTTTATGTCAGCTCTACATTGTTGTGGGGGTGGGGGGGGGGGGATGATGCAAGGCTTCCTTTCACACACTTACTTCAAACCCCCTTCCTCACGCATCTCCTTGGTGCTGAAATTGGTGTGGCAGCCAGCTCCATTCCAGTTCCCTGAAATGGGCTTTGGGTCAAAAGAGGCTACAACGCCGAAGTCTTCACAAACCCTGTGCAGGAGGAAGCGGGCTATCCACAAATGGTCTCCCATCTCAATGCCCTCACAAGGGCCAACTTGGAATTCCCACTGAAGAATAACAAAACAACTTCAGCAACTCATTTCTATATTCAATTGAAAAATGGTTTTCTAAATGTATAACTTTACCTGTGCAGGCATGACTTCAGCATTAGTGCCACAGATTTTTACTCCAGCATACAAACAGGCTCTATAATGGGCTTCTACAACATCTCGTCCATAGGCCTTATCAGCTCCCACACCACAGTAGTATGGACCTAAACAAATCAAATTAATTTCATTAAACCAACAGGAGTCTTCCTGTTATTTATAAAAAAAAAAAATAAAAAAAAATCCAAAACCATCCATAGGTGACATCTACCTTGAGGTCCAGGAAAGCCATTGGAGGGCCAACCAAATGGATGACCATCTGTACCGAGAATAGTGTACTCCTGTTCCATTCCAAACCAAGGATGCTGGTTCTGCACCATACCCATGATCTTTTTGCACATCTGACGAAGGTTGGTTTCTTAGGGAGCAACACAATAAACATTAATGCAACCTTCAAATGTAAAATCATCCAGTATAACGAATTATCCGATATCAATTATGGTATTGAAATCTACTTACCAGCAGGTTTGCGGTTGTATTTGAGAACCTCACACAGAACCAGTTTGTTGGGATCCTTTCTGAAAGGGTCTCTGAACATGGCTTGGGGTATCAAGTACATGTCACTGTTGGACCCCTCAGACTGATATGTGCTAGAGCCATCAAAGTTCCATTCAGGAAGCTCTACAGAGACACATAAGAACACAAATACTCATTTTTCCAACACTGATGGCGTTTCAGTAAACCTTTTTTTTTTTTTTTTAAATAAACATATGATAATCTGAATTGACAATAACTACCTTCAATGGTTTTAGGTTCTGAATCTAGAGTCCTGGTCTTGCACCTCAATCCCTCCCCGGTTCCATCAATCCAGATGTACATAGCCTGAACCTCGTCTCCCTGAGGGAGGTCCAAGTACTGCTGTTTCACAGTTTTGCTCAGCTTGGAACTGGCTGAAGTGGCCATGGTGGTGCTATATCAAACCTATCAGGAGACAATACTGTAAATTAACTCATAGCATTCAAAAGGGGTGTGTATGTGAGATAGAGAGATATATACACACACACAATGTTTATAAAAGTAGTCTGCATTCATTTTTTTACAGAAAACTTAATATTGTGAAATTACAACTTAAAATAATGGTTTTCTAGTTTAATATACTTTTAAATAATTTATGTGACGCAAAGCTGAATTTATCAACCATGACTCCAGTCTTCAGTGTCACATGATCCTTCAGATATTCTAAAAATGTTTATTTGATATGCAGTTATTAACAATGTTGGAAACGGTCCTGCTGCTTAATATTTTTATGAAACCTGTGACACTTTTTTCAGGATTTGATGAATAAAAAGTTTATAAGAACAGCATTCAATCAAAATAGAAATCTTTTCTTTTTCACTTTATCAACTTAACACACCCTTACTGAATAAGAGTAGGCCTATTACTTACTTTCTTTCAATAAAAAAAATACTGCCCCCAAACTTTTGAATGGTATATTGTTACAAAAGATTTCGGTTTTAAATAAATGCTGTTCTTTTTAATTTTTTGTCAATGAATCCTAAAAAAAAAAAAAAAAAAAAAAAAAAAAAGTATCACAGGTTACAAAAATTCCAACGTTGATAATAAATCGGCATATTAGAATGATTTCTGAAGAATCGTGTGACACTGAAGACTGGATTAAATGATTGATAAATTCAGCTTAGCATATTAGAGAAATAAATTATATTTTAAAGTATTTAAAATAGATAAATTGTAATATTTCACAGTATTATTGTGTTTTTTTTTTGTTGTTTTTTTGTTTTTGTTTTAAGTATTTTGTTCAAATAAACGCCGGCTTGATGAGCATAAGAGACTTCTTTTAAAAAAGATTACCAATAGTAATGTTTCCAATTCCAAATTTTTGACGGTAGCGCTCGCATAGAAATCCCTATAACCAGAAACAACGTGGCCGGTTGAGCCACTCAGCAGGTCATTACGCAATAACTCAGACAATAGAGTACCGATGCGCGAGCGACTTATTATCAATTTACTGAAGTTAATACGGCCTTATTGTTAATAAATAAAACGAAACCAACCTCATTAACACAAACCACAGAACGTAATAAGGATCAGTGGGAAAAAATTAACCGGTGGAACAAACAAATGTTCAACTAGGACATTTTGGCATTGGCTAATATAACTGATGCAACATATTGCTGTGACGACATCGAAGCCACTCAAAACTTACATTCAAAGCGGTTCTGGATAACACATAAATGTTATAGCCCTCGATTTTAACTACGAAATTACCCATTTACACCCTTCAGATTAAAACATGCCATTTAAACATCGTTTAACCAGAATATTCACTCCTAATATAAACAAGTGTTGATTATTAACGAAGATACAAACCTATAAGCGAGTATAAATAGTCACTAAAGGAGTGGCTGTATTTCCAGAGGGTTTTAAAAAATATTCCTGTCTGTTTGCCTCTCATCCTCCAAACTAACAGGGTTTGCTTTGGCCGAACTTTTAAAGTGGGTTTCAGATCCTTTCGCTGCTGATTGGATGAAGTAAAACGTGATTTGAGTTTGGCTTGGTGTCGTCATATTACAGGATCATTTCATTGGACTCCATTGAAAATGGGCGGATCGTCCCATTCTTTTCAGGATGTCTTCCTTAGACAAAGAACATCAAATATTCTGTTGATGTAAATAATTTTTACATCATCTTTTAATAATTAGTTGAACATAATGACCGTCCACTGACCAAAGCACTGTTGCTCAGTAAAACCAGATGCAAACCAGCCAGTAAAACGACTGTCGATTTCAAGAGAGAGAGAGAGAAAGAGAGACTATAAACAAGCAACGCCGGTCTATCACGCACTCTGGTGGTGTTGTGGAAACAGCGAAACAACAAACGTGCACAGCTGAAAGTTTTGTGCGTGAAATTTTATAGACGTACTTACTAAAAACATTAATCACAATTCACTGCCTAAAGGTCAAAATTCAGATAGGCCCTCCATTTTGATTCATCGAGTAACGGGCATTTCATGGAAGGCCTAACCATATCCTGTTGTGCTCATGGCTCCATATTAAATCAGAAATAAGTAAACAATTTTCATTAGTGGTCTCAGACTTTTGGACTATGCTATTTGAGTTTTGATAAACATTTTGTTTTAATCATTTTATTGGCTAAACAAAGTCTTGTTTAAAAATTATGTTCAAGTGGTAATCTAGTCTTGCATCTGAATGCAGCTGGAAGAAAAGAGTATGATCACATAATTATATAGTGTGTAAATGATGTGAAACTCTTCTAAATCGTATGACTCTTTGTTATAAGTGTGTATAATAGAGCATATTATGAAACTACATGTTAGGCTAAAGGGTCAGTTGACCTCTGGGGCCGGTTTCACAAAGATAGACTTTGACTATGGCTTAGATATAGTAGATAGTCAGACTTCAGATAGACATCTAAATCAGACCGTTGCACAAAGCACTTAAGACTCTGACTATCTTAAGTAGGACTACACTGCAGTGCATTCTGGGTAAAATAAGACACTTTTCAAAACAAAAAACATGGCGGATCGAGTAAGCGCATTCAACCGCTCGGTGCAGTTTACCCCAGCGGAAAGTATGTGTTTGTTGGAGGAGTATAACAGTTACAAGGACATTTTACTTGGGAAATTTAGCGGAGAATGTAGTAACAAGAAGAAATATTTAAATTATGAGCCATTTTCCCTTTTCTTTTGGCTGTTTGTAATGTAACTGATTGTTACAGCTGGTTGCCAAGGTAACAGAGTCGTAGACCTAAGTTAGCTTGGGGGTAAGGTGTCTAATTGTTTTGGTCTAAATTAAGTCAGTCTTTATTTTTGTGAAACAGTCTAACTTGCATTAGACTAGTCTATGAGCAAATTTTAGACTTGTCTAACACTATAGACCGGTCTAAAATAGCTTTGTGAAACCGGCCCGCCCTAAACACGACCACAACGCAGCCCCTGAATGTCAGCAAAGACTGTATATAGACAATTCCCTGTGAATTCCCCATATTTTTTAGTAATATGCTACTATAAATGCAGATTCAACTTTAGCGGAGTCATGCTTGTGGAAATAATTTTTTTCTAAAACTTGGACATGATCATGCATTGCGGCAGATAATGACATGAGTCTTGACATTTGGCTATGGCTTCCAAACAACATCTGATCGGAGCAGAAAAAAGGGTAGGCCTATGTATTTTTGTAACATTTTAAATTCTTATTTAGTCTTGACAAACCAATACCTTTGTTAAAAATAAAAATAAAACACACAAAAAAAAAACACTAAAGTTACTCCAGTCCAGATCTCAGGGTTTAATATTAATCAACTGTGTTTCGTTAGAAATGCCCCATGATGAAATGTAATTTTCAGTTTGTGTCAGTAAAACCTAGGCTACATCAATAATAATAATAATAATAATAAACGTCTCATGTTCTCTTTTACTGTCTATGCATGTTATGCATGTAGCCATGGTTCCCTGAGAAGCGTCTCGCTGCGTCCCCTAGCGCCCGTTAGGGGGAATGCAACACAAGTTCCAATTCGAAAGGTAACTTTACAAAGTTTTGTAGGACCGGTACTGGTTGCAGGGGGTAATAATAACCCTGGACCTACCTGGAATTAAGTGCCTTGTTAAGTTGGGTAGGATAGAGCAACTCTCCATAATGAATGTTGTAGTTCTCCAAGCAATTTAAGTAAAGTGGTCTGATCTTTTAGCTTTCTTAAAGGTTCACAAATTTTCGTTTATTAAAAAGTTTTACACATAATTATTAAAATATGGGACCGGCACAGAGGCTCAGTGTGGGTAGCCCTGTTGCCTCAGAGATAAAAGATCCTCTGTATAAGTCCTGACTAAGCCAGGAGGCTTTTCTCTGTGAAGTTTTTCCTGTGTTGGCTTCTCCGCATGCTCCCCCACAATCCAAAAAACATTCAGCATAGGTGAATTGGAGACACTAAATTGTCCGTATAGGTGTAAATGATAGAGCGAATGCGTGTGTCTTTGTGCGAGTCCTGTGATGGACTGGCCATCCGTCCTCCAGCATCCCTGTGACCTTGGATAAACGGTTTGGAGATGAATGGATGGATGAACGAACATTAAATTATGTTTAACATCACGTATTTACATAAGATGAATATTCTGTCATGTCAGTAGCCTAATAAATTGTGTTTTGGAGCAGGTCTCGCTATAACAACGACAACAACAACAACAAAAGAAATGTTATATAGGCCTATGCCAATTTCTGCTTTGATCAAAATTAGTCATGAGGCATATTCTGTAAGTAACAAGATGGATATTTAGCCATCAATGACCGAAGGAAAACAAATTTCACGAGTTCACGTGATCCTTAAAAAAGTTGCACAGCTTGGTAAGGATTAAACATTTGCTTGCCTGTCTCTAAATGAGGGGCTCAAGAGTGACAATCAACTCCAGCTCTAAATAGTACCCCCTCTGGACTACTATTATTACAAATTATTATTATTATTAATAATAATTCATCTTTTTTATTTAGTTAGTTAATATTAGATATTAGATATTAAAATGGTGGAGGGATGTCTTTTGATGTCTGTTGTAAATGACAGTCTTTTGTAAATGACAGGACTCCATGAACGAGGTCAAACAATTGATTGCTATGTCCACAAGATGTCGCTCTTTCTACGCTTTATTAATTTCATGCTTTCTAGTGAAACTAAAGCGACACATGAGATCCAGCATTTACGGTGAATCCTGCACACAATGAAAGATATCTGAACTATTTGTCTTAGAAACATTTAAATAGGTGTTTATCGTTATATTGGACGTCTGTTTTTATTAAACTAAAGATTTTGTCTAACTTATTATTGCATTGGGTCATACTGAATAGGCTACCACCTACCATAATGCAAACACATCTACAAGGCCCCCTCCCCCTGCGCTCTCTCTCTTTCTCTCTCTCTCTCGTTCACATGCACGAAGAGTAGTCACTGTCCAGTGACGTAGAGCTGGATGACTCACTGCCCATCAGAAAAAGTGAGAGAGATCGTTTCCTATGACCCGATTCTACCTAACCAACAATCAACATAAGCGTCTTCTCCATTCACACCAAACCCTCATCCTAACCACGTCATGCCATTCTGACGTGATTCTTGTGTAAATATCGAAACATGTACATTTTAATACTTGCTTTCTTACAAGTCATGAAGGCCACCCAGTTGTTTCATTTTAATAGGTCTAAGCTTTAACTTGCGAATGCGATACATCTTTTTAGATTTAATAACCTTACACATATGTTGAAAAAGCATCAGAGTGGAATAAGAAAGGGAGTGAATCACTTAATGGCATTACAATCCCTGTCACCCAGGCAGTGTGAGGAATATGTTTCCTTAATTAATGCACAGAGACTAATGAGCTAGGAGGCTAGACAGGCCAGTTTGCTGATTCTCCTCTGTGGGATTATTACCCAGTTGGGCTTGAATATGATATTGCCGTGGTTACACTGAACTCTGTCAGTGCACTGTGGTCACACTTACTTTAACTAACTGAAGCATTTAAGTGCAGTTAACCAAAGCCTCAGTGTCATGGTAACAATCTGAACTGAAAAAGTTGAGGTGTTAGACATATTGCAAGAGGTGGGAGTTGTTGTGGTCTGTTGTTTGCTCTTCAAAGGCCTGTTCTGTTGTTCGGGTCTTTTTTTTTTTTTTTGGATCTTCAGTTGAACACTTTTCTTGGAAAATAATTGTGTATAGCTATAAACATTTGTATTTACCAGCTTTTCAATATGCTCCCAGTCCTGGATGACTTGTAACATCAGTTTCCTATTATTTATGCACTGGTTTTAAATGCTAATGTTAATAAATCATGTGTTCACACCCTTCAATTTCCTGTGATCAGTGAAACCTGTGGGTGAGTCATCAGACTCTGCAATGCACCACAATAACCTATACTGAGGGAGGGTGGAGACTGACAGAAGCTTCCCATGAGAGCTTTGGTTCCACCACAGACACAAACTACATAAGATCAGATGTAGACCAGTCTGATGTACTCAGGTTTCCATGGTTATTCATTGAATTTGCACTCGTTCCTAAGTTACGTTAATCATCCCCTGTCATTTATGTATGGATAAATAGAATAATAAAAGGTAGCCTACCACTTTACTTGGGGTGTCTTTAACTATGTACTAACATTTAAAACAATAATTTGATATAATGCACTTATTGTGTACATGCATGTTTTTTTAAATTGCACTTATATTTAAAAAAATACCTGCACATAATTACAGCTGTAATTAATTTATGTAATTACATCTATTATAACACTGTTTACCCTTCTCTTAACCATTAACCCACCAAACCAAAAAGTGTGTTGGATTTACATGATTTAATAGTGTACATCGGTCCCACATGAATCAATGAATCAAATTTATACAAACATAATTTGTTCATGTAACTTCAACATCATGGAATGAATTCATTTTAAGTGACCCAATTAAAGGGATGGTTCGGAGTAAAATCAACCTAGGGTCCTTTGCACCATGACCTCGAGCCAAACATCCCCCCAGAAGCCTTTTCCTCAAAGTGAATTTTGTAAAGCTCCCTGATATGATTCAGGCATTCAAATTCATTTATACATTCATCCAATAAGATTTGATTTTATTATTGTCACACAACTGAATTGATGGACTATAGCTCGCTATTAGCACTATAATAGCACTTATTAGCATCTTAAATGCTAAGATTTACATGCTCCTTTAGCCAAAACAGTTAAAAGTATCTGAATCAGTCCACAGCCTAACCAAATGCTCCACTCTTCTCCACTGGACCCACTAGTTCCCAATGGAACTAACAAGCACCGCCCAGTTTCAGTTAATCCAACACAAACGGATTAAGTAAACTTAAATTTTACATATATTTAAGCAGACTGAACACAATCAAATTAAGTTAGGACAAAATGTATAGCAATTGTGTTGCTTAAGCTCATTTTAACTAAGCAATTTGAACAAGCAGCTAAAATCTTTTCTTTTTTTTTTCAGTGCGTCTCCCACCTCAATAGCAGCAAAAGTGTTTTGCAATACAACATCAACACAAAAATTCTTATTTTGTGATGTAACTACATAGCCTTAAGACACCTAATATAACATGTGACTGAATAAATAAGTTATATAGGCAAATAGAGTACATGCACAAGTTAAACACGACTTCTATACTCAAAATGGAATGATTAAACACTCAAACTACCATGGCAACCTTATATGTCTCAGACTACCCTGGTGTTCAGTATTGCACAGATATGCACATGCATACATATTATGTGTAATCAGGCATTTGCATGCTATTCTGGTCTACATAATGTGAGAAAAATAAGCAGTGAGATGAATTAGCGTCACCCTGAATCTGAATGAATGGATTTATCGCACTGGCCGTGTGCACTTGGACTCTTGAGTACCTCATTGGCAGGAAGCACCCAAACAAAAACCTTGGAATGGTTCATTTACAAAACACATTTATCATAGTAAATCTAAGGTTTATTTTAGCCCTGAGTACAGGAGTCAGAGACATGGCTCTGTTGTGAACTGTTCAGAGCACATCTGTAAACAGCTGAAGTAAACTCTTTTGTTTGAACATATGTATATAGATTTTTACAGATTAACCACTGTTCTTCTTCACAATGGGGAAATGTGGTGGGTACAGCTGGCTGGTCCAGGTGGGTTTGTATAGATCTGTAAATAGAATATGAAGTGAAAAATCTCTCAATGACTTAAAATGAGATTTCACACATCATACAGTAAGTGAATAAGACTGACGGACGTGCTGGTGTCATTAATTAGGGAGACAGACACCCTTGGGTCATTAGCATGCATATTTCATGATAGAGGGACTGGATTTATCGGAGTGTAGCCTGTACTGTGCAGAGATCAGATATAAATGTGTGCCATTCTAAAAGATAGGGAGCCATCATTTTCAGTGTGTTAATTTATCATTAACATGTATCCTTCTTATATAATTAAAATGCAAAAATCACAACCAATGTCTGATCTAAATGAAAAACGGCAATAGACCATTTAGAGATTCACTATTTGAAATAATAATCATGAAATAAATATTTACAGTAATACAGTCAGTGACTATATCGCTTTTTATCTTAGAACAATGATTTATATTTAACTGTTTTTCCTCAAGCAACTGACAGTCAGATAAGCATAACATTTGTGTGGTAAAAATATAATAGACCCCTAACAACACGAGAAAAAATTAAAACAAACAAAGAAAAACTTAACGCAAGCATATCAGTATGGAATGCAATTGCTGCCAAAATAAGAAATAAATAAGTACCATGGCAGCAATTGTTAAAATAATACTACTAAAAAGAAAAAGGTAAACAACGGAATACATAGAAAAAAAAAAAGAAAAAAAAAACTTCAAGGTATTAAAAGTACAATAAAAAGAGTGGAAGTGCTAAGACGATGACTATGGTAACAGCCTACTACAGTGACGATGTACAGTATTAATGCCATCAGCTTATTCATCATTCATCATTAATACTTCAACTTATATTGTGACTTAGCAAATGGCGTACTACATAATTATTTTATAGTCATTCATGTTGGTAGCTGTAATGTAGAGCTGCACGATTAAGTGATGTCTATTGTCATTGATGTCATTGATTCGGCTATGTCTATTAAAACTTTGACAAAATCACAGCAGAACATTCAAATCTGGGTTGGCGCTGCTGCTGACCCAGAGAGAGCAGTTGTCATGTATAGGTATGAGACAACTTCACAGTCTTTTCAACCACTCAGTTTGTGTTACAGTAATTCAAATGATCACAGATGTCCTGATAAAAGTTTGTAGTTCGGATATAAAGCGCTGATGTCTGGTAGCGATCAAAATAGAGTAAATCACCTTATGGATGTAACTTGATGCTTTAACCCTTTCACGCATAGTGGTCACTACAGTGGACAGCTATTAAAAAAGCATTTTCTTGAATTTGCATGGGTTTTTATGGCAAAGTTGCACATCAGCCTCTTCATTGGACCCTGGTGCATCATCCTATAAATTGCAACCAAGTGGCAAGCCTTTGTGTTTCGATTTTTTCCCCCTCCAAACCAAGATTGCCAAGGGTCAGTCAGACATGCAAAGTTGCTCCAGAATATCCACCCATTCCTTCTATCCTAGGAGACTCTTGTAGGTAAAAAAAATATTGCAGCATCAAGCAATATCTAATGAGTCATATCACAGTTAAATTTTCCAAGTTTTGATTTTAGATTGAGAGAAAACTCTGATTAATCACATGTCCACTGTAGTGGACGTCATGCATCAATGGCTATATTTCAGCTACAATTCATAATTATAATGTGAATATTGTTTTTGAAATTTAAAACTTAAAAACTTAATCTGCAGTGACTTTTTTTACTGTAAATAAATGTATTTGTATTATTAGAATGCAATTTTCATTGACATCGAAAAAAGTCATGTGATTACATAATGTATGACACTTGTAATGCATTACTTGTTAGATCAAAAAGTAATCTGATTTCGTAATGCACGTTATTATGCGTTTTTTTTACTCATAACATCAAAAAGTAATCTGATTACGTAATGCATGTTACTTGTAATGCATTTCTTCACTCATAACATCAGAAAAGTAATCTGATTACGTAATGCATGTTACTTGTAATGCGTTTCTTCACTCATAACATCAGAAAAGTAATCTGATTACGTAATGCATGTTACTTGTAATGCGTTTCCTTACTCATAACATCAAAAAGTAATCTGATTACGTAATGCGTTTCTTTACTCAACATCAAAAAGTAATTTGATTATGTAATGCATGTTACTTGTAATGCGTTTCTTTACTCATAACATCAAAAAGTAATCTGATTACGTTACTTGTTATTTTTTTTATTTCAAAGTGTTTTTATTGTTTTAAATGTACATAACACAAACAAACCAACATACATTCTCTTATGTCATACAAGGCATCCCCATCCACAAACCTCATACTTTGTATACATTATCTCACAGATCCCCTTTTGTCGCAGATTGGCATCCAAGGTTCGTATAATTTTTTTAATCTAAAGAATTAGCATCAAATGCATTTTCATAATAATCCAAGAAAGGTTGCCATGCATTCTGAAACCTTTCTGCTGAGTTTTGGACTGTAGTTCTTAACTTTTCAAGCTGGAGGGAGGACATAGTTTCGCACACCCAACGTGAGTGTTTTGGGGGTGAGGAAGATTTCCAATTTGTAAGAATTAGTCGGCGGGCTAACAGTGTAGAGAATGCTATTAATTGAGCTTGACCTCTTGAGACCCCAACTTTACTGTGTACCACCCCAAATATTGCAATGATAGGATCTGGATCAATATTCTTTTTACAAATGTAGGTGAATGTATTAAATATCTCAGACCAGAATGTGCCTATGCTTGGGCATGACCAGAACATGTGAGCCAGAGTACAGTTGGGATCCACATTAGGATATATTTTGGCCAATTTGGTCTTAGAGAGGTGCAGGCGATTAAATACTTTGAATTGTATCAACCTGTGCCTAACACAGATAGACGATGTGTATATTTTATGTATAGCTCTTTGCCAAATTTCATCCGTCAATTCTGTTTAGATCCTCCTCCCACTGTACCTTAAGAGAGATGGGCATTTCATGGCCTGAATAGCAGTATACAGCTGGGAGACACCACCCGAGAGATAGGGCTTGACCGTCAGACTATGATCAAGAGGGCCGATATTTGGTTTTAAGGGGAATGAACGAAACTGGAAATGGACAAAATCACGGACCTGAAGATACCTAAAAAAAATGTGTTTCTGATAAACTTAATTCATTAACCAAATAGTCAAAAGAAACGAACGTGCCATCTACAAAAAGATCTCCCACACTGTTTATGCCTTTTCTAGCCCAGGTGAGAAAGGCCGTATCTATAAGCGATGGCTTAAAAAGAATGTTTGAGGACAGAGGCATAGACACCAAAGCTTGTATGTGACCAAAATGTTTGCGAAATTGGGTCCATATTCATAAGCTGCCTCTTACAATAGGATTGTCCGTATGTGCACCCACTGCCACTGGCAGTGGAGCACACAGCATTGAGGCCAAAGAGACGGACGAGCATGAATGTTGTTCCATTAGACACCAACTCGGACTACTCCCACCAATAGAAGCTCCATACTAATTTGTGAATGTTTGCAGCCCAATAATAGTATAAAAAATTTGGTAGAGCTAGTCCAGCATTCTCCTTACGTCTCTCGAGAACTGTTTTCCGTACGAGAGGTATAGATGCATGTTACTTGTAATGCGTTTCTTTACTCGTTACATCAAAAAGTAATCTGATTAGGAAATGCACATTACTTGTAGTTAATTACTTGTTAGATCAAAAAGTAATCTGATTAGGTAATGCATGTTACTTGTAACACATTACTTTACTTGTAACATCAAAAAAGTAATCTGAATGTGTTATGCATGTTACTTGTAATGTGTTACCCCCAACACTGATCATTTCAGATGAGATTGAAAAAACGTATCGCTAGGTTTTCTCAGAGGAGGGCTATGATAGAAATGTGCATGTCCATCTTGAACATAATCTGAATTATCAGCTAATAAGGGTAAATCTCCATACTCTGGTGCACTGGAGGGAGCATCTGAGTGGTTTCCACAGTTGCACCTTGACAGGCTGTAGAAAATTCTGATGGAATCACGTCTTCATGTTCTGATATCAAAGATACGCGAAGTGCAACTTGTATGAAGTTTATATTTATATTTTTTGTATATATTTTATAGTTTTCACATGATTTGATATAATTGTATTGATTAGTTTGTTAAATACACATACTTTATCTGTTTGATTATTGTATTATATTTAATACAGTATATCTTCAGTTTAAACCATAACCGCATGCTGTCCACTCAAGTGGACATCTGAAGATCTCTTTGAAAAATTTGTAAAAAAATAAAATAAAAATCAAATCTTGTTTTTCATGCCCTAAGAGCAATAAAAACACACAGGAAAAAAAAATCCTGACTGAAGTTATCATAATTTATGCATGAAAGGGTTAAATAAAGATTGCATCAATTACATTTTACACCAATAGGTGGCGACAAGTGACTGTTAAAAATGTATTTGTCATTGCATCATTCATTCAAAAGATTTGTAGATTCATCCTGTAATGAAACAAGTGAAGTTTTTATAAGTGAGTCATTGAATCATCCATTTTATCAGAACCTCTAGTAAAATTACATGTTATTTTGTTTAGGGTACTTGTCTTAGAATAGTGGGAGAATCATGATTTCTATATTTTAAGCAAAAAAATGTACAAATAATTATCCAGAATCATCCAGCTCAACTGTAATGTAAATAAAGACTAAATAAAGATACCGGAGACCAGTTGCTAAAGACAACATAAATAGTTACAATTTTGTTCCAGCAGTTTTATCGAAATAAATTTGACAGTGTAGCATAGCAAGACAACCTGATGTAATCTGGTACTGAACATAACTGTAAGCTCGTGCATGGACTACATCAGTGTCTAACCATAGAAAAAGCAAAAGACAGATGAGAGCGATATGAAAGAACGCATCAGAGTGTAACCTAACTGTTTTATTATTTCATAAAGGAGACAACCTCAGGGGCAACAGTTACTCTAATTGTAGCTGCAGTGTTCTATAGTACTTCAAGTCATTCAGAGACACAGCCTTTATGTTTTTACATCCAGTCACCAGCTACTAAAGGCAGCAGATGTTTTCCAGATGAAAATGGAAATCCCTTCGGGCCACAGTCACATTGAAAATGGATATCTCTTGTTTGTGGATCAGAACTGAAATGACAACCAGTGTTGTTATAGTTATCTAAAACTAAAATTATTATAAAACACATTTGTTAACTGAAATTAAGTATAAATGTTAGACGTTTAAATGAAATAAAACTAAAACTAAAAATGACTAATTTCAATGAATGAAAACTATTTAGAAATATTAAAAAGCAAAAATGACAAACGCACATAAAATTAAAAAAAATAATTAAATTGAAATTGAAGCTAATTCAACATATTAACACAAACTATATAAATAATGCTAATATAACACTGATGACACACTTTCATGACAATTCACTTTTTGGCGAATTGCTAAATAATGAATTCATATAAATCCGTATACATCATTCATACATTTTCGGTTGCAATTTTGTCCAGAGACTTTACACATGAAGAAAAAACAGGGGGAAAAAAAGAACACATAATTCAATATTAATGGCTTATCGTTTTCATATGTAAAAAAAAGAAAGAAAAGAAAGTACAACATAAAACCAAATGGGAATGGTTAACAAAAATGGAAAATGGTAGTTCAAAATCAGCTCATTTCATGTTTGAGAATCACACCATTAAGTTTAATGAGCAGATGTGAGCAGTCCGCTCAGAAGAGACACACTGCAGTCAGGTGATTAGTGTATGAGTGACAGCACCGACCTTTAACTAGCGATAAAGACTCACTAAGACCACAGTCAACAGGGGTTTCCACTCACAATGCTCACCGCTGAGAACTGTGGGTCGCAGTCTAACATACTAATTAAAAGGCTTCTTAAAGCAATGCCTCATGATGCTTATTAATACCGTAATTAATCCTGTAATAAAGTAGATAAGCATAATTAAATTCAGGGTCAAAGCTGATTAGTTGAATTATTTATACGTTTTAGTACAGTCCTCCACTCATGCAAACAAAATCCAAACTGTTAACCATTATTCTTGGATCCACCTGGTCATAATGGCCTGTTGATCTTTTCCATTGGCATCTACAACTAAGCTCTGTAGGTGTGCGAATTGACTCCTGATTAACAGCATTTTTAGCTACTAAACAGCCACTAAAGCGACTAAAGATGAATTGTTCTATGCGCTGGTTGCTATGGAACCTTGTCTCCACAGAGAAGAGCCCTTGACATTGTTGAAAGCACTCTACTAGAGAACATAAACAAGTGCTTTGGCACTGTGAGTGATTGCTGGACTTCAAGCTGTGGATATACAGGCTCCTGGTGTGTGACTCTATCAGGTGATGTTCAACAGAATGAAATGTTTTTTAATGCGTCTGCGCTCCTGTGAATTTTTTTACTGAGAAAACTGTTATATTGTCAATTATGGAAATTGTTGTAACATAATAAAGGAACTCATTTAGCTTAATTGTTCAACTTGTGGTGTAATAATCTCATTAGCCATTGAGACACTGTACAACATAGGCTCTTTGGAAATATATGCGTCTACCTCTATTTTTGCAAAACTCCAAAAAAGTACCTATGCATATACAATTCACTTCAGTTTCCATCTGAAATTAACATTAGAGGCAGTAAAATGCCAACAACTTTTATCACACAAAGTATGATTATAGGGGCAGTCAGATTACTGAATAATAAAGGCTTATCTTCACATGGCTCCTTGCACAATAACACAATGACCTCAAAACACTTTTATCATATGCATGGATTGTTAACTAATACATTTAACTGTTCCCATCGCATAACCACCTCCATATGTAAGGCTTTTCTGACATAGTAAACTTGCTTGGTAGCTCAACTGGTACAGTTTTGGGACACAAGTCATGATAAAAGCTTAAATGGCATGCTTGCTTCAGCAAATGCATTTTTATGCTTTTGTTAACACTGTCAGTCTAGGTTTAAGGTAGGGTTTAGGTGCTACATTATTTTTAAACACAACAGAGCATTAACCTTTTAGTGCCACTCTCTAGACATTTCAATTCTAAACCTCAGCAATACACACAAATGTTGCTAGACTCACGTTCATCTTTTTTAGCCCCACTTTGAAAGTGTCATGAAACTTGCAAGAACAATGTAATATAAGTTTGTAGAAATGTCACTACAGGTACACCACTGGTACGAAATGTAATCTCTACAGAAACTTGAGCATTTATGGATGATGAAGTCACAGGTACTGCAGTGCTGTAATGTCTCCTGAGGGAAAAGATAAGGGCAGGGAATGACAGCAAACCAGCTGAGCTGCTGACAGCAGGACCCTGGAGAAAATGTTCTTTGTAATACAGTGAAACAGAATTTTGGACAGAAGAAAGAAGTTAGGTAGAAAGCTAGCAAATGGGAGCGAAAGAATCTAAGAGAGACGCATGGACCACTTTTCTTTAACAGACAACTTCATAGCTTCGTCTTTCAGAGACCTCTAGTGTTGGCTTCTATTCTTTGAGTCTCCTGATGTCATTAAAAGGTCACCCTCTTCCAAGGCTCCAGAATTGCATTGTGTTCCTGCTGCCACTGCCGAAAGTGTGTCTTTTACATTATAGAGCAGGTGAATCCACAGCACTCTTTCAGTAAAGTGAGGCCAGTCTTGGTTGCAAAGGGAGTAGTGTTCTGCTGGGCTCTGGGGGGTCTCCTCCCAACATCTATGTAGAAGAGGTTCATAGACAAACAGCTTTTTATACACAAAGATGCAGCCAAGAGTTTACCAAGGGAAAATGTGTAGGTTTTATCATGGTGAGGACAGTTAAGATATTTTCCCACCCATCCTAAGGTTATAAAAATACAAAATATGATGGGTATACTGTAATTCTATTAATTTTTACAGATCAAAAGACTGAGGGCGGTATTATTATATTTTTTTTTTTAAAGAACTATCTTATGCTCACCAAGGGTGCATTTATTTGATAAAAAAAAATGTAAATACTGTGAAATATTATTACAATTTACAAATGACTGTTTTCTATTTTAATACATTTTAAAGTGTTATTCAAAGCTGAATTTTCAGCAGCCGTTACTCATGGTAATTATTATAATATGCAATATTTAATGTTTGGTGCTCAAGAATTTCTTATTATTATCAATGTTGAAAACAGTTGTGCAGCTTAATATTTTTGTGTAAACAATGACATTATTTCTTTTCAGGGTTCTTAGATTAATAGAAAGTTCAAAATAACAGTATTAAATAAAGAAAAAAATTACATTATTAATGTCTTTACCATCACCTTTGGTCAATTTAATGCACCCTTGCTAAATAAAAGTATGAATTAATTTTAAGAAATCTTAGTGAACGTAAACTTCTGAACAATATTGTATGCAAATCAGATTTTTTCATAATATTTTTCATGTAACTTTAATTTTCTTTGTCTAATGCGACATTGACACAGTCCCAGTTTGGCCACAGTGTTTTGTTAAACTGGGACAATACATTATTGGTGAACTGGGAAATCCACTTATGTCATTTTAATGAGGGGAATAAATGTGTACTTGACTGTCATAAGAGTACAATTTCTAACTCGTATAATTCATGCATGTTGAGAACAGGCCAATGAAGACATTAAAGGGATAGTTCACTTTGAAATTAAATTTTGGTATGTTTTAGCTTACCTCAAGGGCATCCAAGATGTAGGTGTCTTTTTTTCCGCAGTAGTTTCAATTTTGATATTTTTAGGTCAAACCATTCTTGTCTGTCAGTCCTATAATGCAGGTCTGTGGTCACTGTCTCAAAGAGCATAGATATATATACACTAGAATAGATGTCGCCTTGCCTACGGCATTCGTTCCAAAGAACTGCCGTAGCCAAGGCGACATCTAGTGTATATATATCTATGCACCAGTCTGCGTACACGTCACACACCAGGATGCGCGCGCGCCCTCAGATCACTTGGACGTGGCTGTGTACAAGAGGTAAAAACGATATAAATACTGTTCGTTTTCTCACACAAACCGCTCGTTTCGTGTCTTAGGCCATCAATGTGTACTTACGATGGGGAATTGTTTAATTTGGACGATGGGGAATTGTTTTAATTTGGACTCTGTGCATGCTCTTTGAGACAGTGACCACAGACCTGCATTATATGACTGACAGACAAGAACGGTTTGACCTAAAAATATCAAAATTGAAACTACTGCGGAAAAAAAGACACCTACATCTTGGATGCCCTTGAGGTAAGCTAAAACATACCAAAATTTAATTTCAAAGTGAACTATCCCTTTAAATCAGCGGAATCTAAAATTGCTTTATTGTTAATAAGTTGTATTGTTGTGTTATTATTATTATGCCTTTTATTAATTACATTTAAAAACAAATGTTGACAGTTTGCCAGTAAGGGCTGCCAGCTTTGACGATAATATTTCATATTTTTTAAATATTTAAAACATAGACAATGACAAATGATTAGAAAGACATTTAAATGAACATTAACATTAAACATTAAAATAAACATTACTTTGTTCAACCAACCATAAAAGAATGACTTACTCTTGGTTTGAGAGCTTTTTGGTAATTTGGACTTAAGAAACTCAGCCATCTCTTTGTCCTCCTCCCGTTCCCTGTGTAGCAGAGGTAACTATGATGATTGGTGCAAAGCATTATGTAAAGACTGACTATTTAATTCATTTTTGCATGGTTTTCATGTCCTTCAGTTAGTTCAAGGTTTGATATTACTGCTGGAAAATGTAATCTAAAAATAAAACATGTGCATTCATTTATCATGCATTTATGTTTCTTTATTTATTCATAGTATTCTGCCGGCTTTAAAAAATATTTCTGCTCAGTGGAAGTGAATAGTTTGCAACTTGTTCCATGACTTCTATTTCAGCTTTTCAGAATTGGCTGGTAATGGACCTACAAAGAGCCGGCAACAGGATGGTCACTGCATCTTTAACACCAGCTGGACTAAACATCCAGTGCTGTTCAATCTTTCCTCATTTGATACTTCTTAACATGGTGCAGCAATATAGTAATGGTTCCTTTGCACCCATAATAAGAATGTACTAAAACTGGAAGAATAGATGAAAACAATACATTAAATATTTGAAGCATTTTTTGGAGTCAGCAATTATGTCAATATCTATCATAAGTATAGACAACCCTTACGAAAAGTGTGCTATTTGTATACTTATTATAACTAAAAATAAGAAAGTATACTTTCAGTCCACTTTGTATGTACTTCTCAGAAATATACTTTATGTACTTCTCAGAAAATATACTTACACTGTACTAAATTATACTTGACTTATACTGACATAATATACTTACAGTATATTTGACTGTAAAAGTACTTGTAGTATAGTTGCACTACACATGAAAAGTTTAGTTGTAAACTAGCTGTGTAGCCTACTCAAAGTTTACTACTTTTACTAAATGATATGCGTGAGCATTCTGTCCTTTTCAGTGTTTTATCTTCCTGTTTTTGGTTCGTTTACATGTAGGCTATTTGGTTCGTGTTGCGTTCATATATCATTCGAACCACACCAGAGTTTGTTTGGAAGCGGACCAAGATCCATCTTTTCAGCGGTCTCGGTCCGCTTGTTTGGTGCGTACCGGGGTTCGGATCGCACCGCTCACACTTATTCAAATGAACCGCAATAACAGAGCAATCACACCAGGGTTCGTTTTAATCGAACCAAACATGCCAAGTGTGAACACACCCTAAAAAGTGGGCCAATTTAGTCCCAAGTAGTATTGAAACAGTACACTTACAAGTATACTTCTAGTAGCCTACATTGATATTAGTTTACTTACTATATAAAGTATATTTAAAAATATACTTGAACTTTACTCAAGTATAGTTAATAAAATGAACTTGAAGTATACTTATTTTTTGTAAGGGAAGGCAAAGCATAAACATAAACATATAAACACTGAGTCCAGATTCAATCACAAATTTGTGCAGATGCCACAAGCACTGAGCAGAATTTTTCTGAACTAAATTCCTGAAATCACAGCAGCATGGCTTTATTACAAATAAAATCCTATTACTTATATACATAGAGGGTGAGGAATGTTTTTTTCCCCTCAGCCCTTCGACAGAATCATGTCTGCCTCGGAATTGAGCTCAGTCAGAGATTTAATAAAGGGTGCAAATGAATTGTGTGTCAGCCTCCATCTTTTTCCAGCATTGCTGAAATTGGCTCACCTGAGGCGCTCAAACTCCACGTCATCTACCAGGAAGTCTCTTGCCTCCACTAATTTATGAATCTGTTTCAGAAACTCTTCCTCCTTCTGTTTGTCTTCATTAGACTTGTCATTATCTGAAAATGGATTTTAACACTTCTTACTCTAACAGACAAAACAAAACAAAATAATCTATGCAAAATGAGGTTGGGATTTAGTGGTTTAATTAGTAGTGCATGCTTTCTTGTTGTGCTACTTTTAGAAAATTGTAAAATATTTCAACAAAGAGAGAAAGCTCTCATTTTTATCGGTAACTTTAGTAAAGGTACAGTGAAAGGGACTTTTAAATCGGTAAACTGTAAAAACAAAAACATTGATCGCTAATAAAGTGTTACTTAGCCTATTTACTTATTTTTATTTTTGATGTAATATATGCCAGAGGCATTTCCAGATCTCACCTGGGATAGACAGAAGCTTTTGAAGCTCTTTCTTCAGTCTTGTAATTTCTTTACATAACTGGATATCATCCATCCTGCAAAATAAAAGGACACGCACACATCTTAAGTTCATACTGTTCTAAAGCATGAGAAGCATTTAAATGATTCACTAAAAACAACATCAATGATAACCTAAAGCTGGTAACCTGCTTAATTTCATAACATTTAAATTAATTTATTTTATTTCACTCTACATGAAAAATGTTATTCAACATCACTGAACCAACTTAAATATCCTAGGTTAAACCATTAAAGCTAAATTTAAGTGAAGGATCGGGTAAAAATAGTTGGCGATGACACTTTGTAAAGAAACATTACATGCCTATTACGCGTTTTTAGTTGAAAATGGTGTCGTGTAAATGGCCCCTAAACAGAGTGGGAAACTAAAGGAAACTGAGCAGAATGCCAAAACCTAACATAATCATTACAAACATTGTACACTGCCTACTTAAAAAAAAAAAAAAAAAAAAGTAAAACAGTAGGAATTATTCTACCATTAACATTTAAACAGTCAGTTTTCTACACTGTTGTCACATGACCTCATGTTGAAAGTATAATCCAATGAGTTGTCAGATAGCCAGATAGTTATTTAGAATGCATTTAGTCCGTAAACCTGTTTGCTCATGTCAACATTCTTGCCAATATCACTGTTTGCTATAAATCCGCATTTCAGTCCCATTTTAAAGAAAATATGCAGGATAATGGTAATAATAGGATTTCTCTCTATATCTCTCTGGTTTAGTTGAGACAAGCAGTTGAGGCTGAGCACCAATAAAACACTTGCCCCACTGATTTTGTAATAGACAATGCTCTTCCCCTAACGATTGTGAGGGGAAACCAATATACATGCATTAGACACTCTGGCAGCATCAAAAGCAAAGCATTAGCATTTTAATGAGGGGCAGCTGGCTGATTGTAGCTCTTGTTAATGGGAAAAAGGACGGATGACTGTAGATGTGATCTCAGATCAACTTTACAAACCGCTCAAGGCTTGTGAGTTTGGCTGTTGACTATCATTTATAATTGTTTTATAAAAAACAGTTTTTTGTTGCAATTCATTAGTAGTTCATTGTCCATGTAGTTATTGTGTTTTATTATATCTGGAGTGTGAACATGTATACTAATAAAAGAATATTCATATTGTAATATTGTTCTGGTTTATTTTTAGTGTTCTGTTCCTGGTTGCCTGTGTTTCCTTTGCCAGTTTATCTCCATGGTTTTTGTTTGAGCTCACACGTTTCTGGTTACGTTAATTATCCCGGTGTGTATTTAAGCCCTTACGTTTGCATTTGTGTTGACATGGTTGTGATTTCTTATATTCCTGAGTATTTGCTTAAGTCACAGGCCTTAAAGCCTTTCTGCAGTAATTGCAGCGGTCTTGCAGACAAGAGACAAGACAGAGCGTACGAGAACGAGCGAAAGCCCATTCCGTGTGCTCACAACAGAAAACAAACACACGGAGCATGGATATCTGAATCCCGATACAGAACTGAAACCAAACTAGACGTGCCGGGATCCAAACGCACATGTAACAAGGCACATAGACAAGTGAGTACATGGCTCAAGCACGCTCGAAACTGCGCACTCAGACAAAGACGAGACAAGACCAGGAGTGTCAGAGCTCTGTCATAAAACCAAGAAATGAACTAGACTGTTGTGACAGAACCCTGACACAAATACACTACCATTTCAAAAGTAATCTTTAAAAAAAAGAAAATAATATATTTATTATGCCATGACACTGATCAATATGACAGTAAAGGCATTTATATTGTTATAAAAGATTTCTATTTCAAATAAATACTGTTCTTTTAAACTTTCTATTCATCAAAGCACTATTCAAATCAGCATATTAGAATGATTTCTGAAGGATCATGTGAGTAATGATGCTGAAAATTCAGCTTTGCCATCATAGGACTACATTTCATTTCATCACATAAAATATATTCAAATAGAGCACATATACTGGTCAAAAGTTTTGAAAAAAAAAATTATAATTTTTTTTCTTCTATTTTTAAATATAAAGCTGGTTGAAATCTCTTTGGTCGTGTGTTTTCTATAGCCACCAACCGAACCAAGACTGGATTTCTTTTTTAGGGGTTTTCCTCCCCCTTCACTATTGACCTGTTGGCTATCCAACTGCTCTGCCTTGAGCAAAAGGACCTTTAACTTTTTTTTACCCCACCAGCTTCAGCGAGCGGTCCAAGGCACGGTCCAAGTGAACAGTCCTCGGGAAGATTTCGTCGCATATGTGGAGTGGGTGCTGGTGAATACCAGATCGGCATTCGCCATCTGTCCTGCTGAGGACGACATCACCAGCCCTACTCCGGACCCAGAGTCCAGCCAGCCACTGCCCACACACTGCATGGAGCTAACATTAGAGCCCCCCGCAGATGGAGAGCCTGAGTCTGCTGCTCTGCATGAGCCAGTGCCAGAGATGAGGACTGAGCCAAACATCGCCCAAACCCCACATAGAGTCTGACCAGGAGCATGAGCCGACAACACTGTGAGTGAGTGAGCAGCAGCTGGCCTTTGCAAATATTTATGAAGATTTATGAAGAGCATATTTCCCTTATTCTCCCATCCCCACTGGTCCCACCCAGCTCTAAGTCTTCTGTGTCTCCATTGGATCCACCCAGCTCAAAGTCTCCTGTGTCTCCAGGGTTCCACCCAGCCTCCCTCTCCCACCTTCTCTTCCAAAATCAGCCAGTCTGTCAGCCCCACCTCCACTGATTCCCTTCAGCCCCTCAACTTCTCCTCTAATACCACTCTGTTGTGAGGACCTACCTACCTCCGCCCAGCTAAGAGGATACCCTGGCTCTGCCCATCACTCCACCTCGGCCTGTCAGCTCCTCCTTGGCTCCTCCCTCCCTCGGCATCACCTGGGACCATTGTCCTTATGGCTTCACAGGGCTCCCTTGTCCCTCCGGCTACGCCTTAGTCAGCTGTCACCCTGTCGGCGCCGCGGACTTACGGGCCTTCAGCTACGCTTTGTCCCTCCACCTCTTAGGCTCTGTGGGGCTCTGCCTTCTCTCCAGCTCCAACTTGGTCCTTGGTCGCTCAGCCACATTCCTCCGGTGCCCTGGTTTCACCTCGGATGCTCGTCGCTGTGGCTCCGCCTCAGTCTCCAGAGCCTTTGGTGTTGTGTGATCACTTCAGCTCTCCGTCTGCACCCTGGTCTCCTCTTCCATCTCAATTAGTCATCCCCCTGGTGTCATCATTAAAACCTCCACCTTGGCTTCTCCCTCCCTAAACTCCGCCGTGGGACATCGTCCTGGCTGCACTTTGGTTGCCCATCTGGCTCCTCCTGCTCCTGGCTTCTCCCTGGCTCCTCCTTCCCTCCACTCCCCCATGGACTGTTCTGCCTGCCCCTGATTGGTTACATCTCTGTCCAGCTCCATATCCTCCACCTGAGCCCCCTCCCGCCTCTGTTTGACTGTTACGGCGCTATTAAATATAATTCTGGTTAAATTCTCCTTGGTCATGCGATTTCTACAGCCACCAACCCTGACAATTATATTAATATTATAATATTATATATAATTTGTATATTAATTATAATAATCTGTTAATCAAAAAACAATAACATGGCTACACTTACAACTCAAAAAGTGTTTGATGTACAAAAAAAATCAAATATAAATATTAATATTGAATTGAATTGAATGCCTTTATTGTCAAGGTATGTAAGGTATGTAATGTATGTAATATGTAAGATATAATCTACAGTCAGCAGGATATTATCACAAAATAAATCCAGGCAGGGTGATCTGGGCACATTTATTAATTAAATACATTTCTGTCAGGACCACTATCGTCAAATACGATTTACCATTAGCACTGTCACGAATGGACTTAATCAAAATGCTTTAGACATCATAAAACCTTCCCCCTGTCCACTGTTGTCATCGGCCCTCAAACCAGTTCTCTTCAAAGACCGTTATCACCTCTATTTCCCTGAACGATCTCAGCAAGAGACTGTGTCTGCAACCCTCAAAGACGGCACAGGAGACCAGACAGCACGAGCCATTTGGTCAAAGACTATAGAGATAAACTTCCAATACACAAGGACATTTACTCCATTCTTACCCACAAACTTTTCCAAATGTTTATAGTATTTCTCCTGTGTTTTATGCATGTCCCTATGTTTTATTAGCCCAGTAATGATCCTTTAGTTAGAGTTAGAGTAACTTCTAATGTTGATATTCAAAGATGATGTATCACTGCTTTAACATCTTCAAATCCCCTCTTTCTTGGTATCAAAAGAATCCTCTTTTGATTTTATAATAAATGGTTTACAATATGTTATGATAAATTGCATCATGCTATTTTTACCATACTTTTGTGTAAAGACTGCACAAATTCTCCATGCCAGCATAAACATGGAAATGGGGATAAAACGGAACAAAGACTTTCTCCTGGTCATCTATGATTGGTCACCTCACCAAATGGGTGTGAACTGAGAGGACTTTAAGAGTGTCTGATTAGTTCAGATCTTTGCTCAATCTCTTTGAGACAACATTTTCCTGTCTCCTTCCGGCAACTTCATCTTCAAGTTAACTTCTTTGGATTCAACATGGACCAAGTTAATTTATTTGGATGCAACGTGGACCACTCCAAGAACCCAAACGAACACTTCAGCGCACACCTGGCAAAATCATTAAGAATCTCCAGCATCTGGACTTGTTCAGCAACCGAAGTCAATGCAAGTACCCGCCTTTAGATGCGTTTCTAAGTTATTGTGCCCCTTTAACGTGACCCTGTTTCTTTGATGTTTTTCGTAGGTTGGTGTTAACTGATTGTAATCTTGCCATTCTCTTTTCTTCTCTCTCTTTCTTCACCTTTCTTTACTTTCTTGATTCTGTATACAATCTTTGCTTAGTTTAGCTGTGTGTGTAGCCTACCATAGTTTCGTTTATTAAACCATTATATCCACGTTTTATTGTCTCTGTGTTTGCCACTCACAAAAATATCGAAGTCACATTTAAACATCTTGATCTAGCGATACCTATGCTATTGCCCTGCTAGTACTTTATTTACTTTAGTTGGAAAAAGCTATTCTTTCTTGGCCAGGAAGATAATATATTTCCTAGAATTAATAATTGATTATGCTCTCTGTTAATTGGATGAACTGATCAAATAATTGTACTATTAATTCTGCTACAGTCAATTCTAAAATTTAAATTTAAATTTAAAATTAATTATAAATATATCTGTTAAAATATATATATCTTTTGAGCTAATTTGCTACAGCATACAGTTTGGATTGGCGGTATGGTTCTGTTCTGGGCAAGAACTCCCTGTGCATCCATGCAGCCTAGCATGGATAAGAGCAGGGAGAACAGCAATAACCCCCCCTTAGGGTAAACAGAACAGAACCAACATGGATGTATTGCAGATATCATTAATTCAAGATTTTAAGTACAACATGATTCAAGAATTTATTCTGATTCAAAGGGCCAAATACTGACTGCACGAGAGGAGGAGCTGGGGATTGAGGATGGTAATTAGCTCATGAGAAGGCGATCGCTACTAATAATACTGAAGGAGCTTATATAGGGACATCCCGCGTGACGTCACGCCATTTGGAGCAGCCATCTTAACGGAATAGAAAATGCTAAACCGCCGGTCATACTCATAGACAGTACATAAACTACAGTGATACTAACAGCTCGTCGCGAAATATTCCTATCATGCCCGAGCGATGCTGTGCAGTTGGATGCGACCAGATACGTGATCATACAAAAGGAATATCTTTATACCGTATCCTAAAAGAAACAAAACGGAGAAACAAGTGGTTGGCGGCAATAAACAGGCAAAACGCTGATGGTGGTGTTTGGCTTCCAACTGTTTGTGATATAAGGTACAAGAAGTAAAATGTAAACAAGTTATAAAAGTGCATGTAAAATATACAATAAAGTTTAAATGAAATTATACAAGGTTACTTGACTTTTTACGTCTATTCATTTTTTGTAACATGTCCATGACAACCGATAGCCTGCTAAGCTTTTGTATGCTTTTAATGAAGCTCCGGTGTAGCGTGATGGGAAGTGAATAAGGTAGCTGTAAATGTCACTGAACTCAATGTCAGGAAGTTTTTCTACACATTAAATGCCTGTAAAAAGAACTTGTGGTGCTTCATATGGATCTATGCTTCCTAATTCCTTTATCTTCCTCTTGTATATATACTTGTATATTAGCATCTTTTTGTGATGCTAATAAGTGCGATGACATGACCTGAAGAGTTAGCTGATGGCCGCTGCGCTAATAATAGTGGTGGGGGAAAAATCTATTCTGTTCAGTATCGAGATATTTTGCGCACACAATTATATCAATACTGTAGCGCAAAGTATTGCAATATTTAGGCAATAAAATAATTATACTAATAATTATATTATTAGTATAATAATATACTCCCTAATATATTACCCACCCCTAATAATAGATCCATTGCCACTGAGTAGCTGACGGATGTATTCCGTCAAAATGGCTGACACGCGGCTAGGGGTCACGTGACTGGGAGATCCCTATACAGTGGGGAGAACAAGTATTTGATACACTGCCGATTTTGCAGTTTTTCCTACTTACAAAGCATGTAGAGGTCTGTAATTTTGATCATAGGTACTCTTCAACTGTGAGAGACGGAATCTAAAACAAAAATCCAGAAAATCACATTGTATGATTTTTAAATAATTAATTTGCATTTTATTGCATGACATAAGTATTTGATCACCGACCAACCAGTAAGAATTCCGGCTCTCACAGACCTGTTAGTTTTTATTTAAGAAGCCCTCCTGTTCTCCACTCATTACCTGTATTAACTGCACCTGTTTGAACTCGTTACCTGTATAAAAGACACCTGTCCACACACTCAATCAAACAGGCTCCAACCTCTCCACAATGGCAAGACCAGAGAGCTGTGTAAGGACATCAGGGATAAAATTGTAGATCTGCACAAGGCTGGGATGGGTTTCAGGACAACAGGCAAGCAGCTTGGTGAGAAGGCAACAACTGTTGGCGCAATTATTAGAAAATGGAAGAAGTTCAAGATGACGGTCAGTCTCCCTCGGTCTGGGGCACCATGCAAGATCTCAACTCGTGGGGCATCAATGATCATGAGGAAGGTGAGGGATAAGCCCAGAACTACACGGCAGGACCTGGTCAATGACCTGAAGAGAGCTGGGACCACAGTCTCAAAGTAAACCATTAGTAACACACTACGCCGTCATGGATTAAAATCCTGCAGCACACGCAAGGTCCCCCTGCTCAAGCCAGCGCATGTCCAGGCCCATCTGAAGTTTGCCAATGACCATCTGGATGATCCAGAGGAGGAATGGGAGAAGGTCATGTGGTCTGATGAGACAAAAATAGAGCTTTTTGGTCTAAACTCCACTCGCCGTGTTTGGAGGAAGAAGAAGGATGAGTACAACCCCAAGAACACCATCCCAACCGTGAAGCATGGAGGTGGAAACATCATTCTTTGGGGATGCCTTTCTGCAAAGGGGACAGGACGACTGCACCGTATTGAGGGGAGGGTGGATGGGCCATGTATCGCGACCTCCTTCCCTCAGTAAGAGCATTGAAGATGGGTCGTGGCTGGGTCTTCCAGCATGACAACAACCCGAAACACACAGCCAGGGCAACTAAGGAGTGGCTCCGTAAGAAGCATCTCAAGGTCCTGGAGTGGCCTAGCCAGTCTCCAAACCTTAACCCAATAGAAAATCTTTGGAGGGAGCTGAAAGTCTGTATTGCCCAGCGACAGCCCCGAAATCTGAAGGATCTGGAGAAGGTCTGTATGGAGGAGTGGGCCAAAATCCCTGCTGCAGTGTGTGCAAACCTGGTCAAGAACTACAGAAAACGTATGATCTCTGTAATTGCAAACAAAGGTTTCTGTGCCAAAAATTAAGTTTAAACTGCTTTTCTGATGTATCAAATACTTATGTCATGCAATAAAATGCAAATTAATTACTTAAAAATGTGATTCCCTGGATTTTTGTTTTAGATTCCATCACTCAGTCACAGTTGAAGAGTACCTATGATAAAAAATTACAGACTTCTACATGCTTTGTAAGTGGGAAAACCTGCAAAATCAGCAGTGTATCAAATAATTGTTCTCCTCACTGTATGTATACAGTGATAGGTGTTGTATTCCTATAGGTAGACATGGATCAGCTGAGAGTCAGCTGATGCGAGCTTCACTAACTGCCAGAACTAACACTACTCTTAATAAATGGCAAAAAAAAAAAAAAAAAAAAAAAAAGAAAAAGGAAAAAAGATGAAATTCATGTATGCCTACATTTTTTATTTAAACGTTTCACTGTTGGCCCTGATAACATAATGTGTAATAAAAAAGAAGAAGCATTTTCACTAGTGGTTACAGATATTTGGGTCTCACAGTATATATTATAGGTATGTACATGTGAAAATCAGTTTACTCACATGTATCTGAGCTCAGATTCCCTCCTGACCAAAATGTCTCTGATCCGTTCAATCTTACAGAGTTCCCCCTCAATGTCTCCCACTGTGGTAGTAGAGTCCGCCATTGAGACCACATCTGCCTCTGTAAACACAGAAACAAGAAGATCTGGACTAAAACCACACTGATCACAACCACAAGGAGATAAATACAGCTCAAATTGCGTTCTATACTGTAGAACATATCAGATTTAATGCAATGTCTTCTCTTTCAAGATTAGCAGTGCTTGTGGAGAATTTCTGAAAAGTGAGGTACATTTGAAGATGCATCAATCAATAAACAACCACTGAGCCTCTTTAACAGCACACGTAAAGGAAGTGCAAGTGTAAAGTAAACCTATACAATTCCTTCAGGTCTATCATTATTACCTTCTTCCTTTTCTTTAATAGATTCTTAACCTCTCTTCACCAACTTCATCCGTATACCTCCTGCACCAATGAATCAAAGCTTTAGCAGCAGCAGAAAATTGCAGCATGTTGAGGTTACCAGCCTCGGCTGTCAGACAACAAATTATTACTTGCACGAGGCCTAGCATAACTCTTCGCCTGATCCTACAATTGGTAATGTCACTGCTACTTTCTCATGAGTGGCATGGCAACCATTATGCAAGGCTGAGGCTAATATGTTCTGTCAGTTTACATTTACATTTAATCAGATGCTTTCATCCAAGGCAAATTAGAATTGAGGAAAACAGAAGCAATCAAACCAACAATAGGCCAACAATATCAAAAGCATCATAAGCCTAAGTGGATTGTAGAACCATTGGCACCAATTGTCTCTACGATCAACTTAGCTCACAATGCTTTTGAAAAACGCAGCCCTGGCCAATATACAGTGGTCTGTTACTAGAAAACAAATGAAGATGCTCTATATTATTTGGAGAAATATTAAAATAATAATAACAAATAATACAATATTCATTGTGGGCTCTCGTCAGTGTATACGTTGTGTTGGACTGCTATTCTAAGTTAAAATTTGCCTTGTGGATTATTAAAACCTGTTATACTTCATCTTTATCGTTGTGTGTTTGTCTTGCACCACACAACCCGTGACAGAAGACTCGACGGAAAGTGAAAGTAAGCGGTTTGCCTGTTTTCGTTTGTTATGGACATCCCTGCAGTGAAGCTACTGTGCCTTGAGCAGGGAGAACTCACCTAGAGGATTTTCTCGATCTGGCCTACCTAACGACTTTCCCGGACGACTGCCTCATCTCGTTTCTGCTCACTGGACTGAAGACATCAATACGAGAGCAGTTGTATGGGGAGGCTCCTCGAGGGAGCTTTGCCACCTTTGTGGACTGGGTGCTGATATCCTGTGGATCTGCATTCACCGTGGATGACGTTACCTGCCCCACTCCCAACCCAGTGCCCAGCCTGGGCCCATTGGACTGTGTGGAGCAGCATAAGCCTGCAGACGTGACGTCGAGCCCTTCTCTGCCACGAACTGTGAGCCTGAGTTGCGCAAGTCTGACCAGGTGCGTGTCCCGGCTGCGCCATCTGCCGGCAAGGGAGTGTTTGTGGAATCAGAGGGCAAGGATGAGAGGGCAAGGATGAGAGCCCCGCCTGCCTTCCCGCCACTGAGAGTGAGACTCTGGCAGCACTAAATATTGACTGTGAGAGAAAATAATTCAGTATTACCCCTTACCATCTTGTTCGCAGAATCTTCTTCATCTGTCTCGTCAGTCCCGCCCAGCCTCCCTGTCCCACCGTCTCTCTTAACCACTATAAAAGGTTTGACTGGTCTCATTGGACTATTTATAATTCTCCAGTTTCGTCCTCAGCCACTCCTGCCACACAGTCGTCACTGTCTCTCACCAATCCATCTGTGTCCTCTCCTCTTCTCAGTGATGTGGTTCCACCTAGGGCCTGCTGGGAGCCATCTCCTCCTGGGCGAGAAGAGCCTGTGTCTCCGCCTACAGCCTCAGCGGACTTCGCTCCTCCTCGACCTGTCACCCTGGCTCCTGCGCTCCTCCCGCCCTCGATTCCAGAACTTTCCACTGCTCTACGGCCATCCAACCCTTTGACTACGGCCCACGCTCAGCCCTCCCTCAGGTTCTGCCTCCACCCTCGGTCGCTCCAGCTCGCCCTCTGGCCTTCAGAGTTCAGACCCACACTTCCATCTTGGGAGGTCATCTCTGCATTATCCTGCTGAAAGAGGCCACAGCCACCAAGGAATACAATTTCCATGAAAGGGTGTACATGGTCTGTAACAATGCTTAGGTAGTTGGTACGTGTCAAAGTAACATCCACAGGGATGGCAGTACCCAAGGTGTCCCAGGAAAACATTGCCCAAAGCATCACACTGCCTCCGCCGGCTTGCCTTCTTCCCATAGTGCATCCTGGAGCCATGTGTTCCCCAGGTAAGCGATGCACATGCACCCGGCCATCCACATGATGTAAAAGAAAACATGATTCATCAGACCAGGCCACCTCCTTCCATTGCTCCGTGGTCCAGTTCTGTTGCTCACTGTTGGCTCTTTCGGCGGTGGACAGGGGTCAACATGGGCACCCTGACTGGTCTGCGGCTATGCAGCCCCATACGCAACAAACTGTGATGCACTGTTTATTCTAACACCTTTCTATCAGAACCAGAATTAACTTCTTGAGCAATTTGAGCTACAGTAGCTTGTCTGTTGGATCGGACCACACGGGCCAGCCTTAGCTCCCCACGCGCATCAATGAGCCTTGACCACCCATGACCATGTCTCCGGTTCACCACTGTTCCTTCCTTGGACCACTTTTGATAGATACTGACCACTGCATACCGGGAACACCCCACAAGAGCTGCAGTTTTGGAGACCCTCTGACCCAGTCGTCTAGCCATCACAATTTGGCCCTTCTCAAACTTGCCCAAATCCTTACGCTTGCCCATTTTTCCAGCTTCAAACACATCAACTTTGAGGACAAAATGTTCACTTGCTGCCTAATATATCCCACCCACTAACGGGTGTCGTATTGAAGAGATAATCAGTGTTATTCACTTCAACTGTCAGTGGTCATAATGCTATGCCTGATCAGTATTATTTGCACTGTTATTCTTGTATTATTTATATACTATTAGAGTATGTATTAACATTTTAATGTGTGTGTGTTTTTTTTAAAACAGATTAAACAGCTCTTACGTATTCCTGTACTTTCTACAAGCCAGAAGAACAACATGCAATAAATTTCTTGTCTGACTCACTGATATTAATGGTATGAATTTGACCTTTTCCCCTTTCTTATTTGGCTCACATGACCGTCTGTATTTCCAAACCATCAACAGGCATCTTAAGGTACTGAGAAGACACTAACATCTAGATTACAAATGCTTGCAAAAAGAACATTTCAAAAAGCCAAGAAGCAAGTGGCTCCTTCCTGCACAAGTTAACAACTCCACTGAAGCATTGAGGCTTTTTTATGTCAAGATAGATAAGGAAAAATCATTCAAATGCATGTACTCTGAGTGAGAAAGCAGTAGAATGGATTTGATACAGTACAGAAAAGAACTTGAGAAGTGAAGAAGGATTTTTTTTCGTTTTGAGATGTTATAGAAAGCATGTAAAGGAAACAAAGCCTATTTAAATAAAATATGATCTGTGTCACGCTGAGACTTCAACAGATGTCCTTTTACTGTTTTTCTTCATAAATCGTGGTCATTCTCACTTCAAAAAAGCATACATTTGACAGTAGCCTATTTTTAGTTATAAAAATAGGCAGTAGTTTGACAGTAGTTATATTTTAAAATATAACTAAATATTTACAAGTTTTCATTATACACATACGGTAACAAATTAACAGGGTATTACTGTAGCATTTTAGTAGCTTAGTTTAAATAAAACAAAATGGAATTGCTTATTTGAGTGGACCACAGGTGCTTTACCCTGATGATCTCCATAAGATTATTTAGCAAAACTTTTAGTTACTATTATTAAGGATTTTAATAATTATTATTAATAACTATTAGTACGGTTCAGTAGTAAGAGACAGCAGAAGGTTCACTGCCCTGTGCTAGAAGAGCAGAGGGGTACACACAGTTAAGCAAATTTAATGAAGCCAATATGACTGTAAACTCAACATCAGCACCGGGAAAGGCACGTTCTTTCTTCTGTCCCGAATCCCCTTCATACATCTCTCTTTGTAACTGTTACTATTAATACCATAATTTCAATCCACACAATCTCCAAAGACAAATGTAGAACATTTAAGTTATTAATGGCTAAACTATGAGCTGTTTTCAGATCTCAGCAACACCTATTTTAACCTGAACCCAATCTCTACACGAGCAGAAGTTCCACCTGTAGCATTCAATCTGCACAAAGTCCAATGGACAAGAAAACGCAAGTGTTCTGACAGGTTTTGATACAGTGACAGGTGTAGGGATACCTGTTTGGTCCACATCTGTTTTCCATTTCGTGCATTCCAGGGATCCATACTGACAGGATGATCTGCGCTTTTCATCCATCACGAGTCACTGAAGCCTTATTTTATACGAGTATATAAACAAATCCTGACTTAGTTGAGATATGCAAAGCAAGAGAGCACGGTAAAATAATGCAGCGGATCCAGTGGCTCTCGTTACTGAGGAAAATAGCGACGGCAGAGGATTACTTGGACATCATTACTGCTGTTACACTGCTGTTCCTGACTCGTTGGCGACATCGTGTGGTCAAAGAACAACAACAACAACAAAAACAAAATTCAAGACAGGGTTCCTTCAAGTTTTGTGCAGTATCATAATAACGCTTCTTCTTCTTAAAAATATACGTTTGTTTCTATTTTATTTGTGGTAAAAGTGTTATACATCGTAACTGTGTGAATAAATCTGGATCCAAGCTTATTGCAGGGTTTTGCAGGGCTTTTCCAGTCATTTGAACATTTATTTTTAACATATGCATTTGCAAATTCAAATTACAATATTTACAAAACCAGAGGTCAAATCAACAACTGTGCAAAATGTTGGAATGAATGAATTCCATAAAAATAAAAGATATAGGCCTAGATCTCAATTAGTTTGGCTAATTATATTATTGAGATTATATTTGTTCTTCAAAAGATATGGAAACTGGAAGACTGGGAAGACAAAATCAAAATACTGTACAGACAATCATGTGAGGAAGTCAGATCAAAATATTTGCACCAATAATTGTTGAAAGAAAGATTTTCACTCATGACCAGCTTAATGCACAACACAACCTTTCAAAGATTGAACCATTTGTGTAACAATAGTGCTGTTCTACACATCAGTCACATAGACAGTAAGAAACATTTATATCCACTATACTTTATAATTTTAAACATAATGTTGTTGACGCTGAAAAACATGTCATTCTCATGAAACTCCAAATGTAAACAAATATCATCACCAAATGTCATCAAACATGTATCAAAGAAGTGCAAATCATGGGGGTCGATTAAGGTAAAGTCAGTTTCTCTGAAACACTTGGTCAAATGGCATTCGGTGTGCAGACTAACTACTGCACATTATTTCTGCATTATATTGTAATAAAACATCATTTTTCTGGTGGAAAATCCTAATAAAAGACTTGGCAAAACTTGGCATGGAGAATTCTCTCTTTCACATGCACTTCATTTTTACACATTAAGGAACAGGTTCATTGTTAATGCAGAGAACAAGGTCAAACAAGTTCAAGTAACTCTTAAGTCTTTGAGAAACTCAATACCATGACTACATTTAGTGTTAGTAAGTTAGCCGAGTTGCAGATTAAAATACTTCCTGGATTGATCAACTTGTGATTCACAAATGAAAGTACATAATGCAGTAAAACCTGCTTGGTGAAGTGTCTTAGCTGATCATTTGATCACATACAGACACTACTGAATAGTGCATTGTTTAAAACACAATACACATATTGCAAGAGTCCAGAACTGGCCTTTATGTTTGCAGCAACCTCTCTATCCTGATCTTTGATCATTTAGTCGATTATTCCCGCAAACGTGTTAATGGGCAAAGGCAATCCTTTGCTCATGTATTTGCTCAGTCCAGCATCGATGTCGTCCTCTGTCATGAACTTTGACTTTAAGGATTTTTGAATATAATATCCAGGGTCTCGACATGGAGAGACCTCAATGCTGTGTTAGAAAATATAATGAAATACAAGCAAATCAATATCACTTTAAGATCAGAAAAAGGCCAGTCAGTAAGATTTTTTTTTATATACTTTTATTCAGCAAGGACGCAATAAATTGACCAAAAGTGACAGTAAAAAAAGACATGTTGTCACACAAATATCTATTTCAAATAAATGTTGTTCCTTTAAACTTAGATAAACTAGTTTGAACCGTTTCAACTTTGGTGTTTGATGTTTCATGAGCACCAAATCAGCATATTTAAATGATTTCTGAATTATCATGTGGCACTGAAGATTCAGATTTGCCATCACAGGAAATTGTAATAATACTTCATAATATGACTTGTTTTACTGTATTTTCAATCAAATAAATGCAGCCTTGTTGCGTAAGAGGCTTCTTTCAAAAATATAAAAAAAAACTTACTGACCCCAACATTTTAAACAACAGTGTAGGTTTAAAATTATGATAATTTGAGCAGAATTTCTCACCTCTCAACGTTCATAAATTTCCTTCGAAAGTCTTTGTCCAAACGCACTGTGAAAGTTGATTTGTCTGGCGTCTTCAATTTAAAATTGCATGTTCTGATCTTTGTCTCCTTATAACAAAAATAACAGCATAAATGTCCAAACTTAATCAGGTATAATTTGCATTTCCTACTCTAAAAAACACTTCACAATTGCAGTCCAACAATGTAAAACATCTTAGCGTTACGTATGTACGTATGTATTACGCGTCCTCACGGAACCTGGTGTCTGAGGCACATGTAACATCAAGCCAATCATTGGCCGACGCAGTGTGATGGCGTCACAAGGTGCACCTTAAAGTATAAGAAGGGCGCCTGACAACACATCAGATTTGTATTTTCTGAAAAAAGACACACAGGCATGCCCAAAGCATGGAAACATAGTTGGTACTGACGTCCCCATAGCGTCAGAATCTGATCCAGTGTCTCGTTCCCTTCTCAGGGAACCGGGGTTACATATGTAACCCTAAGACATTCCTTTTCGAGGGAACTCAATGATGCGTCAGATTCTGATGCTATGGGGACGTCAACACCAACTACCCTTTGCTGACCAATGCCCTCTAGTAGTTAGAGCCAATCTAGCAACCTAGGTCTAGGCACTAACTCGAAGGCCTCAGCCCTGAGCCAATAATGTGTCAGAGGGCGAGTGTTACACACCTTGATGGCTAACAGTAACTAGTATAGCAATGTAAGGAAAAACCCTGAAGTTTCTATGACCATATATAATGAGGTTCTCAAACTAGTCCGAGCCATGCTCCAGGAGAGTCTAGATCCCTTAGTGCAGAGCTACCAGTAAATCTTGTCCTAAGTCCATGACCCACATCTAGATAGGCTAGCCATAACCAATACGCTGGGGCAATGAGAAGGAGCATAACCTTGATTAATATCCAGTCCTGGAGAAGGTGACAGACAAGAGAGTATAACAACTGTTATTCAGTCATCTCAATTATCTATCCAGTTCTACTTCTGAAAGTGAGTACCTACATAAACCGACCCAACAAGGAGAGCGACTAACCCATTCTGCACTCATGAATACTAAACCAAGCTTAGCTTACTTTTCTTCAAGGTAAGGAGTGGGCCCAATCTCAGTTTAGGTCACCCCAATACTAACATAATTGAGGGGCCACAAGTGGCAGGTTCAACCTGATGCCATTCCCTTCTTAAGTTTTAGTTTGAAAGCAACTTCCTGCAACCCAAGAAGGGCTGATGGGGTTTGGGGTGATGGATGTGGAGACTGGAAGAAAGGGAAGAAAAGGTACAAAATGCGGTGAGAGCTATTACAGAACCTCTGCTCTCCACTCCTGGGAGGGGAGTCTCGGGCAGCCACACTCGCCTTCTGCTCCTTTCTCCAGGAACTTCTTCCTGGTGAGGAACCAGACGATTTAAGAGGAGACTTGACCCGGCGAGGGATATACTTCCCAAAGGCGGCAGGACTGTGTTCTCGCCTCTCTAAACCTGCCCACCACCATCTCAACTGCAGTGCCAAAAAGTCCAGAGGGCGATACAGGGGCATCAAGGAGGACCGTTTTATCACACTCCCTGATGCCTGACAAATTAAGTCATAGATGCCTCTCGGTCACTACCATAGCCATCATAGACCAGCCAATGGAGCGGGCCACATGCTTGGTGGTACGAAGAGCTAGATCTGTGGCTATACACAGTTCAGAGACTGTATCAGCAGATCTGCCTTGTAGGCTTGCAGTACTGCCATAGTGTGCAAAGCTCCACCAGTTTGACCAGCCACTGCATACACTATGCCCACCAGCCTGAATGTTGCCTGACATGGCTTAGAGGGCAAAACAGGAGCCTTCAGCATTTTGAGGATGTCCCCGGATGCATTCTCCTATAACCCTGCTCACACAGCCCCTCCACATTCGAATAACTAACTACGCGAGCAGAGTATGGATGTCCCCACGAATCTGACACCTCAGTGTGCAGGACAGGGAGATTATGGTTAATCTAAGCGACCATCTGCAGTCTTGTGTTTCGAGCCGGACCAGTCCAGTCTTAGCCAGGCTGTGGCATGAGTCATAAGCTCCAATAGCTCATCGTATTCATTGCTTTGCTGCGTGAAGCAGGAAACAGATCTTTTAGATATATCCATCTCAACTGACAACACGTCTATTTTGTCAGAATCAGAGGAGAGCAATGAGTCCTCGTTCACCGCAGAAGAAGCAGCTGAGCGGGCTAGACTGATTTATGCTTGTCTAACCAGCATAGCCAAGCAGAGCATCAGCATACCAGTATCCCAAGCTGACAGCCAGCACAATATTTTCCATTCTATTCTCTCAAAAATGTTTTAAAATACACAGTTTTCTCAGTTTGTACAGTTTCTAAGGTTTAGCCAAGCTTACCGTGTTACTCTTTGGTTTTGTGTCATTGAAAGTAACTGTGAGACAGTTGAGATCTACAAATGGAAAGAAAAAAATAGTCATTGATTTAAATTTATTTAGGTTTTTAATTTAAGTTGATCTAAATTGATTAACAAAAACAAATACCTTTCATTAAAATAATTTCACTTTACCTTCAGTTTTGTTTTCTGGTATTGCTGAAATCTGGGCGCCAGTGGTTCTGAGAGAGAACCCTTTTTCAACCTCCCTGTTGCTTAGAGACACCTAAAAGGAATGTGAAGGGTCATATGAGGTAAACTAACATTTGCTGGTCATTTACTTTTTAACTCTAGAAAAAAATCTAGAATGCCTCTTTGAAACTATAAAAATGTGACTCACTGGAAAACCGACAATTCAGCACAGTCACATTGTGTGTGACTACATGAAAATACTGTTTAAATACTTCGATAATCATATAAGCATAGACAGCATAAGTCACACTCACTTTTAAGTAGCTAAAGGAGATCAGAGCCCCACAGAGCTCAGCAGGCATCTTCTTCTGTTTGGCAGTGTCTGAGGGAAGAATGTGGGCTCTAAATATTGGACGAATAAACCACTGGCTTTTTTGTGTGTGCCAATGACTATACTTGTCCTGACTTTTGTTGCTGAATATAGTTAAAAAGTTAAAAATGCAAGTCTCTCACACACCTTTTTGTGCTACTTGGGCCATTTTGAAGTCTGGGAAATCCACTTCCAGGTCTGTGACAAAAACTTCTTCCAAAGCTTCTTTGGACTTGTTGGAAAAGTGAATCTGCACAAGTAGAACGGAAAATAAAAACAAGACTGTTATGTTATAGTTCAGAAAGTGTTCTATATTCAACAGCTTGGCATTCTGGGCAAACTTGTGGCTCATTATGAAACAATATCGATAACTCTTTATGCTTTCTCTTCTCTCAAACTGCTTTCACATCCTTTATGCTTATTTTGTATTGTGTATTTACTGCAACCTACTAAATTACACCTTATTCTCATTGCATCATAGCTGAAAAAACTGACTACATAAAACATTACTAAAAGTCATTCATTCTCACCTTGATGTAGTAAATGTTGAAGTACACTGGCTGCTGTCCCATTCGGACGTAGTACGAGATGATGTCAGCTAAGAAAAGGTCAGATTCGTGTGGTTTGCCACTGTTGGCCTGGAAAAGTAAAAATAAAACATGGCAGAACCATTTTCATGTAAAGTTATTTATAATTTAAAGACCAGAAAAATTGACAAAAAAATTGACCACTGACAACATTTACTGGGAGTGATGTTGTTGACTCTTGTGAAGAAGAAGTGCGGTAAATTGTATGGCATGTGCACTTGTAATATACTTAATATACTTTAAAAACTGTACTTGCAGATGATATATATTAATGAAATGAAAAGCCACTTCCATGACAAAGTTTATTTACACACTCAAGTAAACTTTTAAAAGGTGCACTTTAGCCATATTTCCAAGACTATAAAAGTAGGTTACACTTTGTTTTGAAGGTCCACTTTAGACATTCTACTTCAATGTCTAAAAATGTTGATGTATTTAAAATACATTTAAACTATAATATATTTCATTTCATTTCATTTCATTTAAGATGCAATTAAGAACCCGGAAACATTACATTCAGTCTGCACTTTCAAATATTCTTTAAAGTATATTATTTTCACAATGAGTAGGGTTTTTTTTTTAGAAGTAAGGGGATGTTTAAATATGTGTCATGAGTACTGTGACATAAATATTTTTGGGATTAAATGATGTCAGTTGTTCACACATTTCTTTATATACAAAGCAATAAACAACCTAACAAATTAAAACAAACGTATAAGCTAAAATGCCAATTAAGTGTTCTTCACAATGAACAGTTGCTGGCTTTGCATTTATACAAGGAAATGACTGAAAAGAAAAATGCCTGAAAGAGAAACTTTTAAACTTCCTCATTCCATTCTGACTGGCATCACTTGCTAAAAATACATGACCATATATTTGTACCCAAGAATGGCTAATATGCTAAATATCTGCCTATCTTTTCACATACCGTTCTCGCAAGATCAGGAATCATCTGTCCAAGACTACAGACATTGCAGTCATACCACGGATCCACCATTCCAAGATAAGAGCCCAGAGCACAGAAGTTACTGCTTGCAGAGGGCACGGTCTCCTAAAACAAAAGTTATATAAGATCATGCTAGTTCTGCTAAAATGGAAGGTATTTTTAAAACTTTTTTCCCTACACTAGTAAACTAATCACAGGTATCCATCACAGTACACTTGCCACACGTGAACCTAAAGAGAAAAAGTGTATGATTCTTTGTACCTTTACAGGGGAGGTTGCAGACGACTGCCGAGCAACAGGGATGTAGTACATCTGTAGGTTGACTTTCGTAGTCAGAAACCGTCTCCTGGCTTCCCGTTTCCTGTGAAGCAAAGTCAAACAATTGTCATAGACAGTGTTTTAAAAAAAGGAAACTTTCTGATAACTTCCTCATTACAGATAATTAAGAGGCTTCTTCAATAAACAGTAACAATAACTGAAGTGATCTGTTTATAGGGTCTTTACACTATGTTTACTCTATAACAACCATAGAAATCAAGTCACCTTTAATCTGCAGTATATATGAATGTTGTTACTGTTTTAAGCCATTTTTAGGACTATTAGCTTGTCCCCTTCAAATTGTATCAGAAATATCAGGGAGAACTGTCCTGATATCATTATGGTCAAAGAGCCTCATTAAAAGAATACAATTACTGAAGAGAAAACCTTAATAAGTAGTTTGGCAAAATCTTTTATTATAATTTCTAAGGAGAAAGAAATATTTGAAAAAATGTGGTGCAACCAACAAAATTGTGTGGTGCAAACAACTTTCAGAAACATGCGGAAAAATAGTATTCAGGAAATTATATTATAGGTAGGACCACACAGCTTATTAATATTTAAAAAAGTGGTGTGACTGACTTTTTCTTTTTTTTTTTTTTTTTAAACTAGATATTTCGGTAACACTTTAGAATACTGTTTTGTATTAATGAACAACTACACAGGAACAAATGAGTAATGCACCATTAACATTCTAGTAACTATTATTAACTAACAAGAAACTCTGATTAATGAATTAGTAAGTATCAGTGCTTAGTAAAATGTGGTAGTTATACACTATTAGCTAATCAAAAACTACTACTTTATTATTGTTATTATTATTATAGATATTGCAGTGTCTTGTTAATCCTCCAGAGGAGTTTAAGTGTGTGTGGGGTGGGGAGGTTTGTCTAGTTCTTGTCTGAATTCACCCATTTTTTCTTTTCTTTTTTTCTTCTTGGTTTTCTTCCTACTGTTTTGTGTATCATTCAGAGTTAAATGTGGGGATTTGAAAAAGTCCAGATAATGTTCCCTTGACTGTATTGCTCTGTTTTTTTTTAACTGTCTGTGTAATAATAAAACAATAATAAAAATAAAAATAACTTTTTTTCATACCTCCCAAAGGACTAATTACTATATACAGGTTCATAGTAAATGTGCATAATGTATAATTAATTCCAACGTGAAGATCATGGTAACCCACTATAATGACTCAAGTATTACCAAATCCTTCAGAAGGAATTACTAATTATTTGGATCAGTATTCTAAAGTGAAAAACATGACAACTTCCAAATATTGACTGTAGTCATTGTAAGCTTTTGAGGTTTTGGATAGTAATGACTCAAGTATTAATAAATCCTTCTAAAGGAACTACTAAAGTGAAGATCATGGTAAGTGTTAATTAACTCAAGTGTTACTTAATACATCAGAAGGAATTAATGTCCAAAACCTTACAAAAACCTTACAATCCAAACAATTAGTAATTCCTTCTGAAGGATTTGGTAATACTTGAGTCATTACTAGTGGGTTACCATGATCTTCACTTCAGAATTAATTATAAATTATGCATTATTCATGTTAATTATGAACCTGTATATAGTAGTTCTTAGTAGACATGGAGGTATGAAAAAATAGTAGCTATTGGTTAGCTAATAGTGAATTACCACATTCGACAAAGCACTATTACATACTAATTGGTTAATCAGAGTTTCTTGTTAGTCAATAGTAAATACTAGAGTGTTAATATTGTGCTACTCATTTGCTCCTGTGTAGTTATTCGTTAATGACTGAACATTATTCTAAAGTGTTACCGATTTTTCTTTTCTTTATCATAGAGACTCTCGTATGTCTTTGACCCAAATAATAACAAGTATCACAGATGGCATATCATCTCTTACCTAAACCAGTAGTACGCCCTGGCTAGCCTTCCCACTGCCCGGTCATCTCCCATCACCACTATTTTAGCAGTGTAGTCCCGTTCTTCTTTGGGCAAGGTGGTCCCACTGTTTCCTGCTCTCCTCTGCAGTGTGCCACTGCTGCCAGCTGTGCCCGTCTCCTCCAGTGCGTCCTGCATCAGGGCCATGCTGTCAGTGACCGATGGCTTCACCTTGATTCCTCCACGCCGTGAGAGCCGCCCACTGGTGTTTTCAGACTTTGAGCTTCCTCCAGTAAATTCCATGTCAGAAGCCTCGGGTCCCTGCATGTCACGCTCTATACCGCTGTCCGTCGACATGACAGAGTGCCGTGGCATCTCTGAGTTGAGCTCTGTGTGGAGGTCCGACATATAGAACTCATCTGGGTTAAGAGAGAGGTTTTCACCGTAGGATCCGGAACGGATGAATTTGGCCAGTTCTCTCCCTGTGACAGACACGATCAAAGGATATGTTGTATTTTAGTGAACAGCCTCATCTCAGTAACTCTCGTGGGTTTGGATGAGTTCATGTGTGCTAGGATCTATTTTTATGTGACCTAACCCTGAAAAATTGTGTTTGTTGCTGTAATCTAATGCAGACTGTTTTATTCTTTTTAGGCTTCCTAAAAAAAAAAAAAATCAAACTACTGTGTAATAATTCAAATATATCCTTCTAGATTATCATAAGAGATTTCAACAATGTCATAAACTATGCTCAGATTTGCCAAGATACTAAAATCTGCAATCTAAGAAATTCAAGTTTCTTAGATTCTAAGAAAGTCAAGTTGTATCTTCTGTTAAAAATGATCATAACACATTACAACACAACACAACATTATTGTATTAATGGAGAAAATATTATTTTAGTATATTTATTTACACTAAGTGCCCATCTTGTGTGGCAAAGACAATTTACACTAACTTACATTTACATTAACAAAAGAAACCAAATCAGTAGCGGGGTCAGTGATGGACACTCAATTTTGATTTTACATGACTGATCCAAGTTTGAATATGTCTGTTTCTGATCCCATTTTTATCTCTTTTCCCATTGCATACCAGCTCGGAAAGGTGTTCATTTTAAATACAAGTGTAAATAAAGCAATAATGGGTATTTAATAGAAGGAATAAAGTGTTTAATGGGCATTTAATAGGCCTATAATTGAAACTGGATGTGATATCCTCGCATCGATCGGACAGGCCGGCACATCGACTGCAATGTGTGCAGCTCTCTTTGTTACAATGCTCAAAAACGTGGCTCCCTTCATGGACTTTTGAGACACCTTTACTGATCAGCAGGTTTAATATAGTTAGGGGTAGGTGTAGGGGTGGGCTTTAGAGATAGGGCAAGTAAAGTCCAGATAAGGCAGCATTAATTTATGATTTTGATAAATATGCACTGAATATGTTTTTATTACATACTATTTTATATTGCAAATGGAGACAAATGCTTAGTGCAAAGAAAAGTGTACACATTACACTTGCAATATTGTCTTGTAACAGTATTAGTGCAAATAGCCACTTCCAAAATATTTTAGTAAAAGAATCCCACTCACAGAGCTCCTCCTCCTCCCACCACAGATGGAAACTAATCTCCGGATTGGGAAGTGGAACATCGCACAAGGAGCCATGGGACAATAGACCTGAAAACCAAAACAGTCATAATGACACCACAAACAAATCCTGCTTCCTGATCCGGCAAACACATCTGATATCAAAAGGGAAAATAACAAAATATCTAGTTCTAGATCTTTTTTTAGAGAAGATATTTTAGAAAAAGCTATTTTGGTACAGATGGAGTCTGTCAAGAGTGTTTATTTGTGTTTGTGAGAGAGTATAGATAAGAATATAGAAATAGTGTAGAATAGAATAGAATAGAATAGAAGTAGGTGTAGTGCACCTTTGTTGGTGTCACAGAGGATCTGTGAGTATAACTCTTGTAGTTTCTGTCTGATCTGACCCTGTCCACCTCTGTTCACATCTGTGCTCTGTTCTACTGTTGCAAGCACTTCATTGAAGTATGACTCCACGTCCTGGTCCAAGTCCTGTCATGAGCGCAGACACATAGATAATCAGACACACAAACACATAGACAGCATGAAATCACACGTGCAGATGCACACACAACATATAGCCATAATTCAGACAGACACATATGGGATGTCCTGTGGATGTCCTGTCCTGTTGCTTTGAGTTTTCTGAAAACAAACTGCAGACAGATGACATGTGGACAGAGACAGAGAGATGCTGACCTGCAATAAATGCTCACCCTTTGTCTCCATCATTGTGTAGTCTAACTAAAATTATAGAGTTTTTCGACTGTTATACAGAAGTTAAATGTAGGTACAGGCAATTTCCCCTTCATTTAGAAATAATTCATGCTTTCTCTTCAAAGAAATTTTTCAGTAAATGGGCAGTTCTTGTGGTTCACAAAAACTTGACTATGCTAGTCCAAAACTTCAGCTTTTCTAAATAAAATGACCAACCTGCAGCGCATCATTGAGAGAGGGTCCGTGACAATCCTCTCCCAGTATCGCCTGAATACTGTGCTGCACTACACAGCGCATCATGCTCAACGGGGTCCGGACCATTCCTTGAGCCTCAATGTCAGCCTTCAGGACAGTGCTGAGAGACTCGGAAAACACCGCAGGATCCGCAAACACAAACACCCTGAATACAGAATATAGCCAATCAAACCTCACGGACACAATTAGTCACACAGTGAAAAAAAACTAAACATTCTGATTCACTTCTGCCTGGGCTGAAGTGAAAGTTTATTTGATAAAGCTTCCTGCTGACTTCAGCAGCCACATCAACCCTGTAGAATGGAAGCAATTTATTACCAGTGCAAAACAATCAGCAACTGGGTTAACAGGCTTTGAAATATCTGGATGCACAACATATTAAAAACGGCTGACTTTACAAATAATTAATCTTCTAGTTTTCACCCTCTATTCCTATGTTATGTGGGGTTCTTTAGAAAAGGGCACACCTTTGTTTTAATCTAACCAATCAAATCAGTATTATCTTTTTAATAAACAGCCGTGACAACAGTTGTTTCCTTATTACTTTCTATATTTACACATTTAGATAGCCTTCCAAAAACTGAAAAATCTGGTAGTACTCGTTTCAACAATTAGAAAGCACAGAAACTCCACTGTTAACTTGATATGTATTAGTATATAGAAATGAACATTACCCAATAATAACAAATGCTATAAAAGTATTATTATTTCATATTAGCTTGTACTATTGCTCATGTTGCATTAATGTTAAAGAAAACATTAAATCGAAATGAACAGTTTGTATTTGTTTATAGAATGTTGCTGTAAAAAGATAAGAAAGAAAAACGCTCCAGAAATGTGACACTAACATGAAACGTTTGCGGCAACTACCCGACAATGATTCAACCAGCTCCGATGGACAAAAACAAGTCACGCCCTACATGTTTTTCTCATTGTAGAAACTTCTTTTTGTTAAACGATGTGTATGTTTGTGCAGTTATTTAAAGATAAAACACACTCTTTTTAAAATAAGGGTTAAATAAGTGTTTAATAGTTTAAACACTATAGGTCAATGAAATATATTAGCAGTTGTGTGATAATGATGATATAGTCCTCATGCAGGTTGCAAATAAGGAAAGGCATTGAATACACATAACAACTGTTATGTTTTAAGTTTTGCTAAGGTATGAAAGGGACTCACCTCTCCTGGGGATAGTGTTCATTTTTTAGATTTTGTTCTGCAAGTATCCTTTTCTGATACAAAAGGCCTATGAGGAAAGAAACAAGACAAACTCAAGCAAGAATGTACTTCAGACTCATAGGGATCATCTTTTTTGTTTACAACTTGATTGACTGATAAGTTTGTTTTTTTGGCTGCAAAAAACAAGCCAAAATCAACACCAAAATCAAGAGAGATGAGAATGTTTGTCATACTTTGTCTGAAGATTTAAAAAGGTGACTAACCTGGAGCTAATCGTTCTGCTTTCATTTGCCCAGCATAACTGAAGCCCACAGTACAGTACGGCTGAGGCAGAGTCAACAACCTCTTGCAGAAGTCATAAACTCTTTTATAGAGGTCATCAGGAATGTATACTGTCTGCAAAGAAACACGTGGGTGTTCATGCAGGGAGTTAAGCAGTTTCGTTGAACTGACCAAATTTAGAAATGAGAATGTGTGAGTTTGAGACTTATATGCAAAAATCACATCTGAACAATCATGTGTGCCAATGTCTATAACAGTGCTTCTTAACTGGTTAGTCTGTTCTGATGTTTGCTAAATGCAAAAATAAAATGTAATCAACCATATAATCATCCACAGTTTACGATAGCTTGCATTTTATAAATAACACATATACTGTATTGTTGTAGACGTCAAAAACTGTGTCTCCAATCAAACTCTTTTAGTGCTATAATATGGTAAGCACCAATACAATTAAAATGTCCTATTCATTGTGCGTCAAGTAAAGTTTTTTTTTTTTCAGTTTAGATTCAGTTTATGGTAATAACAACACATTTCATTTTATTTATATATAAAAAAAAAAATTTGCGATAAACAATTTGACTGTGTTGGATCACCACTTGATGTAAAATCTGGATCATATGGAGCAAATCCAGTTGAGAATCACTTGTTTAAAAGAAAAATAAAGGAACGTAAAAGGTATAAAAGTATAGCCATTTTTCTTACCTGCATCACAGCATAGATGAGTGTATTAAGCAGAGGAATGAGATGTTTCTTGCAGTCAATTCTTTCAGCCTACATACAAAAAGGTTAGAAAAACACAGAAAATCATGTTTACCATCTATTCATCCGGTCATTCACAAAATTCTGTAAATCCTCACAGCCTACAGCTGTCCTTTGTGGGTTTAAATGATGTTAATCATTATTAATTATGAGATAACTAACTAATAATAGTTAACTGTTATTATAATGAATCAAATTTCTTCCTTTTTTTTTTATTCCAGCAGCAACAGATAATCAGGTGTTTCAGGCAGGTATTTTCAAGTAACCAATGTTCTCATAATAAACACTATATGGTCATTTCTTAAAGTAATAGCATTTATGTTATACTCATTAAACATGGGAATTACACTGCAGCATACTAACAAGCATTATGCCATAGAAACTGGTGACTCACTCTTTCTAGTTCCTTGATGGTCACCCTCACCAGAGCCAGACTCCTGACAGAACTGGCTTGCACTTTCTTGTGTAATGTCCATCTCAGCATTCCTGCAGAATGAACAAACATGAACAATTCAGACCAAGCTAGAATATGTATTTGTCAGATTTTGTGTATTGATATTGTCACTCAAAACTGGCATTTATATAAATTTATATATAGGCTGACATAAACAGATGACACTACTGATTAGATTGTAGATCCATTTATTGCTGACCTTATTGCATATGTATTTGTAGGAGTTTCCTTTTTAGATTAAACATTTATGGGAGCATTGGGAGGAGAGTAAATGAATCATGCAACATTTGCGCTCATCAATTTACTGGTATTTGCGCCATTATTTACAGCCCACCAAAAAATGACAAGTGACTAAAAAAAAAGCATTCAGCTTTAATGCAGGATCAGATGTTAGGCAGAATGCATAGATAGAAACAAACAAACAAACAAACAAAAATATTGCAGAGAGGGCTATAACCTTAACAGACTTGGCTGAAGATAATGTGTGTATTAAAGGGTTAGTTCACCCAAAAATTAAAATTCTGTCAGTAATTACTCACTCTCATGGTGTTCCAACCCCGTAAGACTTTCATTCATCTTCAGAACACAAATTAAGATTTGATTAAATCTGAGAGCTGTCTCACTTCTCCATAGGCTTCTCTGTAATTGAAACTTGCCGGCCCAGAAAATTAGTAAAGACATTGTTAAAATAGTCCAAGTGATTACAGTGGCTCAACATTCAGTTTATCATGTGACGTGAATACTTTTTATGCGCAAAAAATACGACTTTATTCAACTATTAATTTTCTTCTGTGTTGGACTCTGGGTGAGTTCACATAGTGTAACAGCACAGCGCTTCTGGGTTGTACGTCAGAACATAGGCTCACTATTGGCCAGCATCACACACATGACCAGCGTCGGCCAATAGTGAGCCTACGTTCTGATGTACAACCCAGAAGCGCTGCACTGTTACACTACGAGGCCCACACAGAAGAAAATGAATAGCTGAATAAAGTCGTTATTTTTGGGGTTTTTTGCACACAAAAAGTATTCTCGTCGCTTGATAAACACTTGGACTATTTTAAACATTGTCTTTACTAACTTTAAATTACAGAGAAGCCTATGGAGGAGCGAGACAGCTCTCAGATTTTATAAAAAATATCTTAATTTGTGTTCCGAAGATGAACGAAAGTCTTACGGGGTTGGAACAACATGAGGGTGAGTAATTACTGACAGAATTTTCTTTTTTGGGTGAACTAACCCTTTAAACCCAGAGATGTGTTAAAGCAGTGGTTTAGAAACACAAATAGGCCTACTGAACAAACACATTGGTCATGGTGGTTATCATTTTTTTTTCACTGAAGCTACTGGCCATCTAACTGGGTCAGGGTTTAGCCTTTAGGTATATGTGTGTTCTTTTAGTGAGTGTGATCTGTTAAATCCTACCTTTGTTGACAACTGGTTGCTCAGTGTCCATTTCTCTCATAATGGTTAGCAAGCTACGGTAGACTTCGGATTCGATTGCAGCATATTCAGCTTTTTAAAGAGAAGCCAACAACATAACATTTGAATGCTGATATGTTTATCGAATCGCATGTGTGAGATACACTACTGTTCACTACTGTTTTAAAAGAAATTACAACTTTTATTCAGCAAGGATGCATTAAATTGATCAAACTGTTTTCAACTGTGATAATAACAATAAGAAATCTTAATTGAGCATCAAATGAACATTTTAGACTTCTGAAGGATTATGTGACACTGAAGAATGGAGAAATGGCTGGTAAAAATTCAGCTTTACCATTGTAAAATATATTAAAGCAGTCATTTTAAACTGTAATAATATTTCACAATATACTTGGTTTTACTGTATTTTTTTAACAAATAAATGCAGCCTTGGTCAGCATGAGAGACTTCTTTAAAAAAAAAAAAATTTAAATCTTACAAAACCCAAACTTTTGAATAGTAGTATCCATTTAAAATGGATACAAATGGATAATCAAATATTAACATAGAAATTTCTCACAAAGTACCCATTCTTATTTATAATAGACTATGAGTTTCTCCAAAAGGCGCAAGTCTCACCTGCCGAGTCCATAATATTAATACTGCTAGAATTCCTCCAAGATGCCATAATGTAGCTTGGTCCTTACATAATGAGGTAAAAGGAAATAATCACCACTGTGACTGCTGACACAAAGACAAGCACAAATTATACAGAACGTTATTGCATAAAATCAAGAGAAAATAAGAACACTATACATTGAAAATTTACTAAAGAGCATTCAAGCATTCAAAAAATCATCATTTACTCACTCTCATGTTGTTATTTCTTTCTTCTGCGGAACACAGAAGAACATATTTTGAATAACGCTAGGGTCCAAACTTTCATTGTATGACATTTTCCAACAAATATATATTTTTTGTGTGTTCCACAGGCAGAAGAAATGTATACTGGTTTGGAATGACATGAGCATGAATAAATGGTTTCCTGAAATAACCCTTTAACGTGCTGGTCATATCAATGTGACTCACTGGTCTATTTTCCACTTCATGATGCTGAGAGTTTTCAACATATTTTCAAGTTATTTTGAGCATGATAATTTGCACTCTGTGTTAACAGTGAACTCTTTACTGTAATTGATAGTTAAAGCTGTTTACCAAAAAGCACACACACATACACTCACACACAAGACACAACCATGCCTTAACAGACTCAGGTGCACTTTTACCCACTACTGAGTACACAAGAAAACTTCCTCTTCATTTCACCCTCTCAGATACGGTTTAAAACTGACCAGCAACGGAATGCAACTAACTGCTCCACTTCTGAGACACTTTTAAGTGTACTTCCAAGAAAAAGAGTGAGGAAATGAAAAAGCAGTGAAACCCCCCCCCCCCCCCCCCCCCCCCCCCAACAGTAGTACTACGAAAAATAAATAGGCTAACTGGAACTAAACAAAGGGGCCTTTTTCAGTGACCGACACAGCACGTAATTATGCAACTTTCCGATAGCTTGGTTTCTCACTTGCTGAACTCAAAGTCACATTTCACAGGCTACCTCCAGTAAGCTGCAACTGTCTGTTAGGGAAATAAAATGTTGAAGTTCAAGAGAAAAAAAAGTTTACTGACTTACCTTTCGTCCTTGTGAGTATATTAATGGACTACATCGTATGGCATGTGTATAAAAAAACACTTGTTCTGGCCAGACAGTCAGAGTGAGAGCTGCACTCTATGTAACACTTCCTCTAACTGCTGCGGCTGATACTGAGGACAAATGCAACTCTGACTCAAAGCTGAGTGAACGCGAGGGAGGGACAAGAGAGAGAGAGAAAGAGAGAGAGAGAGTTTGACAGAGGCAAGGCAGAGGAAAGTTTAGAAGGAAGATTAGGGGGAGAAATGTGTGAAAGAAGCGTGCAGAGTGGGTGTGTGGACAAACTTAAGGGAAAGTCCTCTGTAATATGAATGATAAATTAAGCAAATATACTCAAACAACACCTTGAACCTAATTTTGGACAAGTTCAGGCGGAACTTTCTCATATCCAGCCAAGCAACGTGATGCATGTGCGGTCTGCATAAGCCTAGTGCTGCAGAACGGCAAAACCAGCGTGCAAAGATTAAGCCCCTGATCCTGCACATAAAGGCATTGAACAAGTGAAGAGAAACAGGGTCAAGAGCGCTGTATCAGCACAGAAAGCTGAGCTCGCTGAACCACAGGCTTCCTGTCGCTCACTTGGCCCTCACTCTCAGAGAGACAGATGACAGGACCTGACACACATCCTGCCCCCATAAATGTGGGGGCGGACGACACACACGGCTGATATATTTTTAGTACCAGCCAGGAGGGAAAAAAAGTTACACTTTTACTTGTACTTTGTCGCTTTAGGTTCAGTCTTACTTAAGATAAGAACTCTCTTTAAACATATAATAACCTTAAGGTGTATAGATGAGGGTCTATGACAAATAAAAGCCCAGTAGCAATACTGACCTTTAATAAGGCCTGTTACAAAAACATAGCCTATAGGCTACTTAAAAGCTGTTTAAGTCATTGTATACATGAATTTAATTTAATTTTAATGCATGTGTGGCTAAATTACTGACAACAATGGGTAGCATTTACAATAAGGTTAGTTAGTTAGTCATTAATTAACTTAACATACTTCAGCATTTATTAATATTAGTTCATATTAATTTCAACATTTACTAATACGTTATTAAAATCAAAGGTTGTATTTGTTAACATTAGTCAACCCACTGTGAACTAACATGAACAAACAACGAACAGCTGTATTTTTATTAACTAACATTAACAAAGATTAATAAATAGCTACTGTAACAAATGTATTGCTCGTTGTTAGTTCATGCTAGTTAATACATTAACTAATATTAACCAATGAACCTTATTGTAAAGTGTTACCCAAAAATGAGTGTCATGACAATGGCCCACATTTTTCATAGACGAAAAAAACAACAAAACGATTCAAAATGATTCGAATACAGCAAATAAAAGGCATAAATGCATGCAGACAAATATGTGCAAACAGTAGGACTAATAAACAGCATGCAATAACATTTGAAAAAACAACTCTGTGTAACTAACTACACTCAAGATGACCATTGACTGCTACAAGACAAAAATGAAGATAAATGAAAAATGTGGGAGGAAACAGTGGCTTAATTTGTGTGCGTGCCGTGTATGCTATGTAAGTGAGATGGAGAAAAAATGGATAACAGGTTTATGCAAGACTGTTGTGTGTGCAGTACCTGTATACTGTATCACTGCCCACTCATTCAAGCTTCGGTGCTGCAGACTTTCCAGTGTCTCAAGAGATGAAATCTGACGGAACTCACAGCCCTGCATCTGAATAGCATCTTCTTTTTTTTTTTAGCAAGTGCCTATAGTGTGTTCATTTTGAAGCTGAGAAATGCAGACAGTCCTGTTCAAAGAGTGGGTTCATCTGGGCTATAGACACTGGAGTTCTAAGTTCTGTTACAGGAACAACAACCACTTCCTCTGCATGCTATTTTTATCTACTGTGCCCAGCTGTGTAGTCCTACAGACTACGCAGTGTAATGTTAAGCAAAGTAAAAAAATTTAGTTTACATTTAATTTCATTACATTTTTAAGTAGTGTCTATTATTTTAAAGAAAAATGCTTGTGGCATGCTTAAAGATTTTGCCCAAATAATCAAATTATTCAGTCAGTGGCAGGTAAAAAAGCTAAAACTTGGGATGAACTTAAACACCACCAGATGAACTTGTGCTGCATGAGTTTGCACTTTGCACCTCTGAGAACTTTGTACTACCTCAGATAACTGATGGACTTGAAATGCTTTGATTTTTGCATTTTTCTAATTCAATATAATTGTTTTCTATTGCCAGCAAAATAGCATGACTGAAATGTTGAACTGAAGGATTAAAATGAATATCAGAATGATTTCCTCTTTACGCAGCAGCATGAACTGACAACACCATTTGTGTAAAACCTGATGATCGTGTTATCCATCATAATTTGACAATGTTCCAAAGACTTGCACGTTTCAGTGAAAACAAGGAAATTCGATGTGCCTGTGGAATTTACATGGTCATCGTGACAAATTTGTTTATTTTATTGGATACCTATAGAAACAGTGCAATATCTTTTAAAATACTGAAGCTTTCAGAATATCAATGTCTGTTAGACCATGTAAAAGTGTAGCCTATATCATATAAAAAGGCATAATATCACATTTTACAGTATTTACATAAATGTAAAACATTTTACTGTCTAAAGTTAAGGCCTGGATGTATATATATATATAAAAAAACAGTAGGAAAGAAAACAGGGACTCCTGTTCCGTTTTTATGTCTCCACTACAAACGTCTCCCAAAACAGGATATCTCTCTGAAACACACCTTTAGATGGGAAGACAGCCTGCAGAGCTGTGGAAATCCCCACACTAGGACAGTGGCAGCACACACTTCATGCTCACAGAGAGGAAGACCCCTTCCAGTCTGCACGCTCCTCAGTGGACAATGATCTTTCTATCAGAACAGCAAGAATTGACTGAACCAATTACCAAAGCTAGCAGGAAAGTTTACACAAAAATGATTATTCGGTCATCATTTACTCACCCCTTTTGTTTTTCCAGACTTGTATGACTCTACTTATTCTGTGGAACACAAAATAATATATCTTGAACAATGTCTCTGTGCTGTTTTGGGGTTACGAACTTCAAAATATATGTTTTGTTCTCTATATGGAAAAATAATTAATAATTAACACTTTACAACAAGATCCCATTAGTTAACATTAGTTAATTTGAATAATGTATTAGTAAATGTTGAAATTAACATTAACTAAGAATAATAAATGCTATAGTATTTATTAGACATATTTTCATTGTTAGTTCATGTTACCTATGTAGATAACTTTTATTGTTATGTGTATAGGTTTGGAATGACATTAGGGGTGAATTGATATATACTTTAGTCAACATATTATTAGTATCAAATGTCAAACAAAGCCATATATTATATTAAAATGAACAGGTTCTTACAAAGCCGTTTTACAGTTATGGAGTATTAATTACTCAGATATCCTGTATTCACTGCTAGACAATATAAGGAAGCAGTGTACAGTGATCAGAGCCTACCGCCAACATCAGCGGCCTACTTCTCTGGGCTTAGGAAATGAGTTTGTGTAGGGGAAGGGAGGGCTACCTAAAATGATATTGGCCAAATGCAATGGAGCCAAACGCAGATGCACCTACATGAACATTTAGCAAACCTGCCAAAAGACTTGGCGAGTCTGCCGAGGGAAGTGTGAAGTGGGTTAGTCGCCCAATATTAAAATCACCTATTGTCTGAGATCATATAGTAGAGGACACAGTGACATGAAAGTTGCTGTTACAAAATGACCTTATACATTTTTTTATTCTTGTTTGGTAAGAATGTTTATCAGCATGTCCATTGTTTAGACTAATACTTCTGCATGCTTAAATAGTTTACCCCCATTAGTTCACCTTCATTTTATTCCAAAATTATAAGACTTTTGTTGATCTTCGGAATACAAAGTCCACGCAACCAAAACCTTCCCACATCAATAAGTACAAAAAGACATTGTAAAAATGTCTCAACATGATGTTTTATTAAGAAAGTTCGGGAGGAACACGTTCAAATGATCTATCCAATCAGTATGAGAGAAGGACTATATATACATAGCCGACTCGCCTATGTTCCATAACAGTTTTATGCATCACTCCACCTCCCATACTCCTAACTATTGTCTGGTTCCTAATCCCAGCCAGGAATACGGCGGGAGTGTTCTGGGTCCGGGCCAAATTCCGTGCTCGGAGCCCTCCCCTCGGACAGCACACCAAACACTCATACTTCTTTTACTCTGATTATTTATAAGTGTGAACTTGTGAAATACTTGATTGCCTTCCCTTTACCATATTTGATGTGCTCTATGCATTGTTCATTGTTCATATGAATAAATAAAAGCCTGGAGAAAAAAAACACTGTGACATTTCTCAAAATATCTGCATAAAATGCATCCATTCAGCTTGCCTTTAAGCTAATTTTGGTAGAGATCAAATAACAGAAGCAACATTGAAAACTCACTGTGGATGAATAGCAGCTTGTATCAGAAAGGATATATGAATCACAGTTGCCTGACTATTACAATATCAGTATTATGCAGTTAAGCATACAGGGTTTGCACAATAATCTGCATTTCGACAAATAATTAAGCACTAAAAATACTTGGCTATACTGAGATATTCCATGATGTATCAGGTTTAACGAGGACTCTGTGACGTATCAAAATCTATTTTTATATATAGTAGGCCTAAACATGATCAAAGAGAAGTTGGTTTCTTCTAGCAAAAAGACGCCTTTGGGCAGACTGAAACTTTGACATTGACATACCTGAACTGAACAGTGAATAACCACAGGCAGCTGGAATGAGTAGGTCAATAAATGACTAAACCAACACTGCTGGCTTCACTTTCAGTCTTTCTCCACTAATTATCTTCTACCAGAATCTTAAGCTGTGATTAGAAGCATAAAAAATAGCATTTGATTTTATCTGATACCATACGTTTATCATCATAACTTCACACCCAAATTACCCAGGGCTTTTAAAAAAAGATTTAAAATTGTTTTTTTTTAATGTTATGGAACATTGTAAAGGCCTATATATTGTATCCTCTCTAATATCCAGCTTTTTTAATCATTTACTACCACCTTCCTCACCAGTAATACAGGCCCGGAAACGCAGGCTGAAAACATGGGAGGAGACTATTGGATCTATTTCTATCATCAATGTTATTGCTATTATTTGACCACACAGAGAGAGAGAAAAAAACTACATGTAAATATTGTTTCTTCCTGAAGAGGGGTGTGTGTTGCATGTGCAGGAATGAGACTACTGTGTAACATCCTGCAAGTAAATTAGTCTAGGTTCCCCATTCCATTCAAATGCATTAACAGACTAAAATGAACGAATTCAAAGACTCAAGTTTGTTTAAGGTACATTTTAAAGAGGACCTGTTATGCTTTTTTACATTTTCAACTTTCTTTTATTATGTATGTTGCTGTTTGAGCGTGAAAAAGGTCTACAAACTTGCAAAGCACAAAGTCCACTAAAGGGTGTTATCCTCTACATATCAGTAAGCAGTGCACTGTTTTGAACTCACTGAAATGCCTTAATTGTATAGTCTTAAATTTTCTTCCAGAAACGTATACGTCACAATATTCCCAATGCATATAAAAAATAAAGGGGGTGAGTCCTGGTTGTGTTGTTAGTGTACTGTCACCATGAGACTCTGGGCCTGTACCATTTCCCACTTGTGGTCTTGGCCACTTGAGAGCACATTCACGCGACAGGAATTAAGAGCTCCATATTGTCCCAGGTCTAAAAAATGCCAAAGCACAGTACACTTAAAGCACACTAAATCCACACTATTTCTACTACCGCTTCGGAGCGGTATTGGAGGCAAAGCATCGTCATTCTTCACATTCAGAAACTTACATGCCCCAAATTTGCGACATGTCTAGGAAAAAGTTAAATTAATTAGAAATGACATTTAACTTTACCATTTTGTTTATTTAAACAGGGAATTATCCAAATGAACGTCAGTAAATTATATAGTGCTGCAAGGGTCTGTGTTAGGCCCTCTGCTATTTTCAGTATTTATGCTGCCCCTTGGTAATATTATTAGACAACATGGAATTAGTTTCCACTGTTATGCCAATGATACTCAGTAATGTATTTCATCATGACCAGATGAAATCTCTAAATTATCCAAGTTGACAGAGTGTGTTAAAGGGATACTTCACCTCTGGGAAGATGAATGTGTATTTAAAATAGGTCATTTAAGTAGAAGAAATGTGAAGACATTTTTGAATTTGGAGCTTTCTAGACTGAGAAAAGCCAGAAAATGTATTTTTGGCTCATGTGGATGAAAGACAACAACTCCCAGAATGCACTTGCTTCGCTGCCTTAGGAGGCCACGCCTACCGGTAAGAGTGCGCACTAGTTGAAAACAACAAGGCTTAGCCTACGTGATGAGTTTGCCAGGGATCTCTAGAGATCGCCCAAAATGTCCGGGATTCGGCTTTTGCGTTCTACAGTTGCCATTCATTATGTTTACTGTGGCGAGCAGAACGAGGCTGACGGCCGCGGGAGAACGACGCGAGGCCGGTGTTACTGAGACGCGCCGGGTCTCGCATCTCTCACGGAGGAGCGGGAATTTTCTTAGCAAGGGTAAAACGCACATCAACCGATCACTTGTTTAGCGTTCATGTAAACACTGCATTCAGATTCACCAATCGGAATGAATTCAGTTAGACTGAAACAAAAGGTGAGCTGCATGTAACGTTAAACAATGAATGGCGACCGCAGAACGCAAATGCTGAATCCCGGACATTTTGAACGATCTCGCCCGCCGGACAAGTCCGGGAAAAGGAGGATGGTTTTCCCTACTTACTCAGCTTTCTCCTACTATTCAGCTTTCTCCACAGAACAAGAGCCTGCTAGCTTAGCTTTTGACATTTCGTCTACATCGAACGCACATGGCACCCTTTAGCGTCAATATGAGACGCAGATAGATATGGGCCAGAAGGCGCCTCCTAGCGGTCTAACCCTAACCCTACCCCAGACCTAAACCTACCCATAACCGAACAAAGTTCTGTGCGTTTCATCTTGACGCTAAAGGGTGCCATGTGCGTTCGATGTAGACGAAATGTCAAAAGCGTCAGTATATGACGCCCTAGGATGAGAATGCGTGCATTATGATCAACCTGTAAAAACTGCTTTAATCAGATCATTGTTTCTGCCTAAATTAATACATGATGTTAGCAAAGAACATCTTAGAACTGTACTTTTCTGACATATGGGCATGCACAGTCACCTCTCTGACAACAAACTTCTCTATACTCACACTAAAAATGCTGAGTTATTTCAACCATGTTTGGGTCAAATATGGACGAACCCAACCGTTGGGTTTAATATTTCATTTAAAAAATGTCATTTCATTTGACCCAAACATGGATTGAAACATCTCAGCATTTTTTCTGCCTTTTCTGTAATGCTGCTTTGAAACAATATGACAAGCACTATACAAATAAATGAAAAAGGTGAACTTGGTTTTAAAACAAAGTGTTGGACATTTTATTGATGCAGAGATGTGTGTATTTTCTAAAATGGTGCAACTGCTTTTTACTGCTTAATTAGAAGCACCACAATTAAACTTTGATTGTAAGAAAGGGACTAAACAGATATTTTAAATGTTATTTTAAAGTGTATTGCCAATCAGAATCAGAACAGTGTGCATTTAATAAAAAAAAATAAAAAAATAAAAAATGGTGTAATTGTCTCCCATCACGTAATCAATAGTTATATGCAGACTTGTGGTCTTTGCACTCACTTGAACACTTGGGCTAAATACAGGAAATACGTCATGTAAGTAGACAAGTGGTCGAGTGTAAAGACCACAAATGTGGGTACTGGGACAGGCCCGTTGTTTTTTCCACCCTGAATCTAACAGTTATAGTAAGAGGCGTGACATTTGACTGATAAGAGCACTTATCAGAATAAGGGTCTTCATAGAAACAGGAGCTTGGACATACTACATTCGCTATTATCATGTGACTTTCCAACGTCAGTTATTGCGTAGCTTCACTGCCAATTATAAATCCTCTCCCATTGCCTCATGGGATAGTAAAGTGTCCATCATATACACACTTCAGAATTTTGCCGGAAGTTGGTCATCCAGGTACTTTTTGCCTACTCTTTTATGAGTACCTTGAATTCGGACATACTCCTTTTGTCACATATGCTTACTCTTTTTCACCTATGTGTAGTATGCGATTTCAGATGCAGCCAATGTGTTTGTCATAAAAATAATTCCATGATGGAACAAAGGCCTGGGAAGTCTTCCTGGCCGTGACATGGGGTATAGACAATCCGAGAACAGCCTCTCGTCAACAGTCCTCACCTTGAAGAAGGCGAAGCAGACAAACTGCTGGGTTCATATTCGAGACTCTGAAGGCAAGTTGACCTGAACCCATGTGCAGTTTATTTACACAAAACATGAACAAACACAAAATAAACAAAGACATGGCTTGAGCATAAAACAAACACACCAACAGAAGCTATACGAACAAAGCTAGACAAGAGATATGGGAACATGAGGACTATTTATATACACCAAGACAAATGACTAAACAAGACAAACCTGAAAGCAATGAACACAATCAACCAATCAGAACATATCAAATGATTAATTTCTAAATCACACAAGGTCCTTAAGCCTTAAGCGAATAGGGCTTAAGGGTATGTTTACACGACAACGACATGCTTAAAACTGAGAAGTTTTTCCTTTTAAACCTGTTTTCAAAAGTTTGCGTTTTCAACTAAAAACGGAATACTTTTTGGTGGTTAATTTACACGACAATGGCATTTTGGGTGCCTGAAAACGTAAACTTTCGCAAGCGGTCTCCGTGTAAACAACAAAAACGCGAATCTGTGAAAACGATGACATCATGCACATGCGTATTACGTACAGATAGCACCGACTGTTTGATGTGCATTATACATCTGGAAGACGTATTTTTAAGAGTGTTTGCTCATCTGCAATACGTCTATAGGACGTTTCCTGTCAGATGTCAAATAGACGTTTAGAAGATGTCAGTTTAACATACATTCTAAATCATTACATCTTAAAGACATCTTCTAAACGTCTATTTGACATCTGACAGGAAACGTCCTATAGACGTATTGCAGATGAGCAAACACTCTTAAAAATACGTCTTCCAGATGTAAAATGCACATCAAATAGACGGTGCTATCAATCTATAGTGTTTCATCGCCATCTAATGGCCTGGCAGCAGATTATAGCGTTTTTAGTCGTTTTCGCGGATCCGTGTGAATGGGGATCGTTTTGACAATGGTGTCGTCTGTACGCGGAAAACTCAAAGGAAAAACTTCTTTGTTTTAAGCATTTCGTTGTTGTGTGTAAACATACCCTTAAGAAAGCACAAGACATGATCACATGAGGGCAAGAAATCACATGACAAACAGGAACCATGGCTATGAGAATTTCAAAATAAAAGACATGAAAACATAAACTTGAAACAAAACCAAAAAACAGACATTCTTTAAGCAAAATCGTATTCCTTATTCCTCCCTTTTAATTTTGGAATAAAATATGACTCAGACATGTTATTGACCGGTTTTGTGAGATGTACCAATTTACTATTACTGTTATTTTTTAAGAAGAATAGCTGTGAAGAGTAGCAGCTGTGAGAAATGCTTGTGCATGCTCATGTGAGAAAGTTTTATTAATAATAAATGAAGACAGGCATCCAGGGCTGACCCCATTACAAATCCTTTCAGAATGATCTTATTTCCTATTGACAAAGGTACTATTTATCCTCGAACTTGATCATAACTGACATAATCCATTTTTATGTGCACATTCAAGCTTTTACTTAATGGCTGTTTTTTTTTAGTTGTTTTTTTTTATAGCCAGTCATCTTGTGACTTAAAAAAAAAAAAATATATATATATATATATATATATATATATATATATATATATTTCTAATAACATAGAATGGGGTAACAGTTCATAAACACCCTGAGCAAAACAAGGAACATGAAAAGACTGTTGTTTTAGCAGACAGAGGTGTCATTGTTTAGTTATTAACCTGACATTTGATCATAAGAATGCCTCTAAAAACTGCAGGGCACAGTGGAAAAACCAAAAGCAAGCATTTAAAGTTTTTGTAATTTGTGATGACAGGCGCATTAAAAATCACCTCCATGTAATGCGTAAAACATTGGTTTATTATGTGACTAGGGCAGACTTCTGACAATTGCCAATAATATCATTGTGAGTCATTATGTAACCATATCCACAGACTTGTGAGTAGTAGTTTAATTTGAATGGGACTTTATTTAATATATTTTTTTATTTGACATGTTACAGTGTACAAATATAAAAACAATGAATGCACCTGATGAATATACACATGAAAAGTACCACGTTAGTTCTCTGGGATGCTAGGATCACAAAAGAAAAAAAAAAAATACATTTTGCATAACAGTGTACATTTCAGTAGCACTGGTCATTAATCTGTACCCACAACACTCTTTCCAACATGTTGTCACATCAAAATGAAATGTAGTATGGACTGCACCTACACATTTTAATAAACAAATATTATTTAAAAACAGTCTGCCCTGAGAGCGAGTAAAATCCCTCAAAAATGTTATTTTTTTATAAAAACACATACATATGTACATTGAACACCGTTGCTTGATAAGCTTGCTAAAATATATACAAGTTAAGTGTTTGTAAAATAATCAGGAGAATTTTTTTTTGTTTTGACAGTTATACTGATTATTTTAGATTATAAATATTCACATATGCTAAGAAAGAAAGAAAGAAAGAAAGAAAGAAAGAAAGAAAGAAAGAAAGAAAGAAAGAAAGAAAGAAAGAAAGATTTCAGTTTGTTTCATTTACAAACTGCGCCAGTATTACAGTGTACTGAATGAACTGTCTTGGTTTTTTATTGACTAGCGTTCAGCCTCCAGCGGCCACATGGGTAGAACTCAACAACTGCTTTATAAGGACCTCTATTGGCCAACCGACCAAACTACAAGAAGAGGTATTTAAACCAGACAGGCTTCAAATGGTTTTAAAGTCATAACACCAAATATAAAACAACAGAGAGGATATACAAATATATACAAAAACAATCAATGAATACATTAGATTTTTTTTTAGGGACTATAATCTGAGGCTGGACTGTCTCAATTCTCTGGCCAGACTGAAAGTGGAAAGACTGTAAATGAACATACATTATATATATATATATATATATATATATATATATATATATATATATATATATATATATATATATATATATATATCCTGAGAATTTTAATTATAGCTACATAAAATAATTACATCATATATACAAACAAATTATTGTCCAGAGTGCTTATTTGGATGCTGGTTAATATGTACATTAACAAGAGTATTCTGGTAGTTAGAAATCCATGCCAGTTGAATAAGAACCAGGACAGACCTTGTTCCAAATAAATCCAGTAATAACATCCCATATTTCCATTCATACCAAACCTTGGTTAAGGATGACTCAGATTTTGGCTCATAACCAAATTCAGATGTTAGTCATAAGTCCACAAAAATTGTCTCAGTTTGCCCACCGAATTATATTCAGTAGGATGTACCCTTAGAAAAAACAACTTCTGATCCGATTATCCTAATCTCAGAAGTTTGAAGCAAACCACCCCACATGTACATAGACATGATGCACATATAATGTAAAAAAAAGGGATATTTTACCCAAAAGTGCATCTTAGCTTTTGTCCTGAGAGTTGATATGCAAACTGGTATGAATGTTTTAACCAGACTTAAGGCTTCTTAGGCTGGAGGTCTGAGTTAAAGCCTGATCTTGGGGTTTAAGGCTGAGGTCCACTGAAAGTGGCAATAGGGAGGCAAAGAAGAGAGCAGAAGGTTGGCTGCAGAGACTGGGTCTGAGATGTGAACACCCTTCCTTTCGTCCAATCAGTCGAACTATCTGGCTTATAACAAACCGATACCTCACACCTGCAAAGAAAGAAATCATTTTGGGTTGTTTGGCATTTTAGAAGTGCTCGATGGAGTTTACATTCAAATACTAATATACAGGGTCCAAAAAGTAATTGCCGATGGCTGGTACATTGAAAAAAGTTTACCGGTTGTTGGCCACAAAACTAGTTTTATAACAAATATTTTTAGTGTCTCTATGGCAATGGAATTATGAAACTTTGTGACAAACAGTGATGGTCACTGACTCACTTTCAGTGACAAATGCTTGTTTCCATCTCACAGTAAAACATGAACATTTCATGATTTTGTTCCTTATTTTATTGATTATTTTTCTCGTTTTGCTGGCTTAATGCTGAAACAAAATTAAGGATGAAATACTTATATTGTGAAATATCACTACAATTTAAAATAACTTTTCTTAAATGTAATTTAAGATGGCAAAGCTGAATATTCAGCAGCCATTAGTCCAGTCTTCAATGTCACATGATCCTTCAGAAATTCATGATCATTCTAATATGCTGATTTGATTTGGTGTTGAAAAAGGTTGTGCTGCTTAATATTTTTGTGTTGCAGGATTCTTTGATTTGATTCTTTTTAAAGGAACAGCATTTATTAGATTTTTTTTTTAAACAATGTACAGGTTTATCTGTCATTTTTAATCAATTTAATGCATCCTTGCTGATTTTTTAAAAAATATATATATTTAAACTAATTAATTACATGATGTGCTGATTAATTAATCGCAAATTAATCACATTACTCTAATTCATTTGTTAAAACGGTTAAAGACATTTTTAATGCACATTTTTCTGTAATTAATTGCGATTAAAGTTTATTATATATACAGTATTTTTATATTGTAATCAATTTAAATGTAATCTCCAAATTAATGTAGAAGTCATTAACTTATTTAAAATAAAGACTTTCTACATTTATACCAATACTGCTACTGATGTCTCTATGAAATCGTTTTTTTCTTAATTTTAGTCTTTAATAATAGCCATTCAACATTACAGTATAATTGAAAGCTAACAATTTTAACATTTATTAGGCTTTAAAAAAATATAACAACTTTTAATTTAAGTGACCTTAAAACAATCTTTACATAAACCCATTATAATAAATGTCACATTTACCTGTACCCTTCAATATATCAGGGCAACATTTTTTCTATTGGCCCAGTCAGACAAGTTCAGATTTTTGCTTGTCCTGTCAAAATGCAAAATGTTTTTGACCCATGTAACCTTGTAAACAGTGCTTTAAGATTTTCAGGTAGGTCATTAACACCAAGGATATATACAGAAATTGAATAAAGATATTAAACACTTCACAGTCTTCACTGCATAAATTATAAATTAAATATTATAATGATAGAATTAAATAAAGATGAATGCTTATTAAAGCTACAAATGTTATTCAGTCTTTTTATTTTGTTCTTTGATTATCATTAATGACAGACTGTAGCAGGTTTATTAGGCTGCTGTAACTTTAAGACCTGCAGCACATGATGCGGAGCTGAAACTCATTTTCCCACAACTTTTTACGTTAATTTAAGACTTAATTTAACTGTGACTGCGAGGATACTCGACAAAACTGGCGTTTTTGCATTATTTTAAGTGTTTTTGTCCGTTCAAGCGATGTCTGAAGCGGCTATCTGTGCGCACGAGTCGTGTGTGTTACACAGACAGGAGATTCACAGGATCAGTACAGCACTGCGTTCTCTTTTGTGTCTTATTGTGTCTTGAATGGTTTAAAAGCATATGCATGAATAAGAGCGTGATAATATAGTAAGCCAAAGGATGACAGGATTTTTTTATTATATTTTTAACGCGTTAAACTGAAATTAATCGCATGAGTTAACGCATTATTTTGACAGCACTAATATACATACATACTGGACGCAGTAATTAAAGTAGATTACTCCAGTAAAAGTATAAATATGTAAACACTTGTCTTACTTGTCTATCTACCACTGCTGGGAAGGAAATAAATATATTTTCTTTTTAGCCAAACTTTAGCATAAAAAGCCAACAAAAACAAACTGTACCTGGTCACACTCTGCAAAATTTTCTTCTCATCTTGGTCCAGACAAACTGCAAAGGTGGTGTTGCAAGTTCCGCTAACCTGAACCTTATCCACTTTTACTTGTGTGGTGGTCAGTTGCTGGAATACAAACAACATCATCTGAATAAAACATTAAAATACTGTAACTTGAATCTCCCAAATAACTTTAACATTCATAAACATTTTAACTTAATCTATGCAAGAATATAAGAGCTTTGCGTATTTTCATACTCAGTATAATCTATGCTTCATTTATTTATTTCAAACATTTGTAACAAACAGTATATTTTTTATTCAATCGATAACAAAACAAGATTGAGTACAGTCAGTGTGTGGTGTAACTGAACCAAAGAGTAACCACTAGCACTGTAAAAATGAAAGTGCAACTGACACCAAAGACACAAGGGTGTAAAAACAACAGCCATGTCGTGTAAACCGGTACAGAAACAGGTAAATAAAAACCAAAATGTTTGCTCTTGGTAAAAAAAAAAAGTTGTTTGTCGGCTGCTACACATTGCTGCAGAAACCACACGAGAAAGTAACTGAAGGTGTTTGCAATAAGTTTGTTTCAGGCTGTTTAAACCGCAGCTTAGTTTTCTCCCATACTTCCTTCCTGCTCACCTGATTGTAGCCTTTCTTTGATTTAGAGTTTTGTCTCTTCAGCACTTCTGTCATTGTCAAATGAAGGCACTCCATTTTAGAATCTAAAGAAAAAGAAATAAAAAAATTGCAAGAAATTGCAGCATTTGAGTGCAGTACAAGCAAATATTTATATTCATAACTATTGGAAACATATGTATAGTACTGTATGTGTATACTCTGCAGTTAAACACGATTATTTAATAAGTTAAAATAATTGATGGCTTCAACAAAAGCATATACAATTGATTAAAAACCTTGTAGCTCACAGTAGGTCTGTCTTTAAAGTTATCATTAAAAGTTAATTCCCCTATGGTGAAAATGAATGGGATTTTTACTGTGTATATACAGTGATGCACTCCTTTTTTACAGTGCAACTGTGATTTTACAGTTTATAAGCATATCAATTCATTTCATTCATCATTTCAATCAATTTAAATTTAAACAATTAACATTCCTAATTAAAATATGTTTTAAAAAGTTCTGTCTAAACTGAGCTCAATGTTATTTTCTACCTAGTTCCTCAGGATTCCTGCAGGCTTTTAACAGGTTTATGGAGGTGCAGGACTTTTCTGACATCGTCTTCTGACTTCTACCACTGACATGTATCTGAAAGTAAAGGCAGAAAAAGAGAGAGGGTAAATGAAAATGGGATTACTTGCATCAAAATGAAAATGGATTGTCATTTGAAACTAATCAAAACACTGGAATGGTTCGTCTTACTCTGTTGTAAGTCACTTCCAGTGACAAAGGAACAGCCTCACGGTCTCCATCAATGCCAAATCTCTTACTGGCAGCACCTGCAAAATAATAAAAAGATTTGATTCCTTAGAAAAGAAGTCAAGTTAGTCACCTTAACTACAGCAAAACACAATACAGCTATTATAACAGGATCCGAAAAGTTCTTCTTCCTTTTTTTTCATGACGCATAAACATTTTTGATTAGTCTGAATTTAAAGCTGCTTCCGTTGCTCAAAAATATATTTTGAGAAGCGAAGATTTGCTACTACCCAAAAAAATATTTCAGTTAATTATGCAGATAACAGGATGCTGCACAATGACAATGTGTAAAGAGCAATACACGTACTAAAAAGCCCTTTCGCATGACTCGTGTCAGCGATTCAATACACTGTCATGCGCCGCTTTGACCTCCATATGCAGGCAGAATTATGGAAGGGTGATTGTACAGGGTTGCAAGATAGCAAAGAAACAGAAGTAAAAAGTGTAAACAGTGAGCACGTACATGCCAAAAAAATGATGACCAGTCACAGGTGATGCAAATAATATCATTGGTCATCTCCTAGCAAGGTCACATATTAAGGAATGGGTAGATTAGATGGTAAGCAAACAAATTAGTTATCATAATCAATCCGTTGAATGCAGGAGAAAATGGCAGGAATAACGATCTGAGCGACTTTGACAAGGGGGGGAAAGGCAACTGGATCAGAATATCTCTGAAACGACAAGGCTTGTGGTTGCTCCCGGTCAACAGTGGTGAGAATTTACCAACAGTGGTCCGAGGATTGACAAACCATAAACAGACAACAGGGTGTTGGGCACCCAAGGCTCACCGATGGACGAGGGCAACGCAGGCTATCACATCTGGTCTGAGCCAACAGAAGGTCTACTGTAGCACCAGTCGCACAAAATTTTGAAGATGGCACTGGGAGGGATGCACAACACACAGTGCATCACACTCTTCTGCGTATAGGGCTGAGTAGCCGCAACCAATCAGCTGCAGAACTGGACTTGGAGCAATTGAAGAAGGTGGTCTGGTCCAATGAGTCCGTTTTCTTTTGCATCACATGGACGTTTGCGCCGTTTACCTGGGGAAGTGATGGAACCAGGATGCACTGTGGGACAATGACAAGCCGATAGAGGTAGGAAGTGTGATGCTCTGGGCAATGTTCTGCTGGGAAACCCTGGGTCAAACATTCATGTGTATGTAAATTTGACACGCCACCTATCGAAACATTGTCGCAGACCAGGTACACCCCTTAAAAGTGTGTTCAAAGTGTTGCTATGGCCTCCAAATTCCCCAAATCTCAATCCAATTGAGCATCTGAGGGATGTGCTAGACCAACAAGTTCAATCTACGGCGGCTCCTCCTCACAAACTACAGGACTTGAAGTATCTCCTGCTAATGTCTTGGTGCCAGATACCACAGGACACCTTCAGGGGGTCTTTTAGAGTCTACCAATAGCATATTAGGCAGGTGGTCATAATGGTTTGGCTCATTTGTGTATAATTGCTTAGAAAGGAAAATTGTCCTGGGGTCTCATTTATAAAACTGTGCGTAGGAACCTTACTAAAAGTGTACGTGCGCCCGAAAGCCAAAAATGGCGTACGCAAAAAAATATTCAGATTTATAAAACCGTTCGTACGCCAGAACCTGCGCAGAATTCACTTTATAAATCCCAGTCAGCGGAAGATTGTGCGCACATGTGTCTCCTCCCCGAATTAACCATATATGGAGCTTACAACGCCTAGTTTTACTATGCAGATCATCATTTGCATATGATTATTCATCCACGTGATAACGTTTAACGGTACAAGACACATTCCATTAATAAAAATCAAGTAGTTGTCTATCCTTGCCTTGTTTTTGAATACATAAATCAAATAGTGTAAAATACATTTCAGAGAAAGTTTTTCTCAATCTTTTCCACTGGCCGAATTGTATTTTTAATTGATTTATATTTTTAATGGAAACAGATAGGCCTTGGGCATTATTTGCACGAAACTATTTTCTCAGACAATCTGGTATTATCATGATAAGCAATTATCTCTGTGGTTAAAACATTAAAACACAGCATGCCAGAGGAAAAATGTTCAAAAATATCGCATCCACAACAAATATTTCTATTGACTGAATTTGAATATAAAAATGTTGTAACTTCTCAGTAATGATTTCATGTTTAAGTGCTTAACTCCATTAATTTGAATGGCATATTTAATCTAAATGTTTATATCAGAAGTAAAACATAGTTTAAATCATTATTTTATTTATTTAAACTGTTATTTGCGTCAGTTTCACTAAACGGCCCAACGCGCTCGCTGGCGCGGACATTTAAGAAGGGATGGATATTTGCTTCAAGTGACAGGCTTGGTGAGTGAAATTATATTTGTATTATATATTTGTATTATCTTTCTGTATATGTTTAATTTTCTTTAGATTTTCTGTCTAAAAGTGACCAAAAAGACACTTAACTCCAGCTCACCATCGGTGTCGCCAATTCCCTTTGTCTCCAGAATGTGCGTACGCACGGCTCAAAGTTTGCTTAAAGGTGCGCACATTCTCCCGTCAAGTTTGTTTTTTATAGATCACAACCTTTGCGTGGGAACTGGCGTACGTACGTTTCCAGCCCCGTTTTGTGCGTACGCACGCTTTATAAATGAGACCCCTGGTGATTGCTTTAATATACCCATGGAAAAAAGGAAAGGAAAGGAAAACATACTAAGCAAACATCAAATGATGTGAAATTGGCCATTCATAGAAACAAAGATCTGACATTATATCTTGTTGTTTGTTCACACTTACCCATGGCCTTGATGGCTCTTGTACCAGCTGTGTGGCCCAGCTCCAGAGAATGAATAAACACTTCAGTCCGTCTCTCTCCTCCAGCTAGTGTCAACTATAGTCAAGAATAGGAATAAAATGATTGTGAAACTATTGGATTGCATATGGTCGCAAAAGATGCAAGACAAGTTACAAAATAGTCCAGAAAAGATGAATGAAATACTGTAGTCAGTAGTTCAACACCAAGAAACATCTAAAAATGTATGTAGATGTCACGAGCATGTCTTAAACAATTTCTGCAGTGAAACTAACAAATTTGAATGAATGTATAGTTTATTAAAAACAAAAAAACAAAAACAGAACCCATTGGAGAAAGATGCTCCACATATTGATGGCTATACTGACAGGCTATAATATATAATAGATTTATAACTTAAAAGTCTATATATTTATTAACTTTTTATGGTACAACTTTAAAGTCTTTGACTGGAACTGCCACAGAATGAGGAAATGGCTGGAGGAAATGGCATGTTTTTATTCACCTCTGCTTGATAGAGCTGAATGAGGGCAGGGCGGGCAGCAAGGCGGCAGTAATGGAGCACCAGGTCAGCAAATATTGGTAAACGCCCCTCAGCAGCGCCCTCGGACAAGTCTGAGTCAATCTTTGATGTTTGCTGTTAAGGCAAGAACATTTGATGCAAATACATTGTTCATCAGTCATTTGATATGGGGCAGGGGGTAGGGGGGCATGGTGATAATCAAAACAATACAAAACACACTTTCACACACGCAAGTTCCTCATATGAATGGCTTTATGGGATGTGGTTTTTTTGTGTGCGTGTGTGACCCTGCCAAAAACTGCTTGCCATATAATGAAAGGTTTACTGATGTTTGCTCTTCTTACTAATTATTTGGAAATGAATGCATTCTCTGTTCATGTGAATGAGTTTGTGTAGTCGTGAGAGTATCACCTGGCACAACACATTAACGGGCAGGTCCAGCAGGCTCAGAGTGTTCCGCTCATACCAGGGATCCAGCATTCCCAGCAGATTAGCTATGTCATTAGTGCTGTCCTCCGTCCCATTCACACTGAGATCCTGTTGATAAATGAATACCAGTGTTTCTGTATAAAAATCTTACATGTGAATGTCTGGACTAACAATTGAATGAAAAAGAAATAATCTTTGTTTTGACTTCAAAGTGTGTAACAAGTAGTGTTGGACTTTATTAGCTTATCTTAGACCAGGAGCAAAAATGTACATACATATGCCTGATGAAACCTTAGGTTAGTTTGTCTTTAAATGGTGCCAGCATGACCTGCTGGGGGGAAAAAAATCCCAAATTCCCACTAAAACCATCAAGAGAGACCAGAATATCTTAGCCAGGCTGGGATACCATCTAGACCAGATTAACACCATCAGAGATGTGGTTTGATATCCAATTAAGCAATGTGGCCCATACACACTAAAGGATCTGAGAGAGATAACCACACTTAAATGTGGAAGTAAAAATCTCCTAAATTGGTGATTCAAGTGTGTCTGGAATACAGGAACCACATGTGAAACTGTAATGATTGACGCAGTGATAATTACAGCCATGCCATGTGGCTGCAAACACGAATGGCAACAGTATAAGCAGTTTGGTGTTTTCTACTTTTCATCATAGTGAATTTAGTAGTTGCATTTACTGCAGGGCTGGTGAGAGCTACGGTAAAAACTGGTTCTGTACACACTTTGCAGATTTTAAGCAAATTCAGCTGTTACTACCTAATTTTTCATAAGTGAATTTGGTGGTTGAATGTGTTGTCATGGCAGTAAAATTCTGTGTACCGAATAGGAATTAGCATTTGAGAAGAGAAGTGAAAATTTGGCTGCAGTGTGTATGCACCTGTCCAAATTGATGAGATTTTTGCAGTCAGTCACTTCTTAAGCCTGATGAATAAAACCTAAAGCCCAAAGTATACTTCAGTTTTGAAGCAAAAACTTCTGGACATAGCTGAAAGCATAGCCTTTCTTAATATATACCCACTTTTTTTGAACGATAACATTTTGTTGTTTTTTTAAACTAGAATTGCAATTGCTCATCAATGTGGGAGTTTATTGTTGTGGCGTCTCCAGTAGTTTGTTTCTGTCTCTTTAATTTCTTTTGGACTTGAAACAACACGCTGTGTGGACCAGCTAATGAATGCAAAATTTATATTATGCTGATGACAATTATTTTACACACTTCACTAGGGCTGGGTATCATTAAAACGTTTTCGATTCCGGTATCTTGACTTTGATACCGGTTCCTGAACGATATTTTTTCAATACCAATTTTATGAAATCCATTTTAACATAATGACATTACGTACTAAAAAAATCTTTAGTTTTATTTTTTCAGTTTGTTGACTTTTTTTACAGACTCAAAGACTCATTTATGCCGGAATATATGCCTCATGCTCAAGCGCACGCATAAAGCTCGCCGCAATGCTGACTCGACATCTCCGCAGTATAGTGTATATCGAGGCAATTCGGTCAGTGCCTAAAAAGTATCGAACTCGATACCCAGCCCTACACGTCACTATATGCATACCTTAGTGTACATGAAAAAACCAAAGCATCAGTGTTGTAATTTCACTTACAATGCTAGAGATGGCTGATTTCAGTGGACTTGCTGAGAGCTGCAGAGAAGAACCTGAGTTCCTCAACGAAGAGTTGGCAGGAGTTGTATCCCTCCGTACAGGCACAAAGAAAAACTTCATCCTGAAAGCTTTGGTGAGGTGCGGACAGTCTCTCTCTCTTTTCCTTAGACTGCCATAGGCACGGGCAACCCTCCCTGCCACATGATCTGCCCCAAACACCACCACTCTGAGTGTAGTGGCCCCTGTTGGCCCTTCCTCATCATCGCTACTCAGAATGGGTCTTCTCCTGTAGCAAACGTATTGCAGCTGCGAGAGGGGGGGCACTGGTAACCCGAAATCAGAGTTCCGCAGCCGCACCTGCTGTGGCAGAGAATTGGATCTCTTAGAGCGGACGATCACTAATTCTTTAGCCTCAGGGGTGCCCAGGCTCTTGGCTCGACAGAGAGAGTTGCTGCTGCGAGGTTTGAAGAGTCGTGAGAGGCACTTGGAAAGTCGTGCGGTGGTTTTGGTCTTGGACACATATGCTGTACTAAGACTGTCCTCCTCTGCATCCTCACAGAAGTCACTGTCTGTACCCGAAGCTTGAGATGAGTATGAAAGCGTGGAGAGGGGAGAGTATTCGGAGGAAGCGACCGACACCGTGGAGAACATTGAGTCTTTGGAGGCAGTGGAAAGGGAGGAGACAGTGGAGAAGGTTGAGGCACGATAGTCAACGCAACCGTTTGATACAAATCCCTCCTCCAAGACATCATATTCATCATCTTCCACGTCGACATTGTCTACATCATCCTCCTCCTCCATGCCCTCAGATGTTTGAGATAAGGTCAATTCAGACTCTATGTCTAGAAGGTCGTTTAGAACATCTAGCAAAAAACAAGATGGAAAATCATGGCTCAGAGAGTCATTATTAGCTGGAGGATTAATTTCCAACTCATGAACCCCCTTAATGATATTTTAAACTAAATCAAAGCGACTGGAAATCAATCTTATAATGTTTATAATTCCAAAACAGCCAAACAAATGTTTGAATAAGCAGAAAAAAATGGGACTGGCTTGAATTCTGTGTCCTACCAAAATTATCCTTGTCCCAATGGAAGGTGTAGCACTTGGCTGCTGGAAGGCTGAGCGTCTGAAGAACCCCTAGTGACACAAACACAACAAAGTCTTTCTCATTAATCACCAGCCCACTCCAAACGCAACACACCACTGTTTCCCAAGCCGAAAAATCATGCCATCAGCTTTATTGCTTCATGTTGGCCATCCATCTTGGTTAAGTTTCTAAGAGTTGGAGCCAGGTAATATGTTCTACTGCTGCCCAGACAAATAAGAGTAGTATGTAACCAAGCAGCAACCATGAAACCCTATAGGATGTAGACCACAAATTCAAATGGCCAAAAGTATGTGGATGCCCACATATTTCAAAGCCATTGGCTTTAATAGGGAGTTTGCTATAACAGTTTCCAAGTATTTGATCCTATTCAGTCAACAGAATATAAGGTGATTATGTGTGGTTTGCAGCTGAGGTTCCAATTCATCTCACAGGTGGTCAGTGGGATTGGTCTTTGCTCAAGCAAGTCATGTTCTTCCCATCATACTCCCGTAAATCGTTTCAATATGAACTTCGCTCTTTTAACAGGCACATTGTCATTCTGCAACAAAAAAGGGGCTATTCTACTAAAATGTTTGTTGAGATGTTGGCTGAAATAGCCACATGCTTTAAATAGAGGGTATCCACATACTTTGGCCAGATAGTCTATGATGCAGCATAATCTATGTGTGTATTATACAGTATATTTTTCTTCATTCATATACTTGATAGCTAGTGAATGGTAATTGATGGTATAATGAAAGCATTTAAATTAAGATTATGTTAATATAACTAAATTTAAATCATTTTAAGACTTATTGGCCCCATGGAAGTTTGCTAAGCCCCCCTAGTGGGCCCCGTCCCCTGGTTGAGAACCACTGATTTAGAAAGAAAAATGGAATTTGTGAGGTGGGCTAGAAGTAGGAAGTGAGATTGTACCGTCTGACATCGTGCCATTGAAGGCTGGTATGTCAAGTTTTTCACGCAGTGCCTCCAGGCCACTCTCCACATGTTCTCGAGCTTTAGCTATATCTGTCATGGCCGCTGCAGACTCTAGAAGATCACTCACTGAGGACAGGACCTGTGCCAACTCATCATCACCAAGGAACTGAAAAGGAATCAACTTAGTCATGTATCCTCTTATGTTGTTGCAAGTCATTCAAAGTCAGAATTTGATGAATGTTTAGCAGTGTTTCAAATGAAGTCACCCCTGCTTCTAACTTCCAAGTAATCTCACATAAAGTGAATTTCACCTTTTGCAAGTAAAACTATTATAACAAGATTTTCCCCTCCATTACACCCACTCAACCCATCTATTTATTCTCCATTAGCCACCCACCAACCCACATATGAGTCATTTGGTCACACATCCATATCAACCAACCAACCCCAGCAGATCACACATGTCCTGACTCCCACAGAGTGATACGCCCAAACTTAACACACACTCAATCATAATCTGATGCACACATTCACTCTGTATCAACTCAAGACTTTTGGAGCCCATAAAAACAGCAAACATCTTGTCATGTGAGGTGTACCTGCAGAGCACCGCTGATGGACTGTAGTGGGTATTTAGTTCCCAGCACTGCCTGGAAGCTGTGTTTAATGAGTGTAACGCTACTCTCTCTCTGTGAGACCTCCGCTCCACTGAGCTGCTCCGCCACAGACAGGAACTCAGCAGGCACCTCAGCCGGGTTCATCAACAACACCGTACTGCAACAGAAAAAAACATCAGAAAACAATCACTGTAGTGAAGCAGAAACACTGAGCAAACACAGCAGTCGTGGCCACAGATAAGCTTAATTTAAGTAATTCTGAACACCTTAATTAATATGTTCGTTGTGTTTGGTTAGGGTTTGAGCTAAACTCAGCTAGACACTTGCCCTAGCTACACTACCGTACAAAAGCTTGGGTTGAATGTGTTTTTTTATGGGGCCGTTTACACGACACTGTTTTCAGCTAAAAACTGAAAACTTTTTATGCATTTTGACCATCCATTTACACTTTTACACACTTAAAAATGCACACTTTTGAAAACGGGGTTAAACGGTATAGTCTCCGTGTAAAATACAAAAACTCAAATTTGTGAAAACGGTGACGTCATGTGCGTGCGTATTAGGTGTTAAATCTACAGGCCGTACTCTTTTTTTTTACAATGTGACATGCTTGCAAAAGGTGAAAGTCACTTTATGTAAGATTATTAAATTAAATATTATAATTAAAAATGAATTTATTCCTGTGATGGCAAAGCACATATTTTTAGCATCATTACTCCAGTCTTCAGTGTCACATGATCCTTCAGAAATTATTCTAATATGCTGATTTGGTGCTCAAGAAACATTTCTTATTTTATCAATGTTGAGAACAGTTGTGCTGTAACAATGCAATGCATCCTTGCTGAAATAAAGTATTAATTTCCTTAAAAGAAAAACCCTCAATCTTTTTAATGGTAGTGCATTAGTGTCAAATACCAGGCTAAATATTGTATTTATATTTGTATTTGCCATATGACAAATAAATGATAGCCAAATGACAAATAAAATTGACTGGATGCACAAATTGTTGATTTCAACATCAAGTTTCTTTCATCATCTTATCTCATTTCATATTTTATTACTTGCATTAAGTATTGTTTTCGAAACAGACATGCGACACATGACCTACCAGTTGAGAACCACTGAATTATACCATGGTACTGAATAATTACGATATTTATATACCATGGTATTTACAGGGTACTTGTTTACTTACGTTTTTGTCAGTGAACACAAAGATTAAATTTCACATAGAAAAGGATTGATGGTACTCGTAACAAATCTTACTGTTAGCAGGGCAATTTTTTGCGATATTGTGGCCAATGTCATAATGTCATGTTAAAACAGACGTACTGTATAATATGACAATTAAATTCTGGATATCCAAGAACTGACACAGGAAGCAAGAGGTGAAGACTACAACCACAAAGGGCTGAGCAATAACTGACACAACAGGATTTCCTCCTGCTTCTGTGGAAACACACTCACATGATCTTAGAACGCTGACTGGAGACGGCAAGGCCTTGTTCCTCTCTTACCAGTCTGTGGTACGAAATTCCTGATTCAAGTAAACACACACAAGAACACATTTCATCAGATTTTAACATTATGTAACAAATCAACTTCATAGTGAATGCACTGACGTTAGAGTGTGCGTTAAGTAATCGTTAAGGTACTACTAGTGCTCTTAAAATGGAAAAACAAGTGTAGGACTAATTTTGAAAATAATTGCAATGCTTCTTGAAACCACTGAGGGGCAGTATGTTACATCACTTTTTTCTTGATTAAAATGATGAATTAGCAGATTGAGACAAGGTTAAATAGCTGGTCCTTATTAAGGCAGTCAGTTTCCTGATGGTTTATCTTGAGTGTATTGATGTCAATGTGCTACCTGGAGCTCTAAGCTCTTGATGTAAGGTGGAGAGCAGGCTACGACACACACTGCAGTAGGGTTCAGGCCACGCTAGGAAGCCATGAAACACTTCACAAGCTTCTGTCAGAATCTCTCCATTAGATGGACAAAAAGGCACCTGCAAAGAGAAAAAAGACATGTGATTTCATTAACATCAGCTTCTGGGTAAATGAGATAAAGCCCAAACTGAGAGCAATTTTTGTAATTTTGCAATTTTTGAGTCCAAAAGTCTGATTGAAAATGCTGCTTCTTTTAATTTTTCTGATTTAATACTGAATATTGTACTACAAATCACATTATTAGCAGATAATTTTGAATGAAAAGATGAAAAATGTACAGAAATTTCATATTTTTTGATTAGTGATGAAAACCTGAATAGTAAATATTTCTTCATTAAGGTTTATTTTATATTTTTTCAACTCGGTTTATTTCAAGGTTTTCATAAATGACAAAAATTAAGATTCACACAATTTAATATCACAATTTATTTTTAATTAGATAATTCTTAGTTGACTTTGACTGAAAAATTCTAGTATTAATAAGCAGTGAAGCTAAAATATAATAATAAAAGATTATGCCAAATAGGAATAGTTCACTTAAAAATTAAAATTTTGTCACAATTTACTCACCCCCAAGTTGTTTCAAACCTGTATGAATTTCATTCTTCTGCTGAATACAAAAGGATTTGGAAGAATGTTGGTAACCAAACAGTTGATGGGCCCCATAGACTTCCAAAGTATATTTTTTCCTACTATGGAAGTCAATGGGGTACATCAACTGTCTGAATTCATTCTTCAAAACTCATTCTTTTGTGTGAAATAAATTCATACAGGTTTGAAATAACCAAGATGAGAAGACAATAAGGTTCAAGTTTTTTCTATCATTAGAATATTAGGATAGTTGTATCACCCTTCCGCCCCAAAAAAATTAAAACATACAAATAAAAAAAAACATTAAGAACATCCACATCATAGAAGATGTGTTTGTAGAAGTCACTGTATGTATGAATTGCTTTTATATGTATTTTTATTTTCTTTTTTTTTATATTAGATGCAGACAAGAGATGAGTGTTGCGTCACTGAGTTGTATGTGTATTAATTATTTGTGTGAATTAAAACGGAGAAGTCAATTTACAATATGTTAATAGCCCCACCCAGAAAGCAAATCCTGTCTATGTCCCATTAGCACATTAGCTCAACTGAAACCCAGCGAGGAAATTACAAAGAACACACAAACAAATTCTACAAAACAGAAGTAATTCCTAGTTTCTGATTACAAGGCTTTGGTAAATTTGTTCAAGAATGATCAACTCAGTGTCCAGGACACTTTACCTGCAGGAGTGTGGACTCAAACATGAGAGCCAAGGGGGCCACAAGCTCGTAATGACAGTCCAGTTGAATCTAAAACAGCAGAGAAAGATATACAGCATCACCACCTTTACATACCACCTACAGACAAACTTTGTATTCTTGATCACAACTAAAATAATTTTAAATAAATACATTTTGCTAAACTTAAAAGGTACGCTATGTAACGTTTGCCCCTTTTTGTTTAAAAAACAAAACTGCATGCATTTTGTGGAAGAACATTGTTTTGGTCGTGCTTCGGCTCTGCATGACTGTGCGGGTGAATATGACCCTTCACAATAGATAATGCTTTACAATGAACTCTGCATTTGGTGATTTATCTGTTCAATAAAATACCTTACTCACCTGTTGAGTAATAAAAAGACCATCTCCTTGCTTTCACAACATTTAAAGGGATAGTTCACACAAAAAGGAAAATTAGCCCATGATTTACTCACCCTCAAATCATCCTAGGTGTATATGACATTCTTCTTTCAGATGAATACAATCAGAGTTATATTAAAAAGGGCGTTGCTGTTTATAAAAGTGCATCTATCCATCATAAAAGTTCTCAACACGGCTCCGGGGGGTTAATAAAGACCTTCTGAAGCAAAGCGATGAGTTTGTGTAAGAAAAATATTCATATTCAACACGTTACAAAGTAAAAGTCTAGCTTCCGGCCAAACGAACATTCGCAGTCTGCTTAGGCCTAAAGCGCAACTTACAAAACTTATGACGTGGCAAGTAGCGTAAGTGCTTCATGGCGTAGCGTAAATATCAGCAGTAAGTCGCATTACTCGCGCAAGTTGCGCTTTACAGTTAAGTCGAATCCGTATGTTCGTTTGGCCGGAAGCTAGTTATTTTACTTTATAAAGTTTCAAATATGGATATTTTTCTTACACAAACTCATCACTTCACTTCAGAAGGCCTTCATTAACCCCCAGAGCCGTGTGGAGCACTTTTATGATGGATGGATGCACTTTTATGGACTTCAAAACAGAAACGGCCATTCACTGCCACTATACAGCTTTGAGGAGCCAGGACATTTTTTGATATAACTCCGATTGTATTCGTCTGAAAGAAGAATGTCATATACACCTAGAATGACTTGAGGGTGAGAAAATCATTGGCTAATTTTCTTTTTTGGGTGAACTATCCCTTTAATATCCCTCAGTTCTCGCCATCTTCAAAAAGTTAAGCCATTTTTGATTCTCGTTTTATTGCAAGCTCTGACACATTCTCTTTTTGCCAGCAGACTCTCCTCTTGTCTGCGTTTTTTGGGTGATTCCGAAAACCCGAAGGTTCGAGATTTAGCGTGCTCCATGTCAACCTTCTCGCTCATTGTGACAACTAACCTATGCCACTCCCACACCATATACACGTCAAAGTAGCTGGAGCATCTTTTCTCTATTTACAGATATGACGAGACACGCGCAGGTGTGTGACGTATGTACACAATTTCCAGTGAAAACCGTCCCGTCAGGTCTAAAAAAATAAACACTTATAATAGGCTTACCATAGTGAATCAGGCTAAGACAAAAATACATTTTGGAATAAGGACTGATAATGTACTGATTCCTTATTTAAATGTTGTTAATTTTGTACATAAAAAAAGTTACATAGTGTACCTTTAATTTAATTATAAACAACACCAATTTCTTTGCATAGATTAGATCTTATCTGTCACATCCTGCAGAGCCCACAAGGGGGCATAGAGATCTCAACACAGAGGGTATGGATAGACACAAACGTGACAGAAACTATCACCTCTATGCGGGTGTAGTATTCTGTTCAGTTAGCTGTGTGTTTACATGCGTACTCACCTCTTTGGCTTTTCTGAGAATTTGCTGCAGCAGAATGAGAAAGTTCTCTGGGTCTCTCTTTAACAGCTCTTCTAGACTCCAGCGGTTCATACACCAACCAGCTGCACACACACACAAACATAGATATGCACATATAAGAACCCTAACTCTGAAACAGGCACAAATGTGTGACTTATACTTCAGATGAAGATGATATTAGTAAACAAGTCCTTCATAGTATGCATGTGACCACAGGCACTACACTACCCGGACACCACCAAATGAGTCAAGCACACATAAAGAACACACACATCAGACAGGAAAGGACTGGTTAATTACACGATACTGAGTATTGCTCTGAAATCTCTGCTGTTTAGGGTCAACGGGTTCCCTGCTCTAAACAGTGATGTGCAGTTTTGGTTAGAATTCTGAGAACATACTCACTGCGGTGTACAAATTGAGAGCAGCAGCGTAAACAGATCATACTGGTTTAGTGATAGAACTGGGTGTAACCTCAGAACCTCATATATTTAGAACATGAACAATGCAGAGCTGAGCACTCAAAGCTTTCCTACAGATCTGCAGTGACTGATACCAATTCTACTTTCGAAGGACAAAATGCATCTCAGCTTCCTGCTCAACTGAAGGTGTCAAATAATACATTTCCTTTACAACAGACTCTGAAAATAACATCTTTTTTTCTGAATCTATCAACATTGTCACACTATGCAGAATTTTTGACACAAACAACATTATAACAACGATTATCGGTAAATGTGACGGGTGTGATCTTTTTTTGTCTTAATACACAAACGAGTTTCCTGGTTCATAAAATCACCAACCAAGGCAAATACACAACTAATGAAGATTATATTCATGCCCTTTGCAAAACAGAGAAATAAAAACAAATCGGGCCTAATTCAACTCTCCCAATATGATAGTATATCACAGCTATGTATCATGCCATCTTTGAGGCCATTTAGTTAAAAACTGCTGAAGGTGAAGGTGTCAAATAATACAATTCCTTTAGAACAGACTCTTGAGAATAACATCTTTTTTTCTGAATCTATCAACATTGTCACACTACGCAGAACATTTTACACAAACAACATTATAACAATGTTTATCAGTAAATGTGATGGGTGTTATCTTTTCTTGTCTTAATTCAAAAACCAGTTTCCTGGTATATAAAAACACCAACCAAGGCAAATACACAACTAATGAAGATTATATTCATGACCTTTGCAAAACAGAGAAATATAAAACAAAACAGGCATACTTCAACTCACCCAATATGTTGTTATATCGCAGCTGTGTATTATGCCATCTTTGAGGCCATTTAGTTAAAAACTGCTTTTATAGTGGAAAAGTAGCGTTTCGTTTTGTTCACACAATTAAATGCTACAATCAGGTGCAGGTGCGGGACGTAACATATTTTCCTTGCCTTTTATGATAAAGCAAGGAAAAGATGTTATCATACATGTTATTTATGTGATATTTTAAAAGACTTCTTGACACAGAGTCATGATGATCTGCAGGGGTCTCTCTTTATAACATTATTTCCTGTTTAGTTTTGTTTCTGAATGTTGTCTGCATATATATATCAAATAAATATCAAAACAAAAATTTCATTAAAAAATTCAAAACATTCCCATCATAGAAGAGGTGTATTTATCACAATGCATGTACTAAATCTATGTATTTTTGAATAAATTATTAGGTGAAGACAAAAAAAAAAGAGAAGATTGTTGTCACTGAATTATTTGCATGAATTAACAATGAAAAGCAAATTTACAATTAGCCAGCAGGCAAACCCAAATGCCAAATCATGCCTATATCCATATCAGTGAAATAAGCTCAACTGAAACCCAATGAGAAAAAATTACAGAAGTAAAAAAAGAAAGAAATGAAAAACAGTGATGTCAACCAACAGCGACCCATCATCATCAGCAGCAGAGGCTAAGCCTTACCATTCCAGGATTGTGCCAGGCTTTCTGATGGCCGGAGTCCATCCAGGCATCTTTCCAGAGCGTGCTGGATCCGGTCCTCTGTGCACGAGGTGTGCTGCATCTTGACTGTTACTATAAAGAAACATAATAACTAAAGTCATATAAAGGAAGCTGCAAAACATTGCCTCCTATATCCGATCTGTAAATACAATACCAAGAAAACATTACATAATACAGCTGAACAGCTTCCTTATATGTCCATGGAAGAATTTCAATCAGATCAGTCAAAGAAAAATGTTACGCTTTTATGCTTGAGGTTTCAGTCTGGCTCTAACTGTACATCCAATAACACAGCTTGTCTAACCTGAAAGAAGCAGCAGCATGTGTAATAAAATATCTGTCATTCCAGATAATGATATCTGCATAGACAAACACACGCATGTGTCTTTTTCAGGGAAGTAAACACACAGCATCCTTTGCATGTCTGTAAATGATATTGAGGTTTAGGAAAATGTTCTACCCGGTGTCAGAGAATTTCAAGAGAACTATCGTGTTTAGGGATTATTACGGGGATTGCCTACTGTTTGTTTTTCTTCCTGATAACATTTAAAGTTCCTGACATTTACTGTTAGAGGTATGGCACCTGCCATCTAGCCATAAACAACACTAGTATGTTGCCTGGGAACACAGGGACCAGTTGCATAAACAAAAGACTGTGTTAAGAACTAGGCTGACCAACTAGTAAATTAATTAGGGCTCTTACTTTTCAGGTTCTAATGAGACCAATCAACCTTTTTGTGTAATGGCCTTAAACATTTTTACCAGTCTTGAAGAAAAAAATGAGATGACTAACTTGTAAGACAAGCCTTAAAAGTTTATGCAACCAGCCACAGGATAATAAAAAATGCTGAGTTCAAAAATAATAGAAAAAAAAAAAATAATTTTGTCGATTGAAATACAGATCACGCACAGATATAGGCTACATATGCAAGTTTTGAAATGAAAATAATCCTTTTATGAGAGAAAAAAATCCCCAATAGAGGTAAAGTAAAGGAGTAAAGTAATGACATTAAAACATGACAAATATGTTTCTCTTCCACCAGACTAATTTCCCTAAATGCAAAGAACCGCATATGGTAAAAAAAAAAAAAAAAAAAAAAAAAAAAAAAAAATCTCCCAGTGAGTCAGTGGCCAATGAAAGTTTAAATTCGCAATAACTTGACATGTTCAGCTAAATGTTTCAACTTTGGCTGACATTGGCAGTTTTTAAAGTGCAGCTGTGACAGAGATATAGATAGAATCCTTACAAATCTTAAAGAGATAGTTCACCCAAAATGAAAATTCTGTCATCATTTACTCACCCTCAAGTTGTTACAAACCTGTATATTTAATTTCTTAACCTAATGTCTTTGTTCTGATGAACACAAGGAAGATATTTTGAAGAAAGTTTGTAACCAGACCGCTTTGGGGCAACATTGACTCCCATAGTAGGAACAACAATACTATGGAAGTCAATTGTGCCCCAGAACTGTTCAGTCTCCCACATTCTTATAAATATCTTCCTTTGTGTACAACAGAACAAATACATTTATACAGGTTTGGAACAACCTGAGGGTGAGTAAATGATGACAGAACTATCCCTTTATCCATTCCAATGCGCTGCTTTCCCAGTCTTTCTATGTACAAACACTAGCTACACTCATGTGTTGGACTTTTGCCTTCGCGTAAAAACGAGCTCTCAAGTTAAACTTAAATAAACTTTAATTTACAAATTCTAATTCTTACTCTCCTGTTATTAAACGCAAAAAAAAAAAAAAAAAAAAAACGCGTTGTGTGTGACCGGACTCGAGTTGCAATGCATACGTTTCTGTGGATCGTTTTTAATATAGGCTACAAATTAAGGTTGTTAGGTCATTATATCAGAATATCAACTTGAATGTAATATAAGTGTGGCTCTGGCTCATATTAGACATCTGCTGTATTTTTAGTTCAGAGTAAACTTCCCCAGTGTCAAAACACAAAAAATCCCCCAAACCATAGACACACATTCAAAGAGATATTAATTCTGAGTCATTAAACTCAAAGCTCAAACCACCGATATTTTTAAATGATAAACTAGAGTCGAGCTTTTTGCTTCACTTAGCTGCTTGTAAACACTTGTCTAACGCATCCACAAGACTCATCACTCACCAAACATCATTTACGTTGCATCTTGCATTAACACGCTAAACGTGTGGCCCATTGAGTGTCATGCGTCATAAAGTCGATTTGCATAAACCGAGAAGCTCACCGCACTAAGGGCTGTGTGCAAAGGTTTGTTGTGATACAAAGTATTTTACAAGGGAACCTATACGTCTAAAATAAATACCATTATGAAATAGTGAGATTATTTTAGATAATGCCTCACATAATCGCAATGTTTGTTTTATTTTGCGGTTAAATTGAGAGTTTGAATGATGGATAAAATGATGAGATGATTTCAAAGAAGCTTTTCGAAAATGTAAAAACAGATTATATATTAAAAACATTTAATAGGCCTAGCCATCAAGGACTGTATGTCAATTTAAGAAAAGAAGAACAGTGTTGAACATAGATTAAGCTGATTTCCTATCTGATGTCAGGGGCTTTTTCTGATCTAATAAAATACAGGATGTAGATGTTGAGTTTATCCATAGCAGCAAAATGCAATCATTCTGCAACAGAAATCCATATATATATCATTATCATAATATTTTTTGTGGTCACTGATGGGGGGAATTTGCTAGTGTTAGCTCAAGATAAATCAAGAGTTTAAAACCCACATGTTGGTTTGTCAGTCATTAAGCAACTTAAGAGAGCTCACACTACCAATCATATAACAAGTTACCGGATGAAAAACGAAACCTAAAGCAGTTAACTGGTAACTGGTCTCTGATTAAAGGTTATTTAAGGCAATCTGTTATTGTTACAAGTCACTTGTTGTCAAGCACAACAATAGGCCTGCGAGCAATAGTGGGAACAGCTTGATATGGCCTTAATGACCTTATGGAGCTCTATTACAGCCTTACCAGATTGTCTGGAAGGAACTAATTAATCACTGAACTTTTGATTGCCATTTCCATTATAACGGTGAACAAAAAGCTTTGTTTACATTTGATTGATATTTCATTGACTAATTTTACAGAAAGTTGCACCTTTATTAACAGATGCCAGGTGCAAATTAAATTACAACCCAGATATGAAATGTGGATTTTTCCAATTGATTACTCATTGTTGCAAATCATTTATATTTGTACACAGAGACATATAGTGCAGGTCATGTATGATATGAATTTAATTCCTGTATCAAATCATTTCTAATGTCTAATTTCTAAGTTAAACCCACCCTGTTAAAACGTCATTGATCTTGTTACACATTCTGTTACACATACTCAGCCTTGACTTAGACTCGACTAAGATGGAGTCAAACACAAGACTAGAATTTGAGAGGAAGGGCACCATTGCATTTTTTACTGACAAAACTTTAAAGGGATAGCTCACCCAAAATGAATGTTCTTTCTTCTGCTGAACACAAAGGAATATATTTTGAAGAATGCTGGTAACCAGACAGTTGACGCTAGCCATTGACCTCCATATCCATAGTATTTTTCTTTATTAATATGTCTTCAACATGTTTTTCATCTATTTCAGTGGTTCTCAGCCTTTTTGACTCAAAGATCCCCATATCACAATATTCCCCACTATATAGGCTAAGATATTGTTATTTCTGCTGTAATTAAAACTTTTTCAAACTTTTTTATGAACAGAAAGTGGTAGTATTGATTTATTAAAAGTATCTGGTTGTATGGTTTGCAGGTTTGCCTGTTCATGTTTGTGTGTACTGTCCTGGTCTGATTGCCTATCAGCGTCGCTTAGTTACCAACTGCGCTGACGAGCTATCAGATCAGCCGCAGGTGTTGCAGAATGAAAGAGTTAATGTGTCCAGTAAGTAGTCTTGTGTTTGTTGTGTTCATTGTCAGATTGTTCTGAGGATCATGTTTTGTCTCCTTGCCCTGTCAGTGGTTCTCTGTCTCCAGTTCCTGTGTTACCTGCCTGCTCTAATTTTGGACTATCTGCTCTGTTCACGATTGGTTGATTTCTACAGGGATCGTCGGACTTCAGCCCATTGCAGTCTCCTCGCTGCCAAGACCTGAACTCCGACCTGCACCTCTGCATCAGTCCATCCTGCCTTGTTCTTTTCTCTGTTTACTTAATAAACTGCCTTTTCATTCGCAACTGGATCTTGTGTATCTCTCCTGTGACAGAACGATCTGACCATTATGGATCCAGCGAATGCTGCTGAACTAAGAGACATTCTGACTAATAACAATGCTCGTTTGGAACGTCAAGAGGATCAGATCATGGCAATGGGTCGTGCAGTTCAGGCCTTGGTAGTGCAGGTTTCGGACTTGACCACCCAGCTACAACATCTAAGAACCGAGCCTGCCCAGGTGCCCACTGTGCCCTGCGCCCAACCCACCACCTGCTGTTCCACCCGCAGACCGCTCCGCTCGCATCATGGAACCTCGCCTGCCACCACCAGCTGCCTATTCTGGTGAGCCTCAATTATGCCGTGCATTTTTGACAAAATGTTCACTGTTTTTTGCTCTACAGCATACATCATTCCCCACTGAGGAGTCAAAAGTGGCTTTCGTCATAACACTATTGTCGGGATGAGTGGCACTTTGGGGAACAGCAGTGTGGGAACAAGGACATCAGTGTCTTTCATCATTTCAGACCTTCAGCGATAAACTCTAGAAGGTGTATGATCGTGCCGTATGAGAGTGTTGGCAGATCTACGTCAGGGTAACAGGACTGTTACTGATTATTCCATCGAGTTCCGCACGCTGGCTGCGGAGTGTAAGTGGAATGTCAAGGCGCAGTGGGACATGTTTCTGCATTGGTTGGCCGACCGTATCCAGAACGAGATCTACGCCCTGGAGTTACCCACAGCATTAGATGACTTGATTGATCTGGCCATCCGAGTGGATGCGCAGCTGCAGCATCGAGATCATCGTGTCCAGAGAGGCCTGGTTCCAGCAATGGAGGATCTCCCCTTCACCACTTCCTGCGATATGGTCGGTCCCTCATTCGATCCTGAACCCATGCAGGTGGGTAGAGCTCGTCTTTCCCCGGAGGAGAAGGAGCGACGCAGAACACAGGGACTGTGTCTCTATTGTGGAGCTGTGGGACACATTGCAGTGAAGTGTCCCATAAAAGTCAAGGCCCGTCAGTAGGTAAGAGGTTACTGATGGGTGGCATTTCCTTGGAAAAATCCTCTCTATCTGCCACTCTCCTCCCAGTCAGACTGCAATGGGCTGCTACGCATCATCTTTGTGATGCCTTAGTGGGCGGAAGGTAATTTCATGGACCTAGACCTGGCCCACTAACTCAAGATTCCGGTGGTTCTACTCACTCATTCCATCTCCGTTAATGCACTGGGTGGACAACCTCTGTTATCCATCACACACTACCGGACTGGTGAGTCTCATCACATCAGGCAACCACATGGAGGAGATTCATTTTTTGTTAATTGGCTCTGCTTTTGCTCCCGTTGTCTTGGGTCACCCCTGGCTCACACTCCACAACCCTCACATAAACTGGCGTCAGAACACTCTCATGTCGAGAATTGTCATGCGTCTTGTTTGGTGTTTGCGTGTTCTTCTGTGTCTTGTTCTGTGCTGCAGGATGAACAGGCGAACATGTCTAATGTGCCCAGCGTGCCCAGCGAGTACCTTGGCCTGAAGGAAGTGTTCAGTAAGTCTCGAGCTGCTTCTCTTCCTCCGCATCGTCCTTACGACGTCCTGCTATAGACTTATTGGCAGGTACGTCTCCGCCTAAGGGCTGATTATACTCCCTTTCTGTTTCGGAGAGGGAGGCCATGGAGAAATATATTTCTGATTCTCTAGCAGCCAAACTCATCAGTCCATCCTGCCTTGATCTTTTCTGTTTACTTAATAAACTGCCTTTTCATTTGCAACTGGATCTTGTGTTTCTCTCTTGTGACAGAATCTCTAAAAAGTAATTCAGGGGACCTGTTACCACAACTTAAATAAATGCATGGTTGCAAGTTAAAAACTCTAATTTATTGTTTTAATTAAACATTTTAAGTTGCAAACATTATTTTGTAGAGTTCTGTTGACATAATAATGTTGATCATTACAACAACTTCAAGGCACACTATGTAATTTCTCACTACTAGGGGTCGCTTATTCAATACAAAGGCGTAGCTTGATGACGTCTTGATTTTGCGGAATCATGGAAGTTGTTGTCTTCATCTCTACAGCTGGTGGAGAATATGACAGGACTCATATTCATGGATGACTGGTATTTGTCACGTTTTGGTTTGTCTCTGTCATGTTTCTCTGTCTTGTCATGTGATTCCCTATTTGCTATGTGATCCTGCCATGTGTCTTGTCATTGGTTTATTTTGACTATGCCCACGGCTCAACTTTTACTGTGGGTTTTGCGGACGAGGAGCCCCGCAACCCCACAGTACCCGCCAAGCCAGGGGCCCTGGCCCCCTGAACTGTCTGGTCCGCCCTGGCCCCCTGAACTGCTGATGCCACCCTGGAGACTTCATAGCCTGCCAGGTCCGCCCACGCCATGTCACGACCCAGGTCCGCCCACGCCATGCCACGACCCAGGTCCACCCATGCCATGCCACGACCCAGGTCCACCCACTCCATGCCACGACCCAGTTCCACCCACGCCATGCCACGACCCAGGTCCACCCATGCCATGCCACGACCCAGGTCCACCCACTCCATGCCACGACCCAGTTCCACCCACGCCATGCCACGACCCAGGTCCACCCACGCCATGCCACGGTCCAGGCCTGTCCCCCTGCACGGGCCTGGCCCACCAAGACCTCCTCCGCTCCACCACCCTCCTCAACTTTTGTTTGGTTTTGGTTTTGTTGGGCGTCGGAAGCCGCCCTTAGAGGGGGGGATCTGTCATGTTTTGGTTTGTCTTTGTCATGTTTCTGTGTCTTGTCATGTGATTCCCTGTTTGCCATGTGATCCTGCTATGTGTCTTGTCATTGGTTTATTGTCTGATCATTGTTCACAGGTGTCCCTTGTCTTGTCATTAGTGTGTGTATTTAAGCCCTCATGTTTGCCATGTGTCTTTGTCTTGTATTTTGGTTGTATTGTCTTGTTTTAACCGCTGTCTGTGAGTTTCATGTTTTGCCAAGCCATGTCACGCCACGCCATGCCACACCATGCCATGCCAAGTCTTTGTTTTGTATTTTGTTTTATGTTTTGGATCTTTGAATAAACTGCACTTGGGTTCTACAAACTTGCCTCCAGTGGATCACTACATTACAGTATTAAAGATTTATTAATGATACGAAAGCCGTTGGAGCGGAACGAGGCCGTTGGAGCGATTGCTAATGAGAGACAAGCACGACACATGGCTCGAGAGCAGTAGAGCTTTTATTATGCCGCAGTCTGCTTCTTTCGGTCATGCGTATATGTGGGGTAACACAGCGCTGTTTTATCATATTAGATACATTTGAGTGTTGAAAGTTGTTATAATGCTACTGTGTGTTCGCTCGTAGGCGACTATATGAGACACTTTTTGCACACTGCAGAGAGCTAGATTGATATTGGGTGGTAAAAATGGCACTCGCGGTAAATCAAGAAAACAAGATTTAAACAAAAAGACTAACTGAGTTTAGCTATATAACAATGATTAGTTTTCTGTTGATGAATGTACTATAGCCTAACAGTTGCTCATCTGTCTAAAACGTGTTATATATTAAAGCGTCTTTGGTGTTTCCATGGTTTCTACAAAACAAAATCATGGGTAACTCAATTAATGATGTCATTAATAAGCGACGCACGGACACGGTCTGTGTCCTGGTTAAAACTGCTTATTTCTCTGTATTTAAACATTCTTAGAAACATTTGGGATAATGTAAGTACACAAATCAACAAAATATATAACATTGTTCTAGTGGTTTTTGGAAATTTAATCCAACAATCTTACATAGTGTGCATTTAATATCGTCTGTAATTTAAACTCAAGTTTCTTTGGCTTTTTTTTATTTTATTTTATTAGGTTGTAGTAACAATGAAATTGTCTTGATGACTTTTGAAATTAGGCAGTGAAATTTTAGTTCCCATGCTTTGCATAGGACTGGATAAGGAGGAAAAGTTTTGAAATTAAGAGTTAATTTATTTGTTTTTAGTGAAGGGAAAGACCTGTTAGTGTTTAATGCTGTTATGTTTGACATTTAACAGAGCTTCTGTAATGTTGAAGTTTGGTTACCATTGTGCTGAAGAGTACACATGAAGATAAACACTGACTATAAGCAATGACTGCGCTAATGCCAGTGAAAAGTAATATCTTACTTGTTCACTAAATATACATGTTAAATAAGTTAAGTGAATAAGTTGAACTGAAATAGATAAGATTAATTGGTTCCAACTCTGGTAGTTGGAGCGACTTAATGTTTTTGAGTAATCAACTTAAAAAATTGTGTTTAAGCTACAAATTATTAAGTTCCTTTAACTCAATGTAGATTATTGGTTGAATGTAAATTTACTCAAAGTTGTCATAACTCAAAAAAATTATGCAAACTGTTGCGTTAATTTTTTGTTGTTTAAAAGTTGTTTGTCGTTTAACTAATGTTGTCTACATTAGTTAACATGAACTAATAATGAACTGCACTTCTACAGCATTTATTAATCTTTGTTAATGTTAATTTCAGCATTTACTAATACATTATTAAAATCAAAAGTTGTGTTTACATTAATTAATGCACTGTGAAGTAACATGAACAAAAAATTAACAGATGGATTTTTATTAGCTAATGTTAACAAAGATGGAGCAAATACAGTGACAGATGTATTGGTTAGTTTGTTTAGTTAATACATTAAATAATGTTAACAAATGAAACCTTATTGTAAAGTGTTAATTATATTATTTGGGATTAGTTTTAATATTTAATATATTAATAATCCTATTAATAGTCATGCAGTCCCTTTGTTAGTTTGCTGAGGGCCCCCAGAGAAGCACTGTTCTAGATCATTTTTACATCATTGCTGATTAGTGGCATAATAAAAGATCAAACTGGTGCAAACAAGTGACCAGCAGCCATCAGTCAGTCAGATGCCTATAACCCTTTGTTCATTTTGCAACCTCTGAAAATGTGGAAGTGACCTTGTTGACACGTAAAAGGATGTGTTCACATCCTCTTATGTGAGAGGATGATTTCATCTGGGCAACACAAACACAATCCCAGCAAACTTCCTATGTGAAGCAAAGAGGCATTTGAGGTGCGCAGACTATGAACAGAATGAGTGAAATGCATCCAGGGCCTTTGCTTGAAGTACATTATCCTGAGTCAGCAAAGGTGTGTTTTGATTCTAAAAACAAGCATTAAATTCAGTTTTAGCCATTTTACCCAGCATTATTTGAGTGAACAAAACAGCACAATACCCCATACACTACAACCTTTTGAGACTTTTAAACAGATGATCATTATGAAACGGGGACAGTACGAACACTGGACAATAAATCCCATATTTAAGACAACCTCAAATCCTAACCGCATGTCTGATGAGATGCTCTCTTCATCTCAGCTGATTCACGTTCCCACTGTGACCCAGAATGAACGTTCATCTCAGCTAGCCCCTTCTCCTGATCATATTTCCAACAGCCCTGTACAGGAAGGTTGCTCCCGAGCTTTGCCGAGGAAACAGGTGTTGCTCCATTGTTGTGGTGCGATCGGCCGCTGTGATAGACTCCCACACCGCGAGGGGGTCGACGCTCATTGTGTGGAGTCTCTGATTGATGGGGACCAATATCCCCAATGCGCCTTCTCCTGTGAGCCTAGAGTCTTCTCATCCACATCCCTCCCTCCCACAACAATAAGGACAAACTCCCCCTGCCGTGATCGTTTTAGGAAATAACAGCAGTCGAACAATGGTGACAACATTCAATGGTAAGTGCTTCCTTTTTATATGCTGCCAGCGACACAGTGGCCCGGTTGAGCAGATACAGTAGGATGCAGGGGATCTATCACAGAGCAATATTTACCAGAACCAGGATGCTGATTTGCTCCTGTCTAGGCGGAAATGAGGAACTCTATTCTTTCCTTTTTAGCCTCTATTGGTACCTGTGGGAACTTTACACTCACCTCAGTTTGAGAGCATGTTGTATTGAACAGTGAACTGAGGGGTAGTGTGCTGTATAAAACAAGCAAATTAATAAAATGTTCTACTTTGTTTAGTTTTTGCTGCTTTGCATATGAAACCATTTGAATATTTTTTATACATTTTGTGTACAGTAGTGGGCAAAAGTGATGGGCATTGTTTTTTTTTTTGTTTTTTTTTGAATGACCCTACACTGTAAAAACGAACTTTTTGGTATAGTAATATATATTAAATTAACCATCATAATTTTTACTTTATAAAATTAAAATTCAATGAGAACTAGAATTTTCTAAGTAAAATTTGAAATATCTACACATTTAATTCATGTAATAAATTAACTGGTTGGAAAGAGTAAATCTTATTATATATTTGCTTGTAATATTTAAACATTTTATAGTCACTTCACATAAACATAGTAATTTTAAGTAAATTTTAATCGAAAAAGTATAGCGCGTTTGAATCCGCACATGCGTGTTTGGACAAGACAGTCTAACTGCCACTTTGGGTCAGACGGATTGGCGAGCTGCTGCGTGGCAGCTTTTTGTCGTGTTTGAGGTAAGTTTGTCTTTCTGTTTTACATTTAATAAAAGATGGGTCTGTGAGGATTTTGATTGATGATTCTTGTTTACTTGACTCAATAGACATTATCTTATAACTGCCCGCGGTCTTATAACATGGATCTTATAACATGGCCTCGTATTAGTGTAACGGGTCTGGGTTATCCATAGTACATTAACGTTATAACCCCGCCTTTACATTTCACTTCCTACATTAGTTAACGGATATTTAATCGGAAAAGTTTTCAATAGTTTTATAGATTCACAAAGCACTGTTTTTCGTGTAAAAATTTCAAACTGATTGGATACCGTTGTAACTGCTAACGTAGCTTGCTAACATTAGGCCTTAAAATTAACATTAACCGCTTTCCTGCTGTAACGTTAAGTAACGTTAACGTTATACTGTTGACTATGGAAAAGTTTGAATTTTCTTAATGAATATTGCCCAGGAAGGTCTACACATAAAGCTACAATTTTTCAATTGCAATAAATCGTGCATAAATGAGGTCTCAAAATAAGGTCTGTGTTTCTAAAAGCATCGTGCGCTAAGTTGATCGTAGAGATAATACTTTTTTTAGTAAGTGTATGTGTTCATTCTGTTGTGATAATGAAGTCACTTTCTATTTTTGTTTCTCAAAATATTTATATTTTTTTCTTCTAAACTGTATGCAGGAGGACAGCTGCAGTGACATCACTCAGCACATCATTCAAATACTGGTCGTCCATCCATGGTGCTGATGGAGAAGATCCAATTGATGCATCCATCCTTCTTAAAGGAGAACTCCGGTCAATTTTAATATTTTTTTGTAAATTTGAAGTGCTGTCAGTACAGAGAACAACGACAAAAATCGGTGTTGCCTACACGTGTTATCCTTTTTTTTTTGCTGCCCTGTTTGCACCCTGTTGACTTAAATGGGGCAAGTTTTAAACCTGCTTTTAGCCTCTTAACATACTTGATGTGTCATTACAAGTGCACAGCTAATGTGAGTGATTCCTTCAGAGTGAACACGGGTGAATCTGACTGCAGTAGATCATAGGTAACTCAGCAACAGTGGAGAACTCGACAATCGACTACTGTGGACTTCGACCGAAAACAGGAAGAAAATACAGGTATTTGCGCTGGCTGAATAACATCACTTTTATCCATATCTTTCACATCTACTGCAGTCAGATTCACTGTGTTCACTCAGAAGGAATCACTCACATTAGCTGTGCACTTGTAATGACACATCAAGGATGTTACGAGGCTAAAAGCAGGTTTAGTACTTGCCCCATTGAAGTCAACAGGGTGCAAATTTTTAAAAAGAGGATAACATGGTGTAGGCAACACCGATTTTTGTCGTTGTTCTCTGTACTGACAGCACTCCAAATTTACCAAAAAATGACCGGAGTTCTCCTTTAATCTTTACCCAAAAGTTCAAAGATTAAGGGTGAAGTTGTATTAAATGCTATGGTATGATGTAACTGTTTAAACATTCAGCTCTTCATGTTTTAATACATTAAAGTTGTAATGGTATTCTTTAAAAGTTCACTATTTCAGAGTGCTGTTTTGAATGTTGAATGTTTTGCATATTTTTTTTTTTTTTTTAAATACATTTGTTATGTTTAAAACAAGGGTTACAGTATAATTCTGAAGTTTTACTGAATTCACCTGTGTCAAGAGATGACTGTGAATGTTCATTTTTGTATGAAGAACATTTTTTGATGACTGAAAAATAAACTGTTTAATTGTATTTTAATTGTGTGATTCGTGAAAAATATAGAGAAAATGTTAATTTATTTATGTTCATGATTATAAAAAAGAAATTAGCAATGTTTACATAATTATAGGGAGTATTATAATTTCATAAAACTAAGTAAATGAAAACAAAAAAACTTAAATAAAATCTACTTATTTACTTCATTAAATGGTAAGATTTACTTAATAATTTCATAAAAGCAAGCTTCCTAATTATAAAACAATAAATAAACTTTACTTAATTACTTTAAATAAATATAACTTCTAAATGAAATGTAAATAGGTAATTTTTACTTAATTTCTTCATGAGCGTTACATTCAATACTAAGTAAATTTTACTTGATAATGACACGTAAGTTGTACTTGATATTATAGCAGTAAAATTTACTTAAAATATACTTGTGCAAATTGTTACGAGGATTTTATTAAGTAAATCTTACAAGTAGTTTTTTTCAGTGTACAAGTTTGATAAAACCATCAAAATATGAGGACGAGGCATATATATATATATATATATATATATATATATATATATATATATAGGCATATATATATATATATATATATATATATATATATATATATATATATATATATATAGGCTATATATAATATTGTTCTTCCCTCATAAAATATAAATATGTAAAGGTATTTATCTGACAGAATTATTTGAGAAAAAAATTGGGTAAAAAAAAATCTGAAACAACAACAACAACAACAACAACAACAAAAACTCACAGGAAGAAAAAAAAGCATACATTGACAACAACATAATCAGGTATTAAAATTTTGCTGGTTCTCTCTTGTTTTTGCATGTGTTCATAATTTTTTATGACAGCCTGACCAAAAATTATGTCAGCACAATTTGGCAGGTTTCATTGCGTTATCACAAAAAAAGAAAGAAGAAAAAAATGCAATATGCTTACAAAATTTTTAACAAATTTTTGGATGTCAGGATGTCATCCAAAGTTTGAAGTTTTCCTAAGCTGGACATCACTTTTGGCCACTACTGTATGTCTTATGTGTACTGTATATGATGTTTAATATCTTTTTTTTAAATTATATATATTTTAGATATTATTTTTATTATAGAAACATGATGAAAAACAACTTTAGAAAGATCTGAATACCTATTTATTCCTATGGATGTTCTTTTTACTAAGTAAAATAAGGAAATCCCCATATTGTGAAATTTACAAGTGCCCGTCTAAAGATGTAATACTGTAGTGTACATATTCCAAATTTACGCACTATTATTGTTCTGTATCCAGTCTGTTTGAACAGAATTTCTGTGCTCTGAGTTCCTTTTATCATGAATAACCGATATGATTCAGTCATAAGCAGCTTGAGTATTTGATTCTAGTGTATATGATGTTGATAAATAAGTGTGCCAGTGGAATATAAATATGTAGAATAAATAAAGCACATTCTATATTTGGAAAGGATCACATTTTGTCCATGCCAGGTGTGCGAGTTCACAGGTAAAAACAGTGAGGAATATGAAATTGATTAAAAAGATATGAACCCTACTGTCATATACAAACAGGAAGAGGTTTAACACAAAACAACTTTAGCATGTCTTTCATGTCAGACATAACCAACGCCTATGTCTGATTATAAAGGAGTTACTTTCACTTCAAATTATGACTCAAACCTAACGAATTCTGAACATAGGGGAGCTGGCTGACAAAAACATGTATTATGGCAGCCATTTAAACAGAGACAAGTGTAATATAAAAAAATGCATAATCGTTGTGCCTGAATGCCTGAATACGGGTTTTGGGAATCTGCTTTTGGGAATCATACATTAGATATACATATTATCTATTATATACTATTATATATATATATATAATATATATAATATATATTATATATATATATATATATATATTATATACTATATTATATACTATATAATATTAGTGTGTACATAGATATACTCTATAACTTTCCTACAGTCTGAGCACAGACATATTTTTGTCCAGTGACATTTTACAGGCTGACCAGTGTTTAAAAGCAATGACACACACACTGATGATCGTCACCACTGAAACTTTCATCCAGTTTCATTTCCACAGTCTAGTTGCACAATCTGTGGCCTTCCATCAGAATTTAGATTAAAGGGACAGTTCACCCAAAGATGAAAGTTCTGTTAGTTGTTCCAAACCTGTATGAATTTCTTTCTTCTGCTGAACACAAAAGAAGATATTTTGAAGAATGTCAGTAACCAAACAGTTGATGGACCCCATTGACCTCCATGGTAAATTCTTCAAAATATAGTATTGTATGTTCAGAAATTCATACATGTTTGGAACAACTTGAGGGTGAGTAAATGATGACAGAATTTTCATTTTTGGGAACTATCCCTTTAGCTGGAATTTAAGCTTGGCCAATGATCTGTTATTAAGTGAAGAACCTGTTATTTTATTCAAGTGGATGTTTGCCACAAGAAATTATCCTTAGCCTATTTATTTATTTATTTATTTATTTATTTTATTGTAGTAATTTCTGTTGTACTGTACTGAAACATTTACAAATATGCAAAATCCATTTATCTGTTAGTTGAAATGAACCAAACCCGCCTTCCTGTGGTTTAAACTGAACAGTAACATATTTTGACATTCCTGTCTCTTAAGTTGCTGATGGACAAGCACATGACTGCCTAAAAAAAAAAACGTCCTTCTGTATGTATTATTAGAGTTTCTGTCGGATGCTGTTTATGCATGAAAAGGAGAAGTATCTCGCTACTTTAAAGCTGTAGTCAACCAAAACACTAAAGGCCAGCTCTTGCAGAGTGACTATGAACTTTCTTCCAGAGTGCTATGGCAGCGATGAAAATAAATATATCATTTGAATATTATAGACAGTATTAAATAGAAGACTAATTTGCAAGTAAAATGATTTCAAGAGTAAAGTAAATATCCTTTTTTTCAGCTGAATGTATAAATATCAGACCCTTGAACTTGAAAATATGTGTGCAGTGCATCACATGAATGCATCAAATACTATGAGTTCTTCAGTGCATCAGTCTAACAGAATCCAAAGCACATGAATCTACAGAGCTGAAACATCAGCTGTACTTGTGGGTCTGACTACATCTTACAACCAATCGACATACTGTACATATGTATGAAGACAAATATTTTCAAATGTTGACATTCACTGTCATATACACCCCCCCAAATAATCTTAATGCATCTTCTGTGAGAACTAGAACGACTTCTGTAAGTCTGTTGCTTGAATGTGATAAGATCTCAGACTTAGCTGCTGTTTTTACATCTGACCGTGCACCACAGAGGAAGACAGAAAAAGATTGCTTTAAGTGCTGCATTGTTTGAGTAATAGAATCATGTAAAGTAACATAACCGCACAGCAATGCTGTCATATCCCTATATTATAGGACTGCATTACTGTGTTGCATACAGGTAGATGAATATCATTCAACAGTATACGGTTCAGCTGTCCTGCATGCGTCACTGCACAGAATCAGTGAATAGTAAAGTTTCCATCTGACATCCTCAGCTGAGCGTCCTCTGTCTTAAAAAACTCAATTTAAAGGGTCTTGGATCAATGGGGGTCTTCACTTGTGAACATTTGAGCTGGTACATGCAAAAAGTGTTTCCCCTCTGATGCTGGCTAAAGTAAATCATGAGCAAGCTTGAATTCACCTGCACACCGTCAAGTTCAATGACTTAAACTTATCCTGAGTTGTATTCTTTTCCAAGGCTATATTGAGCTCAGATTTAACCATCATGATACGGGAATGCACCACAGGAATCACTTACCTGGAGTTGTTAGCCTCTTCCCATGATTTCTTTGCCTCTTATCAGCATGCGGGGTGAGATGGAACCGGTGTCCTCGAAGCGTAATCCAGCACTTAAGATGAAAAGAGATGGAAATGTAACCACATCCTTCAGCATCAGCCTACATAGACGCTGAAACGACGGCAGCAACAACAGGAGCAGTCTTCAGCACGACTGTGGCGCTTTACTGACACTAAACAGGAACTCAGAGAGAAGGTGCAGAAGAACTCAAAGAGGAAGACATGGGCTACATGTGTTCATGAGTGGGAGGAGGTTTAGCTTACACACACAGCTTTTGTTCTTTGACAGATGCCTTAGTTTTTATTAATGCCATGGATGGCAATTTGCCATAAATGGTAAGCTGATCTTAGAAATTACAGCTTTTGTTGAGAATACTGAAAAAATATTTGAAACTGCCATGTAGATATGTTTAAAATGTTCTCAAACATAAGAGCCTACCCACAAAACAACAATAATTTGTTTTCTTTTAAAAATGTAACTTTAAAAAGGTAACAGGTTCTTCTTAATGATTTTTTACTAGTTTTATTGTCTAAATAACATAACATAGTGTGTTTTAAGTGTGCTTAAGTCTAACTGCCGACTCAGCCTCTATACTCAGAGTAAGATCACATCTTAACTTCCCCCCGAAGCCACAATTTGCATTTTATACAGTAAGAATGTCTCAGTCACTCTCTGTCTCTTCCCTTCTCAAAAATCGCACAGCACACACATTAGTCAGCTGAATAGTAAGGTAGACATCACAATGAGTGGAGCTCATTGAATATTGTGTGGTTTTTCAAAAGAAGGAACTTGACTGATAACCCTTCCAATCAGAAGGATCATGACAGGAAGCTCAGAATTCTAAGTTAGAATATTCAATGGTAGATCCACAATAGCAAAAGATAGGCCTGTGCCACTTGTTTAATGGGACATAGGTTAGTAATGGATGAGCTTGGCTAAGTGGAAAATGAAATACTGCCATCTAGTGGTCCAACCGCTTAGCAGACCAATAAACATAGAAAGTAGCCAGGTGTTTGTAGATTCCAGTGGATTGGTGTTGTATGAATAAAACGGGAAAAGTTATTGGGTACAACTTATTTGTAAATGATCAAAAATCCGTAAACCATTCTGTTGAATATGCTTTCTGAGCTTGAACTTCCTCAAATTAAAGCCAGAAAATCTATTTGTATAAACGACTTAAAGGGGTGTTTAAGTCAGCTGTTTAATATAAATCACTTTAAAATAACTCTGATGATATGATCTCTGTTTTTATTTACATTCACATGGATAATCGATATGAATTTTCAGACTTGAAACGCATTCTGGCACCCGTGCTATTTGCGCATGTCTTCTAGTTCCAACAGCCTGACCTGCGTTTCCAAAAAGCATCGATAAGCCTAAGTATATCGTTGAACCATTGCCGCCAAATGGCATTGTTACCAATTTAGTTCACAATGCTTTTGAGAAGCGCAGCCCTGTTCAGTTCCCATCTCGAATCAATCATCCAAATTCAGGCGAAGCTTGACTGACGTCGCTACTAGAGATAACCAGTGAATTTGAATGACCGTTTGATTTCATTTATCATATAGAGCTGAACATTGTTATTCCTGAAATGTTTGGAGGCGCGCTAGTTGGAGCATTTGACCTGTGTCCTTGTTACAATTGAGACAACTTTTATTTAAAATAATAAAGTCTTTATACTGCATTCAGGGTGAGAATTAGCCTTGAAAATGGCTCAGAGGGATCTATCTGACCCAACAAAGAGTATAGGGCCTACAACATAGTCTAGCCTAAAAAGCAGTTCTAGCTATTCCACATTCTTAAAAATAAAGGTTATTTAGCCTACTGTCTTATGTAGTTCCATGAAGAACCTTAATTAAACATCCATGGAACCTTCTGTTGCACAAAAGGTTCTTTATACTGGAAAAGGGTTCTTTAAACATTTTAAACGTTCTTCGCGCAAAGAAAAAAAAAACTTTTCACTGAAAGGTAGGCTAGCCTACTTTAGGGAACCTTTATTTTTAAGAGGTCATAATCCCACTCGGTAGTTTGAGTAAACCCAGAAAGTGCACAAAATAGGAGGGTATGCCTATTGTATTTGCATAACTTATTGCCTACACACTGTAGAGGATTCAGAACATTATTTCGATATATCGAAGTTATAGGTGCTACATCGCGGAGTTATAGCACCACATTCGCGAATAGAATATCCTGTTGAGGTTACTATAGCAACGGCAGACCGCTCGTGTGCTTTTCATTGGATGTATCCATTTTTTCTTTTCTTTTCTTTTCTTTTCTTTTCTTTTCTTTTCTTTTCTTTTCTTTTCTTTTCTTTTCAGAAATATAACATTTGCATAGAGGAAATTTACATAGGTCCATAGCGACAATATTTTTTAAAAAACACTGGATAAGGTAGCCAATGTGTCACACAAATATATGCTTATAAAATATAATCGCTGTAAAAAAAATCATAAATAGGCCTACAGTGGGCTAAATAATGGAACAAAAAAACTTTGGTAATTTTATGGCATAGGCTGTCCTCCTTCAGCGTGTGTGTATTGAGCGAGAAAGGATTTCATCAACCTGATCTAAAAAGTGTTACAAATGTGAAGACCTCGTGCAAAATCTGTTTAATTAGCTCATGGATAACCATAAGTTACCAGGTTTAAAGTCGGGGTTTTCTTTTAATAAGAGCATTATCCGAATATGCACTGGTTAACCAGAACAGCATTCAAATGCAAAGGAAGTCATTAACTTTGGCTGCTATATAAAATAATTTTTTGTTAACAGAAAATTAAACTCATTAATAAACCAAATTTAATTTCCCAATGCATGGCACAATGAGGCTCAGAAAAAAAATATATGCAAAAATAGCGTTGTGTTTATCTTTCTCTGCCCTGTAGTTTTTCTGAATTAAATATGTCTTACTGTAACTAAATTACAAATTAAACTTATATTCTCTTTATTTCTATTCCTCGTCTGCTCTGGTTTTATTGATAATCTACCAGTGGATGTCGTTGTTCTCTCGAGTGTCACTGCTGTAGATGAATGAGCTCAAAGCTCTGCGTAAAAGACGCGTCCGACTCTGTCTCCATAGAGCAGAGAGAGAGAGAGAGAGAGAGAGAGAGAGAACGGGGCAACGTGAGTGTCTCCTATCTCACTAGAGCTCAAACTAACGGGATCTTCTTATATCCTCTACATGCACAGAGATTCAAGAACCAGACAAGTGAAAGCGCGAGTCCATTACTTCAGGAAAAAGAGAGCCAGCACGAACTCAGATTGCTTTGTGACTTTCTGCTTTTGCTGAACTGTTTGACGGAGGTGCATTGCAACTGTGTGGAGATTTCCACTGCGATTTTCTTTAATTGCGAAAGTGTAGGCTAAATATTGCCGGATTTTCCGCAGTGGTTTAGATCAGGTATCCAGGAGTTTGCCCATGTGTTGGAGTCAGATTCAAATTCAAATTCACATTAGTTTGTTATTTGGCACCGGTTTGATCGTGGTGTCATAGCGGCTGTGGATTGATCTAGCTCAGATTGTCAACTGATTTACATCTGCAAACAGAGAACGCATCTTCTCATTTGGACACGGCTGTGTTTCAGCTCAGAGAGACTGAGGAAGGCGCGTGATGATGTTGAGGGTCTCGGATGCTTTGGTCACTTTGGTGACTCTCTACTGTGTGGTCAACGGGACTGTCGGCGGATACGGCATGAGCATGTTCGCCGCTCAGACCTCCCCACCGGATCCGTGTTACGACGAGAACGGTCACCCCAGAAGATGCATCCCCGATTTCGTGAACGCGGCGTTCGGGAAGGAAGTGCGCGCGTCCAGCACCTGCGGCAAAACACCGAGTCGGTACTGTGTGGTGACTGAGAAAGGGGATGAAAGGCACAGAAACTGCCACACGTGCGAGGCGTCGGACCCAAAGAAATATCACCCACCTGCTTACCTAACCGACCTGAACAATCCTCATAATCTCACCTGCTGGCAGTCGGACAATTACATCCAATATCCTCAAAACGTCACTTTAACATTATCCCTAAACAAAAAATTCGAAGTGACCTACGTGAGTTTGCAGTTCTGCTCACCCCGACCAGAGTCTATGGGTATCTTTAAATCGATGGACTACGGCAAGTCCTGGGTGCCTTTCCAGTATTACTCGACCCAGTGTAGAAAGATGTTCAACAAGCCCAGCAAAGCCACGATCACTAAGCAAAACGAGCAAGAGGCTATCTGCACAGATTCTCACACCGACATGCACCCACTCTCTGGCGGCTTGATCGCGTTCAGCACCCTGGACGGGCGACCTTCCGCGCACGACTTTGACAATTCACCAGTACTTCAGGACTGGGTGACTGCCACTGACATTAAGGTTACTTTCAGCCGACTGCACACTTTCGGAGACGAAAATGAGGATGACTCGGAGCTGGCCAGAGATTCCTATTTTTACGCCGTGTCAGACCTGCAGGTCGGAGGCAGATGTAAGTGTAATGGACACGCGTCACGGTGCGTCAAAGACCGGGATGGAAACCTAGTGTGCGAGTGCAAGCACAATACAGCCGGACCAGAGTGTGACAGATGCAAACCGTTTCACTATGACCGACCCTGGCAGCGCGCAACCGCCAGAGAAGCCAACGAATGTGTCGGTAGGTCCAACTCTTTATTTCTGTGTCATCTCTGGAAAGCGCCTACGGCGAGAACATATCGCCGAAGATAAATCGTTGATCTTTCGTCGCACGTACAATTTGTTTGAGATGAGTTCGAAACCAGCCATGACTGCCTAGTGAAAAGTGCGGGTGTTTTCTTTTTAAATTCAAGCATTTCGCATCTAGTGAATGGATCTTTCGTGACCATTACAGTAGCCTAGCTATATAACAATATAGGCGACAGATTTATGGAGAAAGCACGATGATTTTGAGGAAGGAAGATAATCAAAATCTCTCATTTTTACAAGACTTGAAATAATGGTTTGAAGATACTGTTGTCAGTCCTGAGTTAAACGAATATAAATTATTACAGGCTATCATGATCTTATAGCCGCGCGGCATCGAACATCTTGAGGTTTGAATAAATGTTGGAAAATAATTACTGAATGTTCAACTTCATTATAAGGTCTGCTTTTGCAGTCTATTTTATTTAGACTACTATTAAATAAAAGTTTATACTAAAATAAAACGGAAAATGGAAACTTAAGGTCGCTTACACTACATGTACGGAAAACAAAATAATGCGTTAAATATATATATATATATTTTTTTTTTTTAAAGAAGAAAAAAGGAGGAAAAAAGACAAGTTTGTCATTTGTTCAGTAGGCTATAGCTTGTTAAGATGCGTTTTAATGTTTGTATTATAAGCATTACAAACAAGATATTTCAATACAGTTTAAATAATAATAATGTTTAAATAATATCCAGTGTTTATTATTAGTTTAGGAGAAGAAAATCGTATATGCGGCATCAACACGCATAATGGAAAAAAATCTATTTGTAAAAAAGAAAAAAAGGTGAACAGGTGTCTTAAAAACAAACAGCATTTTGTCGTCTAAAGAGCAATGTGATAAAAGTCTGCCAATGAGCCGCCTCGTGTTTTGGCCCGTGCACTCACTTTTATCACTGTCATTAAAATACATTTTCAGACATATCCAGAAGATCACTTTCAAGTTAGGCTTAAATTAAATGATTTTATTTCGAGTTATATCACAAACAAAATACAGATAAAAGGCTACAAACTATCGAATTGAGTTATATCAGCAGCGCTGGTTAGGTTCCTAACTATTTATTTACATAGCCTATTAATATTATTCTCTCAGGAATAAAAAAATAAATAAAAATAAAAAAAGGTACAAAAACTATCACTGGAACGGTACCCTTTCAAAAGCTACACCTTTTACCTAATGAGTGCATATTAGTATTTTCTATCTAAATGGTACCAAAAATATACATATTAGTACCTAAATGGAACATATTATAACCTTCTTAAAGGGTACCGAGTGTTGTTACTGATATTTTATTAAGCATTTGTAAAAATATATTTTGTATTCACAGATATTTGTAATACACATTACCATTGTATGAGAAACTAGCTGGGGAATATGGATATTTAGCCTATTGCTAAGGCCACAAAAATAAAGAAATTAAACCATAACGCTTAATTTAATAAACGAAGAACATCATTTATAAACTAAATTAAAAGTCATAATTTGCCCTGAATTGTCAGCCACTCTTAAGCTGGCCTACACCAAGCTGAAGCCCCTTTAAATCAGTCTCTTTATCAGAAGCTTGAAAGATAACTCTCTGGGTTATTAAAAGTGCATAATGGGTCCAGCAGATGCATAATACCTGTAGATTAAAACATCCCTTCAAATAAAATAGGATTACTACTGACAATGCCCTTTTTGTATTTCAGTGATTTCACTTTGCCTATACTGTTAAATAGAATATATGGAAGAAAAAAAAGCTGTACCTCTTTGGATAAAACTGTCTGCATCTTAAAACACGATGAAGAATAATACTATTTGAATACATTATATCTATTTAATGAGTCTATGTCTTTAGCAGATACAGCTTTCATTGCTGATTTTCTGTCAATGTGAAAACTTCAAAATTCAGTTCAATATCAGAATGACTTAAGCAGTCTGTATGGATTGAGGGTGCACTGTCAAGTCGACATGCAAATAATGCCTGGTCCTGCATAACCAAATCTGAATCATAATGAAAAGAGCCTGATAATCATCATCTATCATTAATCACACATTTCGGAAGCAAATTTAGAATTTTTCAATGACTGTTTTGACTCATCTTAAGAGAAGAGCTTGTTCTTATTCTTCTCTCTCTAAGTAAGCCCTATATGTATCTATGCACTATAACTGTAAACAAACCAGTTTAGATGCCACTGTCACACAGGAGACATGAATTGCTCCCCTGTATCCTTGACACTTTATTTTTACCGGGCCTTCATGAGTGTGTCTTGCATGGGGCACAAAAGATCGTCACTCACAGCATCCATCTTGCTGTCAGCGAGCCGACGCTTTTGCCGAACATTCCTCGGCTGTGTTTTTCCTGAGCGCAGTGCCATCAGATCCAGTGCCGAAATGAAAAGAGAGTGCAAGAGAATGAAAAGGAGTGAAGAAGTGAAAAGAGAGGAGTGAAGGGGTGGGCAACGTTAAAGCAAACAGAGCTTAAACAGGAGAAGAAAGAGCCATGTGACACCTCTGAGCGAGGGCAGAGCCCAAGGGAAAACCTTTGTGTGCGAGTGAGGGCAAAATGCAATCAAACACCTATAGAAACACTATGGCAACCTCTCATTCATAACCCAAGCCTAAATATGGAACGTATGTTGTAAATGATCTGACTGAGGGTTTGGTCCTCTTTCATCACTACTGTATGTAGGATAAACATTCCAGCATTCTGGGAATTATTTCAGTGTAACTCTCTTTGTTGGTCCTAATATGTTCATGTACTAGATTGAACCCTTACTGAAAGGAAAGGAGCTCAAGTTGAACCGAGATGCTATGAATTCCATTTGCTAAATATCATAAGAATATAGATATTGGATAGAATGATTTGAGAACACGAGGGAGGTTTTAAACTGAGTGAAACATAGGACAAGAAATAGTGTTGAGAGAGAGTGTTTAATAGATAGCGATCAATAACTAGGATGCAAAGAGACCTAGGTTTCACTTAAACTGCACTTAACTGATTGGAAAAGGAGCCGTATAACCCCCTGAGTGCCCCGTTAATGTGGCCTTAGGGTATTGATCAGCTAATGCCATTGAGAAGCATAATTCCTTAATGCATTGAGCCATAGTCTGAAGCCTGTCAAGAATACAAAATAAAGAGAAGGCGGCCATTCTGTGAAATAGGAATGCCACTCCATGCTTGGGAAAAATCATTCAAATTATTATTATATTACATACAAATCATTTTCAAATCAAGTCATATTTATGTACAGTATAGTCTTTACACTATACAGATTGTTTCAAAGCAGCTTCACAGTAAACGGCAAAATAACAGTGTTAATGTTGTAAAATCAATCAAATCTTGATGACAGAAGAGTTCGTGTTTTATCTCAGACTGGTTTTAGACGAATGAGGGATGTTTCTCTGTCCTCCATTGTTGGAAGTAAAGCATATCGCTGTCAGGATACAAATCGTTTCTCTTGTATTTCCCGCATGTGCTTGTTTCTCTGTCACAAAGTTAAGTTTAACCTCCTAGCATCTCTCCCACATGCCAAACCACAACATGACTCTGCCAGTTTGAACAGATTTCTCTCACATAGTTACCACATGATCTCCTTTAACATTAACTACACACTTGGAAGTGGTTTAAAGCTCTCTTGGGCCTGATTCTGAAATTCTTGACTGGCAGTGCAGGTTGATGTGCTGAAGGCATGAATTAGGTGGACCCATCAGGCTAATCTCCAAAGACATTTTATTCACGTTTTAGAGGAAACAAAGTACTCTCAATTTGGTCTTCTCAAATGTAAAGGAATAGTTCACTCAAAAAGTTCAATTCTGTCATCATTTACTCATCCTCAAGTTACAAACTTGTATGATTTTCTTTCTTCTGCGGAAAACAAGTAAATGATGTAAGAATTTTGGGGTAAACGATCCCTAAGTAGGGATTTACTCTCAAGTCAAATCAAATCATTGATCAACTCATGTATGCCCAAATCAAATATGGCAACATGTCAATAGCATCAAACCTCATTGGTGGTTGTACTATTATGATAAGTCTGGTGACATGCAAGTTCCATTGATGTTTATTGTTAATGACACATCAACATATTTGGTTTGGACTCAGACTTGGTTTAAATCGCTGAAGCTGTAAGGCGCTTGAAAGTTTTGGACCCCATTGACTTTCATTGTATGGACAAAACTGTAAGTTTGTAATGACAAATGTAATGTAAATTATGACACAATTTTCATTTTTTTTCGGTGAAACCTTCTTTTAACAAAAAGCTCAAATTAAAGCTTGTATTTAATAAACACCTTTTTAAAAATGGATTAATTCCTTTAGTTCAGTGATACAGCAGGGTGTTAAATGTTTGTCTGATTTCTTAGACAATCAGCCATTAGTAATCTTTGTCTTTGTGTTTTTGTCTATGCCAGTAAAAGTAAAAGGCTCTAGTTAATGTTTTAGCTGCCACATGACTTTTATAAATCAACATCTCTAATCTTCAAAGCTGCCGATGGATCAAATAGTCCCACCTATCAAGCAAAAATAGGGTGAGACGTGAGATGAGAAACCTGACAGAACTTTTGCACTTTGCTCTGCTGCATCACTGTTGTACCTCACTACTGTTCAAAGGGGATGAATTACCATCATAGACATGTAGCAGTTCATTTCTCTAACCAGTGACCGCATTTCCCAGAACACTTATCAGTGTTTACCGGTGTCCGGCTTGTTTGGTAAAGCGCAGGTGAGCAAAACCTTCTCATGCACATGATTCTTGTGGAGGGATTTTGAAAAGTGTATTCATCCACTGCAAATGCATCAAACAAAAATACAGCAAACACCTAGAAGTTCTGAACCACCTGTTTGTGATTGTAACAATGAACATGAATGTTTTCCACTAGCAAGTGAGAAAGCTCATTAGCTCTTTCATGTTACTCCACACCGGCTGCCAGCTTTTTTGACAGGAACGGTGATCAAAAACAATGTTTTTTTTTTGTTGAGAATTTGGAGTCATGACTATGATGCACAAGCCCAGCCTCTTCAGGAGAACCAGAGATATAAGGGTGCATTGAACTTGCTGTGGGGCAGGCAGGCTGTGTGTTTTTGAGAAGGCCCAGACCTCCTGGCGAGATCAGTGCTGGCGGAAAGCCCACGCTGAGGCTCTGCTGTAGGGGGGTGAGTATATTTCCAGAAGAGAGCCTGGCTCTAGAGCCGAACACTCTGCAGCAAACTCAACCTGATGCCTGCCAGGCTGCAGCGCACAAGGCCCAAACCAGCCATCTGCATCTCGTTTACCTAGACGCCACCACACGCACACACACGGGCTCGGAAACATAAGGGTTAGCACACATATCACACGCACACAGGATGGTATGTGTAAAAATATGATAATGCTGCTTCTCTTTGTACTAGTGGATAGTTTTAATTTCAAATTAGAGTGAATTCAAGGGCAATGCCATTTGGATGTTCATAAGTGATGGAGCATTATTGTGCCCAGTTTGTGAGAGAATACTATTAAGTATATCTGATGTCATTTTCTAGGATTTAGCTTTAGATTGCTGGTAATTGTCAAGTTTTGAGGGAACTGGACACCATGGCTGATTATAAATGGGAGTCAAAACAATTTATTCATCAGTTTGACAATGTTTAACAATGTCCAAATTTCTGTCTTCCCATCTTACCACAAGTACATCTGTGGTCGGAGCACTTAAACATTTTTTAAAAAAATACAATGATCATGGCTTGCAATGCAAGGACACATTGACAGCTGCAGGCCAATGTATGAAAGTGTATATCAACAGGATAGAAGTACTGTATCTCAGGCAGAACCATGGCTCACGAACAGAGAATTGTTTCAAGATCTGAAGCCTGCTAAGCTGGCATTTAAAGTATTTTTTTTCATGACTCAATTCCAACTCTGAGGAGCATTGTATCTGATGTGTTATTTCTATTGCTGTTATTTTATGATGGAGTTCAGTTGGAATTTGTTGATTGTTTAATTATGAACACCTGATAATACTCACCGATTGTGTATAAGATCAGCAGTGATCCGACACACTTTTTTTTACATGCAGGGATATTTTGCCTAAGATATTTGATTTAATCATGTTATGTTTATGACTTTTAAAAAGTTATTTTTCACTTTCCGCTTTAATATCCAATTGTATCTATGTTGAATCTGCAATGGAATGACCATCCATCCAGGATGTGTTTTGGATTTTTTTTTTTTTTTTTTGGTTGTATTTTTAACACAGCTTGGTTTGTATTTCTGAGATTCAAAGATTGGGGAATCATACATAAGCCTTACAGTTTGTCAGGAAAGACATTTATAACACAAAACTGATACCAAAATGTGAAGTAAATAAAATCAGGGTCATTCAGAGATTCAAGTTCAGAGTCATGAGTCATGAGTTTTTTCTTTTGTTTGCTGTGTGTGGAACAATATTGCCACTGCTTAATCCCACAAACATATGGCATGAAAAGGGACAACATTTTTAAAATTATCACTGCATAGAACACACTCATATACAAGACAAAACAGCATGGTTAAGACTTTATATTGGCATCTCAGTGGATTTTCTCTGCCTCCCTAAGGCAAAACATTCATTTTTGAGGCTTTTGTTTGATATTACTTGTCTGATACATAATGGAACACAGATTCCCATTACAAGACCCATGAAGAGGAAACCTTGAGAGAATGTGAAAGTTTCAAGATGAAGACGAGTTCTTTTGAGTGTTTTGGTGGAAGCTGGGTTGCTTCTCCTCCAAACCTCTTCTCCTACACACTCTACAACTTATCATGACTTATTATGACTACATTTTATAATTTCAGGCAGGTTCATGTTATCACTTCACAGATTCAAAGTTGTTTCTTAGGAACATGGGGAATGTCATCCTTCATTGTCTGCATTGTTAGTGTGATACAGAAATAAAGCAGTCTCCACATCACTGACGGGAACCAGCTGAGGATAAATTGGCTGACTCTCACAACACAAACATAGTGTCTCCTGTCTAGAAGTCTGATAGTGTTCACACAGAGTAAATGATACCTCGGATTGTTTAATAAAAGTAATATACTGTATATATATATATATATATATATATATATATATATATATATATATATATATATATATATTATTACATTTTTATTCATTAAAATTATTACAAAAATAAATAATTAAAGTCTGCATGAAGCAGAAGTTGCAATAGTCTTTTCTTCCCTATTGTGAGGAATGAAACGGCTTCTCAAACAAGAAAAAATGTTGGGAGGGATTTGATTGGATCATTGTGGTTTGCATCTGCTGTGATCTCATGTGAGTAACAGTTTGTCCCGCCTTTGCGCCAGTAAACATGTCAGCAGAGAAGAGAAGAGGAGAAATATTGTTGCAAGAGAAGGGGAAGTTATTTTGATTAAAGTTCCTGTTGTGTTTTTTTTGTTTTTTTTCATTTACATCTTTAGTTCGTAATATTGATGTTTGGGAATGAAAAAGGTCTGCAAAGTTACAAAGCACAAAGTCCACTCCAAAGGGAGTTATTCTCTATATCAGTAAGTACTGTTTCCTTTCCAGTGTAACTCAACTTAACACGTTCATGGCTTAACGCTGTGGGAATGCTTCGGTGAACTGTGTGTGAAGCACAACACAGTGACATAGCCTAGTACATCCATGACACCATAAATAGACGCCATGTTGCCAGCTTGTTTGTTTTCAGAACCCGCGTGTTGGAGTGTGTGTTTGCTGCCTTGTGTATGTGTTTGACAAAGGCAGGAGTTAGATTCCACCATGTCAGGAAAAAAGTACAGGATATGTGTGATCATGTGTGATGAGTTCTATCTCCCCAAGCTCCAGTCCTGCTCTCTTTGAAAAAGAAGAGAGCCAAGCCTCTGCACCCCGTGACTCGTGTCCAGTGGCAGCCAAGGCACCTCAGTGACTTCGGTGACTTCAGTCAATGGGCTCACAGGTAGTGTTGGCAGACAAGGAGCGTAAGATAGGCGATCAAGCCCTTTTTCTCACCCTGTCCACAGACTCTGCGGACCCCATTCTGGATCTTGAAGCTCGCGCTACGATTTCTTGAGGATTTCGACAAGAATGAGGAACTGAGAAGTTGGATGCAGACAGACAGGTGAGGAGCTACTCAAGGTTGTTACTCGTGCTGTGGCCAAGTTGAAATTGGAGTGGCATGATGAAAAGAGACAGGTCACAAGGCCGAACTTGATGACCGCTACCTTACATCTAGCCAAGAGCAACCTCCACACCACCATCTTTGTTCCTCCCTGACCTTCACACCGTGGAGTCCAGGTCTTAGAGGAATCCGTACTGCATGAGTGCATACGCAGGCCACCTCAACATACTCTACGGTGTTAGTATGCGAGAGCTCTGGTTTGGGGCAGCGCCCAGGGTGGAAGAGAACTTGCACTCTACCTCTCAAGTGCATCGTCGTGGAGGAAACATACCTTATCCACCAAGCCTTGTAGGACCACTTCGGCCTTTGTGGGTAAGGCTTACGTGGCAGCAGGTCAGGCTGGTGTGTCCCTGCATACCATGGTGGTCTTGCAGGCCTACCAGGCTGACCTGCTTAAAGAATTGGATCATGGCGAGGGATTACCCTCGGAGGCAGTTAAAGAGCTTCACAGGGCAACAGATCTTGTCCTCCATGTGACTAAGCAGACGGTCTGCGCTATCAGCCACTTAATGGCTGTGATTACAATGGTGGTTACAGGGAGGCACCTATGGCTCAACCTCATAGGCATCAAGGAAAGAGATAAGACTTTGCTTCTGGATGCCCAGATCTCACCTTCTGCCTTGTTAAACGACACGGTCAATACCATTGTTGACAGATACCAGGAGGTCAAGAAACAGTCTGCGGTGTTCAGAGAATTAATCATTCGCAGTATCCAGGAGCCGGAACCATTCACAGCCGCTCCAGGCCAGGGCCCGGTGATAGGAGAGAAGAGCAGAAGGTCAATATGCAGCCTGTCTTCCCCCCACAAATATATGGGGACCGGGTAGAGTGCCCAGGCGCCGCTGTCTCAGGGAAGACAGGATCTCAGATCTGTTATCTCCTCCATGATGGCAAACTAAATGTCCTGACCATCATGGGCCCTGGCCCTGAGGGCATCTCCACCAGAGGGAGATCCGTGCACACCACAACATTGTGTGCCTGACCCTCCTCTGGGCCCTCGGCAGGCGTTTCTGCTTACCCCACCGCTAGCAGTGATTCGTTGGGTAGAGGCAGGCATTTCCGCTTACCCCACCACTAGCGGTGATTCCTTGGGTAGAGGCACCCAACGGGTTAGTTGCCCCATCTTCACTCAAAAGCGATTTTCCCATTTGGTTTTCCTGGTCAGTCAGTTTGCTTATTCAGGTCAGTGCTATCGAAAAAATGGTCCCTCTGTTAGACTTTTTCAAGCTTGCCAGCTACTGCATAGCATACCAAGCATACCAATATTGAGTTCTTCCCTTCGGCCTAGTTCTATCCCCACACACATTAACCAAGTGCATGGATGCTGCTCTGGCTCCTTCGCGACTCCACGGCATCCGAGAACTGAACTACATTGACAATTGGCTGATACTGGCTCAGAAGAGTTGGCGGCACAACATTGAGATGTTCTCACCTACATGAAGAAGGTGGGGATTAGTTTTAACTCCAAGAAAAGTGCACTTTCTCCAGTTCAGAGAACCACTTTGCTTGTGGTGGTTTGTGATTCAACCACGATGCAGGCACATCTGTCTCTTGCATGTGTAGAATCGATCCTAAGTGAAAGATATAAAGCTAGGTCAGGAACTCTCAGTCTTACAAATGTAGATGCTGTTAGGTCTCATGACAGCAGCGGCCAACATCATTCCACTAGGCCTACTGCACATAAGACTATGCCAGTTCTGGGTCAAGAGCAGTGGATTCCATCCTCTGAATCATCCATCCAGGGTCGTAAGGATCATGCGTCATGGGCTACGTGCTCTACGACTTTGGAAGGAGCCATGGTTCCTAAACAAAAGCCAGGCTCTCAGGGGCATGTTGTCGTCAAGAGCCAGTGGGCTTTGGGGGAACCTTCATCTTCATTGAACATTTCCTCCCACACCTGAGGGGTTATCATGTGTTGGTCTGCACAGACAACACCTCGGTATCTCACATTGGATCACTGACGCGATCTCCCTTTCCTATGAAGCGCGAGGAGTGGCTTTACCTCTAGGGATTTGGGCTCACTCCACTAGGAGCGTCTTCCAAAGCTCTCGCTAGGTGTGCACCCTTGCAAGATATTTGTGCTGTGGCAGGATGGTCCTCTCCACACACATTCATCAGGTTTTATAGTCTGGACACGGATTCAACTCCAGAGTCTTAAAAAATTCAGTGGCGTGGCGAAGTTGGTATTAAGTTCTACCAGAAAGACTAGGGAGATAAATTGATATAACAAGCGTATATTTATTAACAGCCCAGCAAACATAAATTTATAAAGTTCTTTGGCGTAGGCCCCGTCCTTAGCGCGCAATGTGAGGGTAGCGGAAGCTGCATATCCTGCCTGAAGACGAAGGGAGGGGTGCAGCCGACCTCCTGGTGGTAAAGGAAGGGAGCATCCTGGTGGTGGTGGGGAGGATGAAGGGGAAGGTACCATCTTGGTGGTGGTTGGGGAGGATGGAGGTAATTGGCAGCGTCATCATCTGCGAACTCAGACAAATGTAAGTACCAATCTTTTATACTGCGAGTGTTAGCACATGATTGGTTAGAAGTGAGGTAATACATGACGCGCTGATTGAGTCTTCCTGGCAGAACTTGCGCTAAAGCTTTCATTTCCCGTATTGTCAAGCTCAACACAGTTCCCGTAGCCTCAACGCAATGTTGAGTTCCAAAAGGGAACATCTCAGGTAACGTATTTAACAGAGTTCCCTGAAAGACGGCACATCAGGCTACCACACCTCTGTCATGGCTGAGCGTCATCTTCAGACAATTAAAATCTGGCGACATGCTGGTATGATGTCTATTTATGGTTTCAGTGACATACTATGCTACGTCGCTGTGTCATCATGTTCACAGTATCCCTCATTTAAATCATTTCCACCCAACACATACACAAAAAAGGGGTGAGGTCTGGTTGAGTTGCGTTAGTAGTGTGTTGAAACTTGCGGTTGTGGTAAAGGCTTTGACATATCCGAAACAAGCTTGAAGCAGTTGACCAATCACAACACACTGGTCCGGAGGGGCTTCACAGAGATTGGTCAGACTGTTACAGACAGACTGGAAAGAGAGGTGCTGGAATAATGGAATAATGTAAAATATATTTAAAAAAATAAAATAAAATAAAAATAATGTGTATTTGAGCATTCAAGCATGAAAATATATTCTAGTAGACCCCTAAAACAAAATGCAGACTTTGAAAAAGGGCATAATAGGTCCCCTTATGAGGGTACATTAATTTTGAAAATGTATTGATGTGCATGAAGTCATTTATAATAAATACTGAAATATTCCATAAAAAAATAAGAATTGTCATTTCGTGGTGACTTTATTAAAATTTGAGTATTGGTAACCTCAACAATTTTTTTAAAATATTATTTTAGTTTTTTTTTTTGCCAGATTTATATTTTTAGGTGAGGAGATGAGAATAGGATGGAGAATATACCTTGCAGTGCCTGCTTGAGCATCACACATGTGGGAAATATGCCCTAACCGCTATAGGCCACTTCCCAACATAACCACCTTTTTACAGTATTCATTCAGTAACATAAGTGCAACCATTGCATGTCTTTGTCTTAGGTGTGTCTTATTCATTTCTAGCTTATTTTTACAAGTTCACAGACCTGCTCATTGGCTGTGAATTTTAGCACTAGAAGGATAGCTCTCTCATATATCATACAATTGTGTAATTTATTGGCTGTTTCTGCGTGAGCCTTTAGGGTAAGACACAGTTGACTTCACTCTTGATGGCATTAACACCTCTCTTAAATCACAGTGCTGCAGTGCTGTTCAGACTCACCCTTGTTGATACCTGTTTCCTCTGTCAGCGCCAGCCGGCATTGTTTATAGAAGGCACAGAAGAGGATTGTCTGCTCGCCTATTGATGTCTGGCCCTCGAGGCGAAGAAACAACTAAATGAATTAATTGAGCCTTTTATTCCATAGTGAAAGCTTGTGTCAGCCTCTCTCAGCTGTGGTTTGGCAAAGCACAGGAATAAATGAGGGATATTATGAAGATTCAGTGAGACAGATGATTGTGAGCAATTGAAAAATTGTTCTGTTTGGCACAAAGCAATTCTTAGTTTTACTTTTTACAGACGGAGACTGCATCATTTGGTTTCATCGTTATTGTGAATTATTTTATTACACATTTACTGGCAGTTGTTTTTTAAAGTAATTATTTTTTACTTATTTAGTTTGTACATCATCATCATATATATATATATATATATATATATTTCACACTCTGTCACAATAGAACTGTCACTCAGTAGAACAAAATCAATGACAGTTTCTAACAGGTAACATGTACACACAAGAAAGAGTTCCTCAGCTCTGTCACCTCACTCTGCCAGAATAAACATCAGGCGGATATTTTCCATTTAGTCTGCCAGGAGAATGTACTGCTAAGATTACAGTCAGGGATGAAACAGTTGAATAGAGTCAGAGTGACAAGCTTATGACAAACATCTGTACCTCTATGTCTAAAACCAAATTCTTGTGTGTACTGTAAATTTAGCAAAGAGAATGTGCCTGTTCATCTGCTCATGTTCTGTTTGACAAATACAATTTTATTAGCCTGAAAATATATACGCAGCTATTAAAAAGTTTTGGGGCTGTAACTAGATTAAAGACGCATCTTTTCGGCCAGGCATTCATATAATATTTTTAATCTTACAGTTCAAACTACAATCCGGCCTCTAGTTCATAAATGCCAGAGGAGAACTGGCCCCCGACTGAGCCTGGGTTCTCCCAAGGTTTTTTTTTTCTCCATTAGGTCACCTGATGGAGTTTTAGGACACCATTAGGTCACTTGATGGAGTTTTTCGGTTCCTTGCCACTGTTGCCTTTGGCTTGCTCAGTTGGGGATATTTTGGGGATATTTAATTTTATTTTATCAATCAATAAATTCCACTAGTCAAGTCAAGTCAAGTTTATTTATATAGCGCTTTTCACAACATAGGTTGTATCAAAGCAGCTTCACAGTATTAAATTAAAACAATACATCAATGTTTGTTTCTAGTGGAACGTCCACGTTTGGTAATGCTGATCAAGAGTATTACGATAATAGCTTACGGCCATACCACTGCTTACGGCCATACCACTTTGAGAACGCCCGATCTCGTCTGATCTCAATCAATAAATTCCACTAGAAACAAACCTTGTTGTATTATTTTAATTTAATACTGTGAAGCTGCTTTGATACAATCTGTATTGTGAAAAGCGCTATACAAATATACTTGACTTGACTTGACTTGACTGTAACTGTTGTCTATTTTAATATATTTTCAAATGTAATTTATCCCTGTATCAGCAAATACAGGATTTTGAAAAATAATTTTCAGCAGACATTACTCCAGTGATCAGTGTCAAATGGTCCTTCAGAAATCATTCTAATATGATGCTCAAGTAACATTTTTTATTCCTGTCATGACCACTATCGTCAAAGATGTTTGACAATTAGTGAACAGTTTGAATTGGCGGTAAGGTTCTGTTCGGGGCGAGAACTCCCTGCGCATCAATGCAGCCTAGCATACAGTAGATAAGAGCAGGGAGAGCAGGAATAACCTACCTTAGGGTAAACAGAACAGAACCAACATAAATGTACAGCAGATATCATTAATGCTCAATAATTTAATGTTTAATAATTTAACATTAAATAAATTAATGTTAAAATTATTCTGATTCAAAGAGGAATATCAGAAGGCCAAGTTCTGACAGGACGAGGGGAGGAGCTGGGGATGGAGGAGGGTAATTAGCTCCTGAGCAACGTGATAAAGCTGCTAATAACACTGAATGGGCCTTATAGGAATGCTGTGATAGGCGTTGTATACCTATAGGTAGACGTAGATTAGCCGAGAGTCAGCTGATGCGAGCTTGACTGACGTGACCTGCCAGAACCAATGCAATACTTTATCATCAATGTTGAAAACAGTTGTCCTGCATAAATGTTTAGTGGAAATCGTGATAATGTAACGTGAAACTAGAACCATTATTATTTTACTCATTCACCATTGGGATCTCTTAATCAACTTTAAAAACAAAACATAAAGCATAATAGAAAAGAGAACAGGAATGAGAGCAAAAAATAGAAATAAAAAATAGAAATCCTTTTTTTTTTTAAACAAACAACTGCATAGATGACAGAGGTATTCCCTACTCTTTCCTTATGAGGTGAAACGCAGGTCTGCTGCCGCTCTAGATTCATGGCCCTCGTGCTGGCGGCTGTTTTGAAGCCAGTTAAAGTGTCAGTAGACTGTTAACACAGATCATAAACAGAGCTGTAAACAGTGCAGAAACACTGACACATACCATGTGCACTGCTCGGCACGACCGTTTCTCCTGACATGTATTCTCTTAAACACCGTTGCCCGGGTATAGGCTCTGAATTGATGACCTCCGCTTAGGGTGGAGGGCAAGTGTTTGGGCTGGATTCTTAGCCAAACCAAACATACAGTGAAGACAAAAAGGAAATGAGCAGAGAAAGATAGAGAGAGAAGGGCTTGTTCAAATGTGGTACAGTTCTAGTGTGACGTTTTAAAAAAAAACATAATACTCTGGCACAGTTCATAATGCAACTATGATTCAATTAAACCCCATGTTTAGTTGAAATTCTGTTTATTTATTTTAACATTTGGGGTCTCAAGAGCCCGGGTACAGTGCTGTTATTTTGTAAAAAATAATAATATTACTTTTGAAATTTGGAAATACATTTTTAAAAAATGAGGTAAAAAAACTGGAAGGGTGTAGCCTACATGTACAGTGTTTATGTATTATATCTACAATATCAGTTCCATATAATATTTTTCAGACTTACGGTAGTTCTATAAACTAATTGTAAGTGAATATTGAGCACAACATATAGCCAGTTAATTTTGCTTGACAAATGAAAATAGTTCCAAAAGCAATATTTCATAACTGACGGCCTCTATGGAATGCTGCAAGCACAGACAACAGAAATATCAGCACTTTTTTGAAACATAGCATGTCCACTGAAACTAGAGGACCAAACGAACTGCTTATAATGTTTGTATGTATAGATTAAGTTCAATTTAGAAGTAGTTGTAGAACAGCGCAGAGCTGGCAGCGTTACAGCATTGCCCGCAGACTACTTCCTCTCGGTGCAGAAACAACATCAATGAAAAAACAGATCCGCATCTCTCTCGCTCCTTGTTTCTGGGTTACCACCTGAGGTGCGACCCCTGGCACTTGAGGTTCGATGAGTCCGGTAGGTCTGTCGACAGGACCACCAGTGGTGAGCATGAGCGCATCGTCCCCGAGGCAGCAGTTCCCGCGGCAACCGCCTCTCTGTGATTAATGGCTGTATGAAATTACGTGTGTTTAACTATACACTTTGTCCCGGACCCCCTCACACACCCCAGCAGAGCTTTTGCCCTACCTCAGAGGAAAGTTATGAAGCATGTTCTGAAGGATGTAGTAGTGTAAATATACTACAGGATTTAAGGTGAACACTAACTAATGACAGGTTTTATAAGGTGCTCTGGCAAATATTGAGATAGCGCAGGGGAGACTGGAAGATGTCGGCACTGTGCACGTTTGATAAATTAGATAACTCTATTTGCATTTCTACAGAGGTAAGGAGCCAAAAGCCTGCTGACCCTCTTTTGTGAGATGGTGAGTCTTGGTTTGAGGTAAACCGAGCTCTTCTTGCCTCATTTAAAGCGAATTTGTCTTTATTTACCCAAACTGTGGTACTTGAACATGACCATGTTTTGATTCGTAACTGTTCGTGGTTTGGATCTGCAGAGGCTTGTTCAAGATTCAACTATACACAGAGCCATGGCTTTAGGGTATTGACTTAGATTAATACTCGACACTATGAATGTATGTACTGGCATCAGAATGCTAAAACAAGGTTGATGGGTTAGTTTAGATAAGATTTAAGAAAATCCCAGCAAACAGAAAGAATCTGTTTTTTGGACAAAGTATTCAGGCCAATACTACATAAAATACCAACACAGGCTTTGGAAAAACCTGCCTGTGGCAACATTTTTGAAAAATGATATTATTACATTGCTTTTTGCATGTTCCGTGACAATTTCAAAGAGAAATGTCCAGTTAGAGGCACTAAAAGCTTGTTCAGTTTAATCCGACTTTATCCGTGAATCTGGAAACATTTTATTATGCTGGTTGTGGTACATATCGTGGCAGTTTGGGAATGACATGTCCAGTGAATAGTACTAGAAGGTTTGAAAATAATGTACCACATACCTAACCTAAACCTAACTGAGTGTAAACAAAAACAAATGTGAGATTTTTGTTTTGTTTAGTTTTTTGCCATTTTAGCATGCTTCCACAAGTCTTTTTTCACAGGACTTGCACTCACTCCACATTGCAAGTACAATGCTGTATTAGGTGAGCTACTGAGCAAGTTTACTACATCAGAAAATACATACATATGGAGCTTGTAATGTGGTGCAAATAGGAAAATCTTTATATTAAGTATTTATAAATCGATAATCTGCCTTCTGTGATCACAATTTGTTGTTGTTTTACTGCCACTAGTGATCATTTTAGCTGGAAACTTAAAATACAATAAAGTATACAAATATATAGGTATTCGATATGGCGATTTTTTATGAATTTCAATAGATGTATTTTTAGGAATGTTAATGAGCACAATTTAATAACGAAATAACCAGACTGCCAGTTAAAGAGGGGAGGTTTGCCAGGTCATCTGAATTAACCAGACTTGATCCTACTTAATCCAGGATTCCCAAAGTCTGTGAAAAAGGCCAAAAGTGCATCTGCCCCCTGACCTCCTTGAACACCAGGCTGTGAGAAAGTAATAGGAAATATCCAGGGATGTGGTAATGAGTTTGCCATGTACAGTACAAACACAAACATGGTGGTGGAAGTATGGTGCAAATATTGGACTTTGCTTTCAAAGCATGTGTATGATGATCCTAAATAAGAATATAGAATATTTCCCTGGAAAAATGCTATATTGCACTGAATTGCAAATCAATGAGCGCATGGACTTGCATGGACCTACTCAAAATAATGTGCAAAAACACCATTAAATGCATGGTGAGACAGAATGCCGTTAAAGAAAATGCTCTATATTTCATTCATAATGAATGTCCATGCTATTGAGCAGCTGGAAAGGTCCTATAAAAAGTGCAGCCATGACTATCTTACTATTTCCTGGTTTCTGCCTGTATTTATGTGTTCAACTCAAAAAAGATTAATTTACATAATCAATAATAGATTCATTTTGTTGAGCTCATTTACTTAAATGAATTCATGGATCAAGGTCTATTCTCATTCAATTTTAATTCCAGAAAAAGGTTTTCATGCACTATAGAATTTAGGATTGGATTGGAATGGAAATGATTGGAATATTTCTAATGATATTCTGAATAACACAAAAAAAAAAACATTTAGCTATTGTGTTCTGCTTGCTCTGCATATTTTGCTATATTTTTATTAATTTAAGCATTCATTTTCATGATGGACTGCTCTTATGGACTGTTACTGTTGCCATCTGTATATTGATTTATGTAAAAATAAAAATTGCAACTGGGCGTTATCTCGTACGGTTATGCACAGATAAAAATACATTTTCAGTTACAGTGGATATTTAAAATAAGGTGTCTTTGCCTCATATCAAAATACTAAGTTATGACTCATATGAATATTAGTACTGTCTGTTCCCATAAACATTTATTGATTTTTAGGTTAGTTCAAGGTTAATTGAACACTTCATCTAAACAATATTTTAGATAATATTATATATATATATATATATATATATATATATATATATATATATATATATATATATATATATATATATATATATTTATTTATTTATTTAGCTAAATTACATAAAATATATTAGCAAAATATTAGCAAAATATAAATGAGCAAATTGATTTAATGTCGTTTGTAAATTGAAATGTAACTAACTGCTATTTCAGCTGCCTGAATTGCCTTCAGCTTCCAGCTTGAACAATAGTTCCAAAGTAACTTTCCCAACACCGTTCTAAATATACAACATAATGTTTGATGAAATGGAGAAATGTGAGAAGGAATCTGACGTGGGGTGATAAACTCACTTTTGCTCAAGCACAACCACTTATATTATTGTTCTTCATTAAAATGTGGAAAAGCAAATAAACCAAGACCAATCATTTTTTTATTTATTTTTTGCTGATAAGGAAATTGAGGTTCAAATCACTTAAGTATGTTTGTGTTATGACATGATACTCCAAGGTACTATTTCTGGCTGGAAATGAAATTGTGAAGAGGTCATTCTCAACTGCTGATTATTGTTTTTTTTTAAAGACCACCATGCATTGCTTGCAGTGAAAAAATAGGACAGTGGTTAGACAAGGCCAGAGCAGTCATGCTTTTCCTACCAGACTATGGGGCTCCTGACACAGGCAGCTGCCAATCACAGAAGATATCTCTGGGCACCCAGTTCAGTTCATCTTAGCTTTTCCAGATATTTTCACTGAGGCTCCATATGTTATGCTGTCCGGTGGACAGGGCTCTGGCTTGGGATAAAAGACATGTTTTGGATGATCAATCCGATGGCCCTTTTTATTTATTTCCTCCTGTGTTAAGGGCTGGAGGGAGTCCAGCAGCAGGAGAGAGTGTCTAACCGTAAGCTCAACGAGACTGCTTCAAACATTCCTCTGAATTTTTATTAGCTGATATGTGTAACGGGTAGGTTACAACACACTGCAACATAAAACATTATTTTAGCCTCTATAGATGGAATGTAGATATGTTTCAAGGTGACTTTGGTGTGGAACTGAGTCTGCTTCATGTCAGAATTTGGTTCATTTGTTTGTTTTGCATGTAAATTGTAGTGGTTAATCCAAAGTGAGACCAGTACTTAGAGAATTATTCTGGGTTTAGTACAAGTTAAGATCAAATGGAAGCGGAAAAAAAAAAAGTATTGACTTCTCTTGATTTCTTTGAAGAATGCCAAAATATAGTTGAATGGGACCTAGACGCAGTGTTGGGTAAGTTACTCTAAAAAAAGTACTTAATTACTAGCTTCTAATTACATCTTCAACAGTGAATAGAAGATGTAATTAGATTACTCTACTAATTACTCTCTATAAAAAGTGTTGAATTATATATTACAAATTACTTTATAAATCCCATATCAACCTCGACCAGTTGAACAATACAAAGATAGACACGAAACTTCCAAAGACTTCCAAAAAAACAACTTACAACTGCATAAATTATTCTTGAACTGACCAAAGTGTGTAAAAGGGAGAAGGTTACATTAAAAACATACATTTTAAAATTAAATATTGATGTTAAATCCACTATTGTTATATATACCCGCTCCGAGCAGGATTCAAACCCTAAACCTTACTCCCATTCGGGTCACGGCACCAATAACATCTCCTACTCGACCCGCCCCGAGTGGGATTCGAACCAGTGTCTCTGGCATTGGAGGCGGGCGCGCTAACAATGATGCTAAATACCACAGTCTCTAACGTTAGTTCCGTTACATATATACATCAGAAGTAACTGTAATTCAATTATAGAAAAATTAAGAGTTATCCCTTACTTTACTTTTTCAAGGGAAAAGTAATTAAATTAAAGGAATTAGATTACTAAGTAATTAATTACATTAATTACACTGTGTAAATACTCATTTTTGAAAATTGTTTGCTAACCTTATCTGTGTAAAGTTATATTCAAAATACAACTTAATTACACTAAAATGACCACCAAAAAAAAAAAAAAAACTTTACAGTTTAAATAATATGCCCACAGAGGACTTGTTGTAAGTGCTTATATATTATTTATATATAAGTCTTTTTATTGTTAAATAAAACTATAAAACAATCAATGGTTTTCATTAAATAAAAATAAAGCTGAAATAAAATATGAATATTAGATGAAGAAAGATTTGTTGCCCTGGAAAATAACTAAAATAAAATAATTTAAAGTTGTTAAAATTTACTTAAACTAAAACCGAAATAAAAATATATTAAAACTAAAATATAATTTATTATATTATATACTAAAATATAATTTATAATATATATATATATAAATAAACAAATGAAAATAGAAAATAGAAAAATAAAAAGCTAATTCAAAATATCAATAAATACTATAATAGTATAGAAATAAAAAAACAACAACAACTAGTTCTCAGGTGGTAGTCATGTTGATAAAGTGTGCCATGTTCAATCAAATTAACAAACTCTATAAAACCAGCAACTCTTTAGGAAATGACCTCTACGGTATCTATTTTCCTTGCGGTCAGGTTTGGTAGAGATGTTTACTTCCCGGGGCACAGATGCATTTTGAGAGTGTGATAAGGATCAGCGCGCCTGCCGCTTTTCACAGCTCCCTGACCCTGCCGCGCTGCCTCCTCCCTGATCTCCCTTTCCCTGCAATCCTCCTGCGGCCTCACGGTAACCGTTTATTTATCTGAGAAAGTGAGCTCTGTTTCCACAGGATAGCCCTGGCTGAGATACAGTATCTGGTTTCTATAGTGATGGGTGGGAAATAGAGAGATCGCTGAGCCCCAAAAACAAACAGAGTGAGGACTAAAAAGAAGAGTGGAGTTAGATTAAAGGAGAATGGTAACAGCAGCCGTGTTTGCAGGTTTTGATGGGCCTGGTGCAGACAGTTGGTCGGAAATTGCACCTCAGCTTTATTTTTCTTGGTCACCCTAACTGGACACACATATTGATATGTCACACTTATGAACTTTTATTATGCCTACAGAGATTTTTATCGTACTAGACATTGAGTAAATCCAATGCTTACATCTGTTCTGTCCATTGGACCGGATTTCTTTAATTTACATCTTTTGTGTTTGTTTCTGTTATAAATGTGTTAGTATGATAAGAGTAAGAAATTTAAACTTCAGGTGACTCCTTCTATTTCAGTAAAGTAAAAAAATAATCAAATGTTTGCTCTGACCTTATGTGTTTTCCCCCCAGTTATCTAACCTTTAATCACTGATCAAAAATGTATTTTCCACCAGAATCTTCTGAACACACACAGTTGAAGCATTTACTGAACTTTTACTAAGCATTTACTATTGACATTGCAGATCCACATCTTCACTTGATAAGAATAAAGTATTATTTCAAGTACTTCTTTAAAGTATGACAAAAGATGATTAAAACTTAGTTATTTAACCTTAAAGTAAAACTTTATTCTAAAGGTTTATTTAAAAAACACTTTATAATATAGCGTTATCATAAAGTGTACTTAAGTGTGTAAAAAAAACATATTCATGAAAGTGCACTCTCATTAAGTACACTTAAGAGGCCTTTTATTTCATTCATATATTATCAGCAAGTTTATTTTTATTTGAATTAAACTACAAGTGCACATTCAATATAATTAAGCACACTTCATTTTTACAAGGGGAGTTATGATGCACAAGAGGTAAAGGAATTTAGTCTGTGTGAGTTCTTGAAGTTTTAATATATTCCATCTTGTGTGTTTACTGTTAATGTTGTCTATTTGATTTTTGCATGATGCATTACATTTAAGCGAAACAAAAATCTCTGACAAAATTAGACCACTGATGTAATATGATTTTCCTAAAAAACACTATGCGTGGCATTAACTGTGAACATCACGAATCGTGCGGTATATCTGAAGTGACGTTATCTCATCCCTCTCTTGCTTATCTACAGCACAGGAGACTAACAGAGCTTACCTACAGAGATAGCAGAGCTTACCTTTGACCTCATTCGTGTCTGGACTAATGAAGTAATAGATGTAGGAAACTGAATCAAGAAACACAACTGAAACCATTGATGTTTTTGTGAAACTTTTTGTTGTTCCTGAACATCATTTCATTTTAGGTAGCTCACATTGCTTAAGGCTACCTTTTTTTCCCAGTGGGTGTCTGTTCAAGATACATTAAAATCTCATTAAGCCTTGTGGTGCAGTAATTATAATTTAATGGCAGTTACAGTGTCACCGCCTGCACCTTCTGCCATTATCAGCGAGAGGCATCTGCATTTACCCAATCCTTTGCCAGACAATGAAACCTGCACCTGCCTCTGCAGCTCACAGTTTGGCTTTGCTAATGGCTCTCGGCAGGTGGATATCTGGACAGAATGTGTCTAGTATTTCTAAGTTTGACAACAGGTGGAAAGAAGTTATTTTTCCCCCTTAAGTTATTATAAGTATTTCAAGGTAACAGAGCAAGTGGTTTTCCACCATATATACTGCAATGCCAGTTGGAACTGGGACAGTATAATGGGCATTTTATTGTGGTAATTACAGTTATGGAGCCTTTACAGAAACAATAACTAAATTCAATCATTGTCTGAAGTCATTTAAGTGGAACAAACCAGCTGATGAAATATGTTTCAATTTCTGACTTTCGCGATTGTTATTGTTGGATAAACTAATTTCCCCAAAAGAAAGTAATTACGATCATATTCACATTTGCCAGGCTCCCAATTTTCCCCAGTTAAATACACTTGGACCCTTCAGATAATGATGTGTAATTGTGGAATGTCATTGTGCCGCAGGAACGATAAGGGTTGAAGCAGGTTATAGGGCACATTGTTTATCAATTACCGAAGATTACCATGGAAAATTACCCTTGTTAGACTTATAAAATATGTGATAAAAATGATTTAATAGCTATGTGATTTGGTTTGACCATCTGTCTTGTGGAAGATCTCTTGAGGGGAACGCGTGGCCGGTGGCCACAGAGGTGCTTTCTTCACACGCAATTAGGCGCTCTGAAGGCTCATGCTGAGCGTCTGATTACTTTAACATGGTGAAAAACGCTGATTACACCACAATGAGCTTTTCAAGAAGGCCGCTAAGTGATTCTGGAGTCGTAGGGAGAGAATGGCGTCATCCAAAAATGGCGGAGGAGTGAGGACAACGGTTAGAAAAAGAACAATAAACATGTCATAGCAGGATGAATCGGCAACCTGGGCTTTAGATTTACAGTTTTAGGGGCTTCCTGTCTGCTCCCCGCTCACACTGGGAGAGACGGTGTGCCGAACATGTGGCAGGGAGGAGAAAAAACACAACCCGCTGTTGATGAAGGTTTGGACAACCGCCCGATCGCGGGTTTAGTAGCACTTCTGAGAACAATGGAAATGGATGGAAGACAAGTTAGTCTCATTATATTTGTATTCTGGCTGTGATATGTTTCTACTATCCTGGGCATTGCACTGAGACCTCAGCGGGTGTGTGTATGTGTGGTCTGTGTGTTCATTTATCATCTTTAGATGGAAATTTGACCTTATTTTTTATAAATCAACTGGAGCTAGAGACCATACAAATCAAATATTTCCTAATTAACATTGATGAATGAACACTTTATAAGCATGTTTAGAAAAAAGTGGATTTTCATACACATGGCTATACACTGCTTAACAAGGCTGGCTACAGTGCAGAGTTTACATAGCAATATTTGTATTTTGCCTGTCGGTTTGTGGTAATATCTCCCATGAGACTCCTTCTACTAATTAGCAGCCTGTTAAAACACTTACACAGGTCAATGCACTGAGAGGGCTGAGCCTTGAAAAATGTTTGAAGTGCTCCCCCTCTCACTGGCTGATGGACACAGGGGTCATTTCCAGGCAATCTGTTCCGATCGGCCAACAGACTTCCCATGGTCTTTCCAGCCCTTCATACCCTTTCTTTCCCCTGTTCCACTGCAGTCCCTCCTTGCCCAACTGAAGTCATTTTCATGCTCTATAAATTTTATTGAAAAATCTGGTGCAGTGGAGTTGTGTTCCAATAAAACAGCGTGAAAGCTTGTTAATGTTGAGCGAGGACGGTAAATCGGAGAGGTGACACGCGCTAATGACATCTGCTCCATAAGGTCTGATCTCCCTGAGACCTTCCCACCACATTGGTGTGAATGAACTTTGAGAATGTAAGTGTGTGGGGGGTAAATGAAAAAGAGAGGCTTAAAGTCCTCACACCTGATGTGATGGCCAAATTGTTGCTGCTAATGAGGCTAATAGAGAGAGAAAAGGACAGATAGTCAGTCACATGAAAGGTAATCGCACTGAATGGACCCAGAAGTAGAAGTTGTCAACGATTGGTAAACATCTATAGTGTAAACTACAAGAAATATAATTTTGGCATTCCTATTTGCCCCAACAGCAAAAGAAAACAAATTCAATATAGTGTTTCAATGACTTTGCAAAGGAGGAAAAAAATAAATATTGAGAGATGCATAATGTGTCAGAAGGTAGAAAGATGTTCATTTTGCTGCCACTCCCTCTGCCGTTGTATTAGAAACACTCATGCAGCAGCGTTTACCAGTTTTTTTTTTTATAATTAAGTAGGGGGTATAATTAAGTATAAGTAATACAACACAAAGTATAGTGTAATAGATGTACATATTTTTTTTTTAATGAAAATTTAAAAACTCGATTTGTAAACGCGTTATTTTTAACCTGACATTAATATTTAAATTCAGCACGAAAGGACTCTTTTCTTCCCTATTGTGATGTATATCCCAATGAAGTGGCTTCTCAAACCAGAAGAAAATGTAGAAAAGGATTTTGTCCATTGGTGTGCATGGATGAATCTTTTATAATAAATACTGCAGTATTCCATAAACAATAGGAATTGTCCGTTTTGATTTCATGATGACCTAAGGTTTTTTAAATTTGTAAAGACATTGTAATAATCAGATGTGGTCCAAGCATTATCAATGAAGACCATCCCTTTTTGTGCTAAACACATTCATATGAGATTTCTTGGCCGTAAAGATACCGTAAACGCTTAACTAAAAAGTGCCAATACCAATCGTGGTATCCCAGAAGCCATTTCCCGAAAGCCATTTACAGAAAACGCCTGAGTTATTTGAGTTTTAGGGAACTAGCGCTGCAATGCAAATACCACAGCAGGTGGTAAACTGGATGTAGACTGTGGAGTAGAGTTGCTGCCTAAGACAACAGCCGACTTCTCATACAAGGGCTTTCATTTCTTGGGCGTCATCTGTCTTAAAAACTTTGCGAATCATCCTTGAATCCGGAGGGTGTGGAAACATAACCGATCCGATTCCTCCTCCACAGCATTTGGATTGAGTCACCACTGTTTTTGGGGATGGACTTTCCTTTCTGTAGTGTAAGAGCCTCTGTCTCAAAGTGCCTATATGGTATAGCAGTTTGGAAAAAAGGAAGTTGGTTTAGTGTGTGTGGATACAGCTTGCATTATGTGTCAGTAGCTTCCAGTAGTTTCCATTCAAGTGGCAAATTTAATTTATGTGAAAAATCTGAATATCCCCTAGTGAAAAATAAATATATCAAAATGCATGTGAAATACATTTATTTTATATTAAAGGAGAACTCCGGTCAATTTTAACATTGAGCTCATTTTTTTGTAAATTTGGATTGCTGTCAGTACAGAGAACAACGGCAAAAATCGGTGTTGCCTACACCGTGTTATCCTCTTTTTAAAATTTGCACCCTGTTGACTTCAATGGGGCAATATTTAAACCTGCTTTTAGCCTCTTAACATCCTTGATGTGTCATTACAAGTGCACAGGTCATGTGAGTGATTCCTTCAGAGTCAACACGAGTGAATCTGACTGCAGTAGATGTGAAAGAAATGGATAAAAATGATGTTATTTAAGCCAGCGCACATACCTGTATTTACATCCTGTTTTCGGTTGAAGTCCAAAGTAGTCGATTGTCGAGTTCACGTGCATAGGTTTATCACCGATTTTTGTTGTTGTTCTCTGTATTGACAGCACTCCAAATTGACAAAAAAATGAGCTCAATGTTAAAATTGACCGGAGTTCTCCTTTAAGCATACTACAAATACATTTACATATTTAGGTGCTTAATATAAAGAAGAAAGAAAGAAAGAAAGGATTTGTTAATGGATTTGTAGTATACTTAATATGAAATAAATGTATTTTAAATACATTTTGGTATAGGTTTTTTCACTAGGGAATAGCCTACCATGTGTTCAAGAATTTTTTTTGCCACTTCCAGGGAAAATAGAAAAATCTAAATGGAAATTGTAGAAACTTTAAAATGAACAAATTAAGGTTTAGAACAAACAAACAAACACTCTGACAAACTTCATGTTTGCTAGCTATTGGTGGCAGTTGCCATATGTCTGTTGGTGATTTTTTGATGATAGGCTTTGGCACTGGCATTTCAGAATGTCCAGAGCATCATACATCATTTAGTGCGGCCCAGATCTCGTGTTGCAGAGCATGTTCTTGCAGACCGTGGTGGTTTTGCTGGCATACCATGTTGATCTTCTGATAAGATTTCATTCTGAGAGGTTTAGAGGAATACTACCGCCAGGCCACGGAACTGACCCTCCATGCCCCAAGTAGATGGCCTGTGTTATTGGCCGCTCCACGCTGGAAATGGTCACTGTGGGAGGTGTCTGTGGTTAACCTCTAAAGATTGTTTGGAAGAGACTTGACACCAGTGACCACAGGGTGTTGAGGGTGCACTCCATGGGTGGGAATGTTTCACAACACAAAAAGTCAAGTGTCCATTCTCTTCTGATGCCCTCATGAGATAGTTTCACCACCCTGCCACTTCAGTGTTTCAGGGAGCAGCAGTCTCCAGTGGCCGTTTTCACCTGTCTCCAACCAGCAATGTTGCTGGAGTGTGGCACCCGTCCCCTCATACAGAGGGTATTGGGACATTATACTGTAGGTTGTTAGCGCAGTCAGCCCCCCTAGACAGTGTAGGCCTCTCCCCTCACAACTAGTCCCTCCAGTCAATATGTTCAGTTTTTCCTTGGCAGTAAGCGGTTTCAGGGCACCGAATGGACCATTTCCTCCTCAGGAGAACGCGTGGCATCGTGGTAACTTCTGCCAGTTGTTTCTTTGTGGAATGAGGTTATATGACTCACTTCGGCAGGTTTGCTTTGGTGGCAAAGCACACCAGTATAGAGTCGTCCTCTCTGCCTGACCTTATCACCTCAAAACTCGACATCAAGATGCCGTTCTCACTCATTTAAGGTGTTTAGGGTTAGCCAGGACTGAGTTCTAAAAGCCATCCTAAAAGCTAGAGCTCTCTCCATGAGGAAACTTTAAGCCTTAAGGTGGCGTCTCTTGTATCATGGTGTGCTCCAGTCCACTGCCCTGTTGGGCCCTTTGAGTCCTTGGAGTCAGCCTCCTAGAAGTTTCTGACTCTCAACTTGGCTCTGTCTCTGGCATTACTTTGCTTAAAAGGTTAAGAGATTTGCAGGCCCTCTCAGTTGTCTGTTGCTTAGATTGTGCCCTTGGACTGGTCAAAATAGCCGCGTTTCCACTGTCGGGCCAGGGCTGGATCGGGGCTTACTCGAGGCCAACGGCCAGGATTTCTGGCCCGTCGAATACCTTGGGCCAAAGCGGGCCAGCTCGGGCTAGAGGAGTGGTTACCAACAGAAGAGGAGTTTACCAGCGCCGGATGATTCTGTCAGCATTAAAGACTTAAAAATAAAATAATTTAACTCGCGTTCATGTTTGAATGCCTTCTGTTTGTGATGCAAAAGACTATGCGCGCTAACCGTTACCATAGTAAACATAGTAAACGCTTGAAGATACGCATATAAAAAAAAACATAGCGAATGCTTGAAGAAATCAGACCAATCTTAAAGGCTATGACAGTCATGTTTTTATTTTATCTGTCATAGCCTACGTCTCGTCTCTTTAAACCGGACTATCATAAAATAAAGTAATTTTTTTTTTTTCGGGAGCTTCCTCTGTTTCTCTGACTGAAATATCTGTATGGGAGTCGAGAGATTGCTAAAGCTCCTCAGGTCGTGGCATAAAGTTGTAGAAATTATCATTTTTTTCTAAATGTGATGTAAATATGATAAAGAAACAGACGCGACTGAAAAAGTAAGTGTGTCCTCTTTCTTTTGTGAAATAGACCTAACGGTAATTTATTTCTGAGTGACTAATGTGCAATTTTGACATAAATTAATTCATTATTATCAATGTATCACTTTTTATTGTAAATCTGTGGTAAAACATCGATGCTTGGGTTTTTAATATTCAAGTAAACAAATAAAAAAAAATGCTAGCAAACGGCCGCTTTTATCGTGTTTGTTTTCAACGCTGTTTCCAGTGATTTCTGATTAGTTTTCTGATAAAACTTCCATTTGTTGGTGAAAGGATGGGTTAGTGTGACGTTGTTCCAGAGAGGCGTGTTACGGGCGTGTTTTAGTGAAGCGCTGTGGAGCTTCTGGCCCGACAGTGGAAACGCGGCTAATGATATTGCACCTGAGGTCTGGTAATATTCCGAACATGCCTTTCTCGATTGTTCATCCGGTCGTTCTTCAAGCCTTCTTCCCTCTGCCATTTGACTTGTGGAGCAGTATGGGGGAACATGAATAGGGTTCAACAGTTTGGAAATGTATTCAATAGATTCAGTATGGCGGCGTGGATATTATGTTCCTATAGCGTCAATAAGACACAGCGTCACATTGCAATACTTTAAGCACGCCTGTGCGGCTTCTTCAGACAATTAGAATCTGGAGATTCTGTGACGTAGGTGCTCTTTTATGGTCTTTGTGGTCCTGAACCTCCATAGTCCAATAGGATTGAAGAGATTTCACACATGCTTCAGACACTGTTTCAGAGTGAAAGTGTTCCCAAAGCCTCAACACAATGGCGCAGCATCTCGTTTCCATCTCCGGGTTACATGTAACTCTGAGATGTTTTACTATATATGGAAGTCTTTTTACTATATATTGAAAGAGATTGCCTGCAGTTGTTACATTAAATAGCTATATATATTTAACACTTATATACATTTGCATATGTTTTATGCAATAAAATAAATAAATAAAAAAACGCTTGTTTTTCTTACGTTTTCTTACTTTGTTTGTTTGAGACATCCCAAAACAATTCCAAAGCATATTTAGGCCTGTGATTTGGCATACAGTATTAATAAGAAATAACAGAAATACAATCTGACTCAGGAGGTCTTTCCCTGGCCTGAGGGGAAAGAATTATCACTGTTGTTTTCTAACATGGTTATTTTCTCATAAAACTGCCACACCAACAGCTCTGCAACATTATCAATGACTTCAGTGACTAATTTGACAAGATAATGTCTTCATAAAGAGTTCCCCTTTTCTCTTCTCTGAGTGCCAAGGTAGCGACATATGACATGCTATAGCTCAGATTGCCAACATTCCAAATGAATGTGATATCTGTGACAAGGAGTTGAGCAATCACTTAGTTTCACAGAACTAAGCTCAAACAGACACTGAGCCTTAATGCCTGGTGCCTTTTGACACCACTCCATTTTGGCTCACAGTGTTTGCAGGTTCTCAGTCGGCAGGTTTTACTCAATGGACTATGGTACTATGGTACCTACACAAGAACCGTTTCAGAGAGAAGCATAAATATATTGTTGTTGGCAATATAACACGACTGATGCGAAGTTGATTTGTTTAATGCCTCAGATCTTGTGATGAATTGCCTAGTCTTGTTGCTCATGATCGTAGCTCAAGAAGAATTTTACGATGTTTAAAGCAATGAACCAAGACAGACAAGGTAATAAAATAAATTTACTTTTAACATAAGTCTTGGACGATGGAAACATGTTCAGTGTAACACTTCATCCATTAGCATCCAAACTAACTGCTTTCATGGCAAATAATGATTCAGATTCTGCAATTTCATTTAGCACATGTGCAGTGAAATGACAGTATTGTTGTGTAAACTCTGCTTTCTGTGCTGCCGTAGCCCGAAAGCTGGATCTTTTCTCATCTTTATGTGTCTGGATTTGCTCAGTCTGGGGAATCTACATAAATCCCAGAAGGCTTTCACCAAGCTGGGATGAATAGAGGTGGCCGCTTTATTCTGCTTCTGTAAAATTCTCACAATGTGAATCACACAATACAGACATCCTCAAAAGTTCATTCAAGGCAAAGAAACAAAATGAAATATTCTCTTGTGTTTATCTCTTTTGTTTATGCCTTGCTGTTCATTCTCTTTTTCCCTTTTTTGTCCTTGCAGGATTTTATCTCTCCTTGTCATTGTCTTCTTTCTTTCTCTTCCTCCACACACACACTTATTGATGCAAAGTCATACAAAATGCCTCCGTTAGCCAGGAAATACATGCACCAACATTGACACACTACCTTTTGACACACTATGTATTCCTACATCACAGCATGGAGTTGGATTATCTCTTCTGATGCAAGGGGTGTTGCACGGTTTGGAACAGCTGATCATCCCTAACGAGGGGGCAAGCTGGTCATTAAATGGGTGCTAATACTGGAAAGTGGAGGCCATTAAGTCTTCTTTGTTGTGGTTATAAAACCCTTAGGAGCCTCTTGACCTGAAACCCTTATTAGTTTCCAAGCATTCAGAGCCATCCTTCTTATCACACTGGCCCTACTTAACATCTTCATAACAAAAGAACAGATAGAAAGAAAGAGAAAGAGTGAGATAAAGATGGAGAGAACATTATGCATAAAGAACAAAAAGCCCCTGACACTTAGAGTACAGCAGAAACAGAAATATATATATATATATATATATATATATATATATATATATGTCATGCTGGAGCAGTTGAAAATGAAACACTGGATCACACTTTATATTTGGTGTCTTAAACTACTATACTAATATTAGTACAATGTACTTATTGTGTTGATGTTGTATTGAAAAACGCTTTTGCTGCTACTGAGGTGGGAATTGGGTAAAGTTACGGACATGTTTAGTGGTATGGGTAGGTTTAAGGGTGGGTTAAAAGGGAAGGGAAGGGAAGGGTCAACAGTGTAATTAGAGCTGTAATTACATAAATTAATTACAGATGTAAATGCATTCAGGTAATTATAATAATAATACAAGTATAATGTAAAAAACAACAACATGCAAGTGCATTGTACCAAATGATTGATACATAGTAATTAAACATAGGCCTACCTAACATAAAGTGGGACCCAACACTGACATCCGCGAATTTCAGAGGAAAGCTGTGTCTTTTTTCCTTCCTTGGTGTACTCGTTTAAGGCTAAGCCTGCATGAATGTGAGAAAAGAGCACCAAACAGGCAAAAGCTCACATGAGAAAAGGAGTGCCTTAGCATCACTGTAATTGGCTAATTATCCTGTCACAACTGTGCCACAAATCAACTTGTATGTGTCACACTGATAGAATTGTATAGACTAATTACAAAGTAAATAACTCACCCACTCGGATATAACCACTTTTGGTAATGTACACACTGAAATAACCCGAAATAGAATTAAAACATGAATTAAAAGTGCACCTCACACCCACAACCATATAATGTATAAAGCGATCACTCAAGAGATGCATTCCAGATCAAACTGGTCAAGTGTAAATGCATCTGGTTGTTGAAACTACACATGTATTTTACTCCTCCCAAAATGTTAAAAAATAAACATGTGAGAGCATGTAAATTGAACCATTTTAGAAAATCAGATTGTTATTGTAATGGTCACTTTGTGATTTTATGGTAATTTGAGGTCAAATGAGAACTGTGCAGTGTCAGTAATAGATTTGACAGGTGGGGAGAAGAGATAACTGCTCTACCGACTTTTGTACTCTTTCTTTTATTTCCTTTTATATTTGTGACCAGACTTGGATGTTTATTTGTATACTTTTTCTCACTCAATCCCCATGCATGCGGACGAGTGTGACGTTTAAGTAATTTTATTAAACCCGGGGAAAATACGCCATCTCTTGTCTCTCGTGCATCTTTTCCTCTGACACCACATATTGTTTTTCTCTCCCTGGGCAATAACATCCCAACTTTGCGTTACACTATCCGATCAGAAAGGACGCATGAAGTGACCAGGTGTAAACAGCCCCCTTGATTCAGTGCATCACAGATTTTCTGCTTCTGTTCAAGGACTCTTAATTTGAGTATTTTCAGGTCCTTTGTTGTCATAGTTATTGATTTAGTTTCCTTTGCTAGTTTGTTTCTATGGTTTCTGATTTGTTAATTGATTACGTTCACATGTGTCTTGTTTGGTTCGTCATTTAGCCTTGTGTGTGTATAGTCCTCAGTTTCAGTTCTGTTTTGTCTGTTCTGGTTGCGGTAATGGTTGCTTTCTGTTTCTCCAGCGTTTTCCTGTTATCCTGAGTATTTTGCTTCTTTTTTAAAGTTCTACCGCTGCAACTATAGATCCTCGTCTCCTAGCATTTGTTAACCATGCTGTGACACAGTGAGGTCCAAATAATATTTGTGACTTGAATACCCTGAGAACATTTAAACATTAGACATTTTTAGGTTAATATTATTCACTATACAATAGTCTAAAATAATAGGCAAACAAAAAGCTATTTAAAAAATACACTGTAAAAAGTGAATAGTTTTCTCAACTTAAAAAAATTACTTCAATTGGTAACACCTAAAGACATTAAAGGGATAGTTCAGGATTTTAGACCTGAATCTCTATAGCTTCCCCATAAGCAGTGTGGTGCATTGACCATGACTTACCCCCGACAGCGTCCTGTGAGCCGAGCTCCGGTCCAGTTTTGGTCAAGATGAAATTAGTCCGCCAAGTTTGCTGGGGTCACGGCAATAAAGCTTTTTTCTTCTCAAATCAATATGTGTTCAAAAGAGTGATATATTTGCAGCACAAAACCGCTGTCTATGGAGAGGTCAGACCTCGTAATGGCTTGGCACTATTTTCTTCCCCGTCATATCACTGCGCGCTGCCGCTACCTACAGCCAGCTGGGAGCCGCGCACGTGTCACTTTGTTTACAGCTCGTAAAGAGAACGATAACATGTCTGACTACAGCAGCGACGATGACAACATTGACTTCGACACACAGCCAAAAGGATATCTTTACGAACCTGAATACACAGATGACGAGTTACGCCAGATGGAGTTAGAAAGGACAGAAAGAGAGAGGATGGACAGAGAAGTTGAACAAGTTGAAGCTGGAGCTTGTACAAACTGATCGCTCTTGGTGAGTAGCTATGTTAGCTCGTTCGTGTAGCTGTTCTGAGCACGTAAACACTGCTGTAAACACTGCCGAACAACTGAAAAAGTGGTGTGCGCCTGCGCAGCTCGCAGCTGGCTGTAGGTAGCGGCAGCGCGCAGTGATATGACAGTGGAGAAAATAGTGCCAAGCCATTACGAGGTCTGACCTCTCCATAGACAACGTTTTAGTGACGCAAATATATCACTCTTTTGAACACATATTGATTTGAGAAGAAAAAAGCTTTATTGCCGTGACCCCAGCAAACTTGCCGGACTAATTTCATCTTGACCAAAACTGGACCGGAGCTCGGCTCACAGGACGCTGTCGGGGGTAAGTCATGGTCAATGCACCACACTGCTTATGGGGAAGCTATAGAGATTCATGTCTAAAATCCTGAACTATCCCTTTAAGTTTTCTCAACTTAAATTATCATGTTTTATCATGAAAAACGTGATAATTTAAGTTGAGAAAACTTAATTTCTTTAGGTGTTACCAACTGAAGTAATTTTTTTAAGTTGATCCAACTGTTCACTTTTTACAGTGTAAGTTACACAAAATATACATCAAAAATATACATTTATGTGACTTTTTCTTAACAAAATAATATAATCTATAATCCAAAATGATACTATTGATTTCTTGTTGATAAGTATAAGATAAAATGGAATATGATTTTTTATACAAACCTAGAGAGGGACGTTTCCTCATTTCAGCTCACCCACCACTCATCTTTCGGAGGTTGGAAGGTTTTGAGAAGGAAATATTTTAGGATGAAATGTGTGTGTTGATATGATATGTTAAGCCAGCGGCTGGAAGTGTATTAAAGCATATGTTTATTCGAAAGAGGGAGTCCCTCCAAAACCTCCAAAATCCACATATTCTTAAATTCATTGCCAAAACTGAGCATGTTTTATTACTAACCAACAGCAGTCAGGCAAAGCAGTGCTCTTGTGCTCCCATGTGGATGAATTTATAATTATGAAGAACCGGAGGTACATAAATCATAATCCCAGCATTCTGCAGCCAGTGATGAATAATGCAGCAGATATCATCCCAGGAGTTGGAATGACATTAAAAGGTTATGCTGTTTGGTTGTCAATAAAAATGTACACATTTGCAGTTTATTCCTTTAAATGTCAGTGTGTTACTGATCTGGGAGTTTATGTTGATAAACATATAGGCCGAACCCAATTAGAGCGATTTTTAAAGTTCATGCCATAATTTAAATATAAATATGTTGGTTTTTTTTTTCTTGGGGGCTTGGGGGGATGAAGGCTGCTCTTACAAAGCGAAGACAGGTTGTTGTGCGTGTTTGGGTGCATGCGCATGTGAGAGTTTTTGTCGTGTGGAGTGATTCTCTGTTTGACAGCGCTCACATTTGTGTTGAATTAGGACTCAAAGGGCTTGAGCGAGGTCCGTTTGACTCTGGGGTTCACATACAGGTGGAAACAAAAGCTTCAACGCTCTTCAGCTCTCTCAGCATGCTGGGTGGAGAAGAGAGGCACTGCCTGAAATGTGTGTCCTGTTAGAAATATACTGTTGACGTGTGGGACGTGATCCCCCCCGCTGTTATTCTCCAGTGTGTCCACACCAGTTCGTCTGATCAAAGACTCCAATGGTAACATGTTCTTTTCCTGGCTGCCTCAACTCCTCTAATCTTTTATTTGTTTATTTCATGCCAAGGTGATAGTTTGGAAATCCAACACTCGTTCACTCCGGGATTGGAGGAGAGGTGGTACCTCACTCTCTAAACATGTGATTTGTAAAGGTTTTCATTTTTTTTCGGGACTCATTAAAAGCATTCCAGATTTGAGTCATGATTTGGCTAATAGTTGTTTATATTTTTAAGAGGAATTTTTTATGTTTACATTTTCCTTCACAAAGGTGCAGACAGCTGTCTACATAAAGAATAAATAATCTCAGACAGGTATGTTTCTTGTCGACGAAATGACAGCGTGACTGACAAAATGTCAGGGTCTTGGGAAAACTCCAGTATTGCTTTTAATTCAACTTGATGTATTTTGAAAACATATATATTTTTGCACATGTTAGGTATTGTGTAATATGATTTTATAATTTTACATAATAATTTATGACTCAAAATTTCTGCCAATATAATTTAATGCAGATATTAGATAATAGCTACACTCATTTTCTGTGTATGTAAATTGAAACTGTTGGTAACACTTTATTTTACAGTGTCCTTGTTACATGTACTTACCATAGTAATAACAGTAAATTATGCATAATTATATGCAACTAACCCTCAACCAAACCCTAATCCTATAGTAAGTATGTAATTGTAATGTTACTCAGTACTTAAATATATAATTACACTTTAACAATGACACCTTAAAATACACTTTAACCAAACTGTTTTATGTATGAGACTTCTTCATACTTTGTTCTACTATGAAAGCACTATCTGTATCAACAGATACTCAGAGCTCGGCACTTTATTTTAGAGTGTCCTTGTTACATATGTTACATGTAGTTACTGTGGTAATAACTAGGCTATTAGTTATGCATGATTAAATGCAACTAACCCTAAACCAAACCCCAATTCTAACCCTATCCCTACAGTAAGTACATGTAGGCCTAGTCAATTATTACACAGTACTTAAATGCATAATTACACTGTAACACGGACACCTTAAAATAAATTGTAACTCAGATCTCCAACAGCCGCTTTAACTGAAGCAAACAGCAAGAGTATAGCATGCTGTTACAATCAGTGGTATGAAATCTGGAAAAGCAAGTCAAATTTGACAGGAGATTCCATTTGAGCACAAAGAGCACAGTGTATCTTTCATTGTTGTGTTCTCCAATAATAATGAAAACATTTTTTTTCCATTATGATTTGATTAAAAGTAAAACATTAATTAGTTTGAGAAAAACCACGATGTGAGTGAAGTGATCATTTCCCTATAAACAAGAATTCCAGAGAGTGTGAATCAGATAATTGGCTCCAGTGTGGTCTTAATATTTTCAATACGAGAGCCGCAAATCAAACCGACACAAACAAAGCGCTTAACTATCACCAAGCAGTGTGTCAACATCACATTCATATGGCAGTCAGCCAGAGAGCCTCCAAAGACAGGAACATATAGGAGACAGAAAATGAGAGACATCTGAAACTTTATTGATCCATGTGCTACTGTATGCATTAGTAGTAATGCTTACAGCAACGGTCTGTTCTGTTTATTGAACAATTATAGATGCAATCATATTGCAAAGTCATCAAAAGTCAACAAGGCACTTTATTTTAGCCTGTGCAACTATAATAAAGTGACTGCAAGTTTCATGTACCCTTCAAGGAATATAGTTTTCACAAAACTCTAAATTCTGTCACCATTTACACACGGGCATGTTGTTTCCGTGTATTATTTTCTGTATTTGATCAAACACAAAAGGAGAAAATTTGTTGGCACTCTGTTTCTCAAGCAAACCAACTATAATTTGTATAAATTAAATATAGCCCACAAGGTAAATATACAACTTTTTTTTTACAGTGCTTTTTACAGCATTTTTATGAAAAGCTGAAAAATCCTAATCTCAATATTTTTGCATTATTTTCCAATTCAAATATCTAAAACTCTAAAAAACAAAAAAGTTACTTCTTTGAACAAAATAAAAATCAATTGAAAAGAAGTGATCAGTAGAGTCTTCAAATGTTTCCCCTTTTTGTTTCTTTTTTAAAAAGAAAGTCATACAGGTTCAGAACAACATAAGGGCGATTAAAAAAGAAAGAAAGTTCGACTGACACTGCCAGAAGAAATATATGGCATGAAGTTTACAAGCTTCTACTTTATTGAATTTATTACTCTTAGTCTCTGCGACCAAACCACTGAATATCTTTGGCTGACCACAGAACCACCATGCTATAACGTTCATCATTGGCTCAGTGATGAAGAAATGCATATGTACTGTGGGGAAACTTTTTGATTTTAAGCCTTGAAATGACGCAACATCCGAAAAACGCATGTGCAGGCACACATAAACTCTTACATTCCACTTACACACACTCCATGTCATACAACCACCCAAGCACACTCCCCATGTTTAACTTCGCTGAAAGACGACCAAACCAAAACAAGGCTGATGTGGTGATATCCAATATTTTCTCATTAAGTCTTACGGGGCTCAGGGGCTAATCGCATTACTTAAAAGGGCACACACAGATTAAAACTAAACTAGCTATGGATGGGTCCTCTTCCATGTTTTTTTAAAAGGATAGCACCCCTCGGCATAACTCCTTCTCTGATGGGCCGGTGTTAGGTGTTGGTATTGAGTCTAGTTCGGGCTGGTGGTACCGACCCCCGGTACAGGAAAGATCTCACGCCCTGGAGTTCATGACATATGACTGGGGCTTTTTGACACTGAAGGTCAAGCCTCACACCTGAGATGGTGTCGGAGCAGACAGACATCACATGCCTGAGATGTTTCTCTTCTGAAGGATGTATGAGCTGTGAGTGGATTCTTTAGCTCTAAGTCACGGAATGCGGGTTTGTTTTTACCCCCATTTGATGTAGTGCACCACCATTTTGGTAACGCTTCACCAAGCGTGATGTTTCATTGATAAAAAAAAAAAAAAAACTGTTCTGCTTGCTTTTTAGTTTCTCTTTTTTACACCTATGTTTAAATTTACATCAGTTTTAACATCAAATGTATTCAAATACGAGGTGAAAAACGTCGAAATCTGATGCTTTCAACACACCTCACTCAAACTGCTGAATCAACAGCTGTAATCTCCGAATTATGTGCAAGAGGTGACGTCTTTTTATCTTCCCTCTGTCTGACAGGCTCAGAGAAAAAAAGGCCAATAGTGTTGAGTGCTGGACTAATATCCCTGATAACTGAGGGGAATTACCAATTGCCTCTAGTTTGACACTGTTTATACAGCACGCTTTTACACAGAGTGTAAGAGAGCGAGCATTAATCCCTGCTTACTTATTGGTATGTTCCATCTTTTCAGGAAGAGAAGAGAAGATTGCCCAAACTACTACTGATAAAGTGTGCGAGATTAACACATAAACGTTTGTTGAAGGTCAGGTTAACGAAAATACACTCATACCTAATAAACGGGGTGATACGCTGATAACTTCAACTAAATGCATCGGCGTGGAAAAAAAACATTAATCTACGTCAACTAATTCAAGCACTAACAGAGTGTTTGAGGAAATCCTCATGTTTGCAGAGGAAGGAAATGAGCGGGCGCTAGCAGAGAGGAGTCTGCTGGCTCTTTAAATTGTAATGTGAGGAAGTCATTATTGACAAATAAACGCAAAGAGTCCTACATTCCAAACAAATAAATACATGGGCAATAAGTATCGATTGGAGTTGACATAATGTGATTATGTGAGAAGAAAAGACCACTAAATGCTATAAGAGACATGGAACTAGCAAAATAGAAGAAAACTATACAGGGCAGGAATAATACAATTAAAGAAATTGGCAGAATTATAGGCTATTGTAGAAAATATGAAAAAAAAATTTAAAAGAGAAAAGTGATTCTTTTAATATTTTATTTTGAATTCATTCATCGACATACAATTTGTGTGTACTAAAAAACGTAATAATATATATATATATATATATATATATATATATACATATACATACTGTGTTTGTTAACATTAGTTAATGTATTAACTAACATGTTATACATTTGTTACGGTATTTATTAATCTTTGTTAATGTTAGTTAATAAAAATCCAGCTGTTCATTGTTTGTTCATGTTAGTTCACGGTGCATTAACTAATGTTAACAAATACATTTGATTTTAATAATGCAGTAGTAAATGTTTAAATTAATATTAACTAAGATTAATAAATGCTGTAAAAGTATTGTTAATTATTAGTTTGTGTTAACTAAAGGAGTTAAATAATGTTAATTAATGAAACCCTCTTGTAATGTGTTATCCAAAATTTATGTTGGTGAATCAATCTTCATTATCATTTTGATTTTAATATTTGTCCGAATATCAAACAAAATACAAATCGGCTGCAAATAAAAAGTGGGGGAAAAGTTCTAACAAATAACATCAAGCAAAGCAAAACCAAGATTCAAATTCTCTCTTCTAAGAACATTCTTAACGCGGTAACAAAACCAATTAGCTTCTCTCGAAAGCTATCACCTTACACTCTTTCCTCACGGCTGTACGTGTTTATCAACCTCTCTGAAAGCTAAGCCAAACTAAAGAGGGGAACGAGACAAAACGCATCTGGTTTGGCTTTCTCCTCAACCCAGTCAATCAGACGAGTCATCTCACGCGCTTATCTCTGCCCGGGGTTTATCGGCTAAGTGGATGTGTAGCTACAAGTGAGAATAGCTTGTTTTGTCGGCTTCACTGATGAGGGTTTTCATCCACTGCGAGTATTCTGCTTCCCCAGCCTGGCTGGACGTCCAGGTAATCTTTCATTCTGTTAAGACAGATGCTGATCCACTCTGTGGTTAGGAAGTACCACCATAGGGATGAGCTTTTCCTCCCACTTCCAAAAGCGTCTGTAATCTTCTTCCGTCATACAGGGCAACATTTAAATTATGATCATGCTTTCAAGGCAGATGACATGACTAGATTAGTGAGTCTGAAAGCACTTCAAAGGTACGGGAACAAGGTGTGAGAGTGGGTGTCAGAGGGCAGAATGAATGAAAGAAGGGCAAAATTAGCAAATCTGAAGCGGATGAAGGGAAACAAAATTAGTCTGACAGTGAGTTGATTGTGGGGGGGGGGGGGGGGGGGGACATAATGCACAGCCGCTTTGTATTCGCTCCCATTGAGAGGCAGCCACCCTGAATCCTGCATGCCTGTAAAAGAGCAGGTGCGAGCCGAGCGAATGCTTCGTGTTTTCATACGGACAGGGTCGTATCACAACAATCACAGTCTCTAAAATGAGGAAACCAGATGAGGTAGAGCATTGAAACAGCTTTCCCCAGCTGCCCTATGTGTGTTGAGGCTGTTTTTTCATCACTGAGGGCAAGAGGAAACGACGGGTGCCAAATACTACCAATAGCCTCGCATGTTGACAGTGCAATTTCCTTTCAGCTCTTTTAGGTGCATGGTGATGCTACAACAGTGTTCTCCAGCTGTTATCCTCATAGAAAATTTAAATAAATCTCTTATAATATAATAAAATAATAACCTAATTAAATTGATAACTCTAAACTATTAGTAAATACTACATTAAATCAAAATGATCCTTAATTTAATCCTTTAGCAGGACATATTTTGACTGTAGCAACTGCAACAAAGTACGATCTAAGACAGCACATGCCGCCCAATCCGTAAAAAACATCACTTCTTTTACCGCAGATTGTTTTAAATCATGTTATGAAGGAAGAAATAATACAACTGAAGGGTTTTAGGGTGATGTCATTGTAATAACAGATTTTTCTCATTACTTTGGTAAAACATGCTGTTGTGATTAGTTTTCTCAGTTTTATGCCTCTCCAATAGCAATGTAAGGTATTTTTGTGCCTTCGAAAAATAATAAAATGTGGTGCCATTTTGATTTTCAGAGAAAACAACTTGGATTTTCTGTTTATCAATAAGTTCAGCAAGTCTGTATAAATTTAAAGAAGCCGGAGGCCGCATAGTGGACTGCATTTGCCTTGTTAGCAAAAGTGAATAATCCATTGCTGGAGGGGAGGAAGGATCAGTTTCCACCGGGATCCAAACAAGCAGGCAGAATTAATACCAACAGTATGCCTGTTTGAAAGCAAACAAGCCGTGCATGGAGTAAGTTTGAAGAGGAGACACTTCTAGGACAGGCCGAATTATCGTTCTTTATGTCCTGCAGGCATCTTGAAAAACATATTTTAAGTTCATTTATTCATTTATTTTGGCAGCAAGTGGAAAATCTGTGGAGATGAGCCAAGAGTATTTTTTAGGAGTTTTTCCCCCAAAAATTCACTCTTTACTAAATTGATAACATTGTACTCAAGTGAACGGGAAATGGACTAAGTGTCAAAATAAGAGTGAAAATCGGATTGCTCATTTAACTTGATGTCAAGAAAGGAAATGTAATCCCCTGCTAGGCAAAATGCAGTAACTACACACATTGTCAAAATCAAGTTATGACCCAACAACTCAATATTTTACAATATTACTGTTTTCACTTTGTCTAAAGACTGAAATTATGAGATTTAGGGCCAGATTTACTTACAGCTTGAGCCGGTGCAAACCCTCTTTTGGTGTAAAAAAACAAAACAAAACTACTGTCAGGATTTACTAAAGACATCAAGAAATTAGCACTGAAAAGACATGGACACAGTTATTTTTGAGGCTGACATTATTGCATTTGTAGGAGTTTTCCTTTCAGACGCAAAATTTATGGGAGGAAAGTATTTAAATGAATCAAGCAAGGTGATTTACTAAGGTTTGTGCTTATCAATTTACTGGTATTTGCTCCATTATTTCCACTCCCATCTGTGCTTTTATGGAATTGCGCTCTCATGCTAATTTGCTCGGTTTAGTAAATCTGGTCCTAATTGTAATTATTTTATTGTTAATAGTTTGAATAGTCACTTTATTTTAAGGTGTCTTTATTACACTGTAATTACACATTTAAGTGCTGAGTAATATTAAGTAACTATGTAGTTATTATAGGGTATGGTTTTAGGGTTAGTTGCATGTAACTATGCATAATTTATAGTTATTATTACTATAGTAACTACATGTAACATTTGTAACAATGACACTGTAAAATAAAGTGTTACCGGTTAGCTTTAGGGTTAATACCTTATCATAGTAAGTACATACATAGTATATAGATGCAAAACAGTAATGTTAAAAAAATAAAGTGCTACCAATGCTCCTCTATATACATCTAACTGTATTCTAATACTGGCTAGAAAGTTTTCACTATCATTATAAATTAAATATTTTCCAGGTAATATTTAATAAGGTTGTTTTTTATACATGGAAAATATAAAGCTTCCTTTATTTTAGGAAGGGGGTCCCTTGCAAGGGGATCATCATATTTGGGGGTCCTTTAAAAAATATACAACCACAATCATAGAAAATGAAGTGTGACAAATGATAGGCTATTGAATCACTCCAAAAAACAACAACTTTAAAGCCATTTTTTTTTTCCATTCCAGTGTTGGTGTAGTTACTGCGTTCACTTTTGTAAGTTGTTATGCCCTCTCATCAAAATGCTTATTTTGTCTTGAAGTCTCCTAGCATCAGACCAAATAAACACTGTTGAAGTTGCTCGGAGAATGTGCATCAGCTATGCCTTGCCAACAGTTGTCTGTGCTTGAACAGCCCAAAGCATTTTGGTAGGAGGGTTGGGATTTATAGTTGAATAATACATGAGGAGGAGCCACACCAATGTCTCACCAAGGCCTAATGAAAGAGAACATGTCTGCACACAAATCAGTCATGAATAAACATCAGACAGTAATTAAACTTGGTGGCAGCAACTTTCTTCATTAGTAAACAAGCAGGAGCACAGCTTCCTGCGCATGGTGAGGATTGGGAATGGAATGGTAATTGGAGAGCCTGTCTGATATTGTTTGGCATCATTGGAAAAGAGCAGGCCTGGTCAGAGAAAAAGCTCAGAAACTGACCTCATTACCAGAAGTTAATTCCCTGGCACTTCATTTGCTGCAGTTGGTAAAGACATAGCTGTCAAATTGAGGCCTGTATCTCTACTACATAACGATTAGAAAACTTTAGTTCATTCCTGATCTAATGACTTTTAACCATGTTGAGTGCCTATAGTTGGTACTCAACCGAACTCTGAAAAAGAACTAAAATATTTGAAATAAATATAGTCATAAAAAAGTTTAATATAGCTTTGGGTGTCTAAATCTTTAGTATATAGCTTACATTGAACATAATGTAAACCTGAAGATGTGCTTCATGTGATGCTGTAATATTAAATCTAGTAAATCTAAATGAAATGTAGGCCTATGCATTAAAATGAACAAAAAAATGACAAGACATTAAGAATGTTACAAAAGATTTCAATTCCAAATAAACACAACTGTTTATAATTGATAATAACACTTAACATTGATAATAATAAGAAATGTTACTTAAGCCCCAAATCAGCATACCAAAAATGATTTCTGAAGGATCATGTGACACTGAAAACTGGAGTAATGATGCTGAAAATTCAGCTTTGCCATCACAGGAATAAATGATATTTTAAACAATATTCATAGAAAACAGTTATTTTAAATTGTAATAATTTCACAATATTACTGTTTTTACTGTATTTTTGATCAAATAAAAGCGGCCTTGCTGAGCATTTCCATTAAAAAAGAAGTTAACAGTAGTGTACACTCCTGCATTGTAACCTTTCTAAATGTTGTTTTATTCTGTTACATTGGCTTTTCAGAAATCTTTCCAAAAGAGCCAGTCAAGGGACTGATGATGATCATGCAGCATCATATTGTCATTTTTTTTAAGCATTATGGTGTGTTGCTTACAGTCCTTACATTTGCACTCAAAGCCGAATAGAAAAAAAAGAAGGGAACATATTTTTGTGACTACTCTGTATTTTGATTTTCTGATTTGATAGTACTTGGCTGTGATAAAGGATATGCTGTTTAAACTTTAAACTTCTTTCTTTTCCGCAGCTTGCAATTGCAACCTCCATGCAAGGCGCTGTCGTTTCAACATGGAGCTTTACAAACTCTCCGGGAGGAAAAGCGGAGGAGTCTGCCTGAACTGCCGGCACAACACGGCAGGTCGCCACTGCCACTACTGCAAAGAGGGCTACTACAGAGACATGTCGAAGCCCATCTCTCACAGAAAGGCCTGCAAAGGTATGAAGGGTACTGAATCTACACCCCATGGGCGCAAAGGGCGACTATAGTTTTGGTCTTAAGGGCCCAAAGTCTGCAACTTATCACTGAGGAAAGCAGAAAAAGCTAACGCTAAGTGATTAGCTGGCTGTTTTCTACACAAAGAAATTCACATAGTACCACAAAGGAACCAATTAGATGAGCCGGTGACTATTCTTAATGTGTTACCCCTCAAATGAGGGAGTCAGCGGGTCCAAAGGAAGAGTTCTCACATTCCTGTGCTCCTCCACCCCCATGAGACTCTGTCAGCATGCAGCCCAAGGACAGGGATGTGAATGGGGGAGGGGTTACATCTTTCTGACATAGAGTTATTGGGATTCATTTGGGGGATGGTTTGACAGGACAAGCCAAACAAACAGAGCAGAGGTGTGAACTGATCCTTGTTACAGGTCAGATGAGTGAGGTTAGGGGGAGGACGGACAAGAAGAGAAGAGGGAATGAGCGAGCAACTTTCCACAGGTGTGCAACTGGCTGGCGACAGCAGAGGGAAAGAGACGAAAAGGCAGGGTGTTTTTGCCTAACTTTGCCGTGGGGCAAGATGACAGGAGCAAAAAGCTTTGTGCAAACAAGCCCCCCGTCACACCTTAGCATCTCCTCATAACAAGGTCCGTTCTGCTGCTGTCCGTGACGGCTTAGGATCATTTACTTCCAGCTTTAGCTCGGGGTAAAACTAGCTGGAAGTTAAAGACTCTGTTTTCCCCAAACAGATAAACAGGTAAATAAATAAAAGTGTCCATCAATCTGACAGTCAAGACTGTGGGGAATGTTTTTGCATCATGTGAGAATGTTATACTTGAAAGCTGAACAGAAGGTGTTTGTTTTCCCGCAATACCATCGGCATGCATGAGTCCTCATTTATAACATCCACACAACAACGCAATTAGCCTGATTCCTGCTCTCATATAGAGATAAATGCAGTTGTTTTATGTAGCTTTAAACTGATAGAGCTAGAAAAAGATTAGAATTTTTATTTTGTGTTTGAATTTTTAACTTTTAATAAAAATTATTTTTGTGGCATATTTAATTTTTTTTAAAACATTTTTTTGTAGCATATTTAGTAGTTTTGAATTTTATAAATACAACTTAAATTTTTATTTTTATGGTGTATCTGTTATATGCAGGCAGTTGAGGATGTAAAGAAGTTGTAATTTTATTTTATTTTTTTAAACAGAAGTGACATTTTTATGGCATATTATATTAAGATTTTTTTTTTTTTTTTTTTTTGGCAACTCTTTTCAATAAGGTTCATTAGTTAGCATTAGTTTATGTATTAACTAACATGAACTAACAATGAGCAATACATTTGTTACAGTATTTATTCATCTTTTTTTAATATTAGTTAATAAAAAATCCAGCTGTTCATTGTTTGTTCATGTTAGTTCACAGTGGGTTAACTAATGTTAACAAATACAACCTTTGATTTTAATAACGTATTAGTAAATGTTGAAATTAATATTAACTAAGATAAACAAATGCTGAAGAAGTATTGTTCATTCTTAGTTCATGTTAACTAATGTAGTTAAATAATGTTAACTAATGAACCTTATTGTAAAATGTTACCATTTTTTATACTATATTTTGTAAATTTGACCAATTGAACTGTTTTTGTGGTGTATTTTATATATTAGTATTTTTTTTAAAACAACATATGTTTAAATATTCCGATTATAAAATAATACCTTCGAGTTTTCAGATGAAGAAATTCATCTGATTTACAGTAGGCACATTTTCATTAAAAAAATAATGAATTTAAAAGCGTGTTGTTTTTAGTTCCCAGACTCACATTACACCTGATGAATATGAAAAAGATAAATGAGCATATAATAATATTCTCTGCATGGAAAGGCATTACAAAAATGCATAACCTAACCAACATATCCATTCTACCATACTCCAGACTGACATTTACCCCTCTCTGGGCTCTCGTTTGATTCTCCTGTCGACTTGGAATGCAAACAGACATTCATCATCCGACTGTGTGTTTCGCTAACCCCCATGCTATGTGTCTTATTGAAGGAAGAGAACTTCTTTTTGTTTTCACTTCCTTTCTCCTGTGGACAAGACTTGATTCTTTCAGCATCCCATTACTCTCATTGGTGAGGTTTGCTCTGTTGGGATATGTTGGCTTTGTCAAATGATGCATTTAATTGCAAAATTTTGTACACACTTCCCTAATAGTGTGCAAATGGAAAAGATGAGTCTGAAAAATGCCAAAGGTTTAATATGTTGTTTTAAAGTTTTGTGATAGAAACTCCATCACAGATTCACTGGAAAGGATTCAGTCGAGCTGGAATTTGATCGTTCTGTTTCTGCCTTTTCTTTTTTTTTCCCAATTTTTGCAAGGCTCCCGTAATTAAAACCAAGGGTGAATAATCCTGCAGGTCTCTGATGACCCTGGTCCTTTTTTTCTCTAAAGTTTTATTAAAATGATCTGCTTTGCTTGGAAAGTTAATGAACTCTTCTGTTTCCCTGAGATTTGAGACAGAGGCCATGGAGGATTTCCCAGGCACTTGGAATTAGGGTCAACAAACCAAATGGAATTCACTAATGGTTCAAGGAAAACTCTTAAAAAAATAGCACACTAAAAATAGCTGCAATACTCTTTAGATTGTTACAGAATTATTAATGATAGATTCAAAATATGCATGTACTACTATGAAAGATGTATTTCTGGATGGAAAAAATTGATTCCATCTGGATCAATTCTGGATTAGAAATGCATCATTATGACCCACAGCCATTGAGAACCTTTCCTAATGCAGATACTTCAATGTAAGGGAGATTACCTGAAGATGGCAATTCTTCTGCACTTTTCGATTTTACCGAAAAGAGAAAGTTCCCAGTGCTTTGTTCACTTGAATGTTTGCTGTCTGTTTGCATGCTCTCGCTTTCGTTCTTTCGCAACAATCATCCTCATTTGTTCTGTTTAAGTTCATTAATCTTCAGGTCCAACTGCCTCATCAGACTTTTGTGCTATTTTTTGCTAGGAACATTTATCAGCACTGTTACAATCTTTACATAGGGATGACGTCAAAACCCAGAAGACTAATTCGCCACTGGTTCTCTTGAGATTTTCCTATGGGGTTTTCTAATACGTTTTTTGAATTTATGAGTACAATAAGGTAAACACAACTTGACAATACTTGAACGTTTTGCTCTACAACGTAAATCACACACACCCATATCAAAAATGCAAATTTGAAGCTTTTATTTTAATAAAAAAAAAAAAAAAACGTTTGTTCCTAATAAGTAACTATATAGGAACGTTTGGGGGGTGTGTGCAGTTAACATTTACATTGTACATTAATTTACATTGTAGAATCGTCAAGTATCGTCACGTTGTGTTTATCACAGACCTTATTTCACTTATAAATTGGAAAACCCCATTATAAAACCCCATAGTAAAATCGCGAAGGAATTAGCGGCAAATTAGTCTTCCGGGTTTTGACGTCATCCTTGCACCACTCTATAGGCACACGCTTTGTTATTTCTCACATTGTGTATTTAAATTTTTTACGTGTTTGGATACTTATGTCAGGTCTCCTACATTACGCACTCTTGAGGTCTTGAACACGGGAAAACACTGGCACTTTTCAAATGAGAAGGAGACCTCCTGTTAATCTGAGCTGAGTACCTCAAATCGAATGTTGCTTCATTTTAAATAGTTCTGAAAACACATTTCATCATGATTTACAAAATCTGTAACTTAAACAAGGCATTTTGTTCGTTTTAATCCTGAAATTTGCCAGAGTTAGAGCCCCTAATGTAATTACAATCAAACACTGTCCAAGTTATACAGCTGTATTAAGTTACATCAAAACAGATGTACAAAAAAAAGCATGCGTGGTAATTACAGAAAGGTGACAAATGATATGAAGCATGATATTTCATTCCCGCCAAAGAAAACATTTTCACAAGCTAAATAAGCGATTTATTGCAAGTTAATGAAAATAGGTGTAAGTATGTTGTAATATAAAGCACCTCATTCCCCTCTCACTCATTAATTTAATGTGTTCATTACATATTTTCTCTTTTCTTTTGACAAGTCACCACATTCTTAATCAGAGCAGTGAAATAGTGGCAACAATTTACTATAACAATTTACTTCAGTAAAAACACTTACAGTATGCTGCTCTTTTACTGAGCTTGAATTCAATCCGGGCTCTTGGCTTAGTGTTCAATGCCTTCTACACAACTCATTTCTGTAGACTTGACTACATTTGTAATTTTGGAACACCTTGAAGCAAATACAGACATTTGAGTCGCATATTTTGGATGTTCTATAAATAAATATCCAAATTAAATCCAAATGTATAATATAACAATAGGTATTTATTTGAAATATATAATGATAAATGTAAATATTCATAAATTTGCTGACAAATGACTGTTTAATTTGTAAAAAGGCGTGATTTGGTTCATGAGTAATATGTCTTGTTAAAGGGATACCCTCAAATGGAAATTCTCTCATTATTTATTCATCTTTAGGTCTTTATTTCTTCTGTGGAACAAAATAAGATATTTTTAAGGATGTTGGTGACCATTAGGGATGGGGATGGAGAATCGGTTCCATTTTAGAACAGGTTCCAAATGTCCAAGAACCCGGTGATTCGATAAGAAATCGCATTTTTATTACCGCTTATCGGTTCCTGTGTGCGCATTTTAATGTGATTTTAAACCATTAAAGCGCAAAAGTGAAAAAAAGTGATTTTAAAGTGATTTTAAGCCATTCAAGGTGCAAGAAGACGTGCTGTTTTCTGTGCTGTGCACATGTGTAACAGTTTATTGGGTCCGTGCAGCTCCTAAAGTGACAGCAGCCTAATATTCCTGCTGCCATCTCTATAATAACTTTAATCAAACAGCAAAAGAGAGAAAATCCAGGCGCTGTTCTTGACTGAATAACCTTTGTAACTATATTTGTAATGTATTTTTTTTCATAAAGTGCAGTGTTATTTTACATTTGATTATAGTTTCTGTACCTGAATACCTGATTTTCTTATAACACTGTTTATTTCAATTGTATCTTTGTTCAGTTGTATTTATTTTATGCGATTGCTAATTTTTTATTTGTTCTTTTTACTGAGTGTTTACTTGTCTTTTATACTGTAAGTGTTCTCCAGCCTGCTGACTTACAGTATAATAAATGGAAGATGATATCTACGTTTTTTTCTTTCGTCATTGGAATCGAAATTCAGAATCGATAAGAATCGGAATCATTCAAATTCAAACGATACCCATCCCTAGTGACCATTGACTTCCATTGTAGTAAAAAAGAGACATTTCTTAAAATATCTTCTCTTTAAGCGTAACCCATGATCATGATAATAATAACAACATTGTTACAGTCGCATTGTGTGTTTTAAACCCAGAAACAACTGCGTCGAACCACCTGAATGAAAACGTCACGTTTATTTTAACACAGTCTCACCCCCAAACGTCACATACTGACGGGTCTTGACCATACGGCAACATACGACGAAAAGGGTACCCCTAAAACGTCCATATGTGACGATTCGGGTTATGGGTAGGTTTAGGTATGCGTTAGGGTACCGCTAGGAGGCGCTGCTGGTGCGCTTATGTCTTCGTCTCATATGGACGTTTTAGGGGTACCCTTTTCGTCGTATGTTGCCGTATGGTCAAGACCCGTCAGTACATGACGTTTTGGGGTGAGACCGGGCTGTTTATTTTATACTTTCTGTGAAGTGATATTGATATATCGAAATACACTTGTTATGGGCAACTGGAACATAGCCTTTAAAATCCATAAAGAGCGATGTGGAGAGTCTGTATTAGGTTAGAGCTTCTTATGAGACTTCAGCCCTCTGATTTGTGGCTTCATCCTTCATAAAGCACACTGTAAACACACAAAGTGAAGGCAGCTTTGCTTTGCAAGGTGCATCTTGTTCTTCTCTTTGAGTTGTTTGCTCCATAATTTTCCTTTACTGTGCTTAGGAAACTTTTGCTTCATCATTTCTCCTGCCCACTGCAATGGGTGACTCCTTTGAACTAGATTTGATTTGTTAAATGAGCCATTTTGTTTTAATACAGTAAACCACACTTAGATCACATAAGTGTGTGGTGTTCTGCAAACTGTCAACCACGCTGAACTTTTGTGACCCCATTGGGTGGGCTGTTAATAGTTCATCCATTTTTGGTTAGCTTGGAACCTTGGTTCAGTATTATATGAAATGTTTGCGTTTATGTGGATTGCTAACTCTTAGAACTAGCAAGCTACAGAGAATGACATCAGCCTCTGATGGGATCCCAGGCAGAAAAGATGTTAGCCAGTCAATCTAATTGTGCCTTTAATGTGTGGTTGCCATGGGATTATAAACAAATAGACAAAATAAAAGGCTCATTTTCTCCCCATCCTCATTAGGGTTCTGGGAAAAGCTAAGAAAAGTTAGCATTGAGTACGCTAGAAGAGATTATGTTTGCAGTGAAAGCTTTGTGGTATTTGTGGTCACACTATTACACCTTCCATTTCGACATGTGTCTTGCATTGTCACAAAATTGTATTTTTAACCACAAATAACCTCTTCTGTTGGGGATTTGAAAATATTATGTTACATTACCTCACTTTTCGCCTTAGATAAAAATAAAAAACAACTTATTTTGTGGCTGGCTTCAATTAGATGAGAATGTAGTTCATAAAAATGACAAGTCTGGCAAAAAGCAGTTGTTGTGCTGGGAGTAACATCCATAATTTCATCAAATTATTATCCTAAAAAAAAAGTATTAGGAAAAAAAAAAAACACTCTAAACATGAACTTAAGCAACAGCAGACACTCAAAAGATATAAAAAAATAAATAAAAAAAATCAATGGTGCTTAGAATTAAGCTGCTCTCATTTTCTCTTCCTTTTATCAGCTTCAGACATTTTTTTGTGGGCCAGCAGAAACTATAATCACTTCAATACTGAGCCTGGGCTGAGCTGGCCCACCTCCAACAACACACAAATTACCCCACCGTCTCTCAACATGATGCTTTTAATGGAGGAGAGGAGCTCAGACTTCAAACAGCAGCTTTAGGGTAAACTATTGGCAGGGATCTAAACTTCTCACATTGGGCAATCTGCTCTAATAAAGCTGCCGTGTGCAGATCTCCTTCAAATGGATTAAATGCTCTGATCAAGCACTCAATTTTTGGCCTTTACTCTTTAGTTGTTTTCTTCAGTGGAATATAGAAAGTATAAATGTAAATGTATATAATGCTCCAAAAAACACCCCAAAACACATTTACATTTATTTACTCATTGTCTTCTGAAGCCATGTAATAGCTTTGGAAAAGTGGAAATGGGAAAGTAGTGATCAATTTTCTTTCAAAATTCACCTTTTGTTTTCCACAGAAGAAAGCAAGTCATACAGGTTTGGAATGATGTGAAGGTGGTTCCTAAAAGGAAATCAGAAAAAAAAGAGTCCCATTCAGGCTTGTATATCAATAAACAACTCTCAGCTTGGTACTTCCGGACCAGGGACATGGCAGTAGTGAGAGTGAGTGGATGAGGAGAGGAAAACGTGGATCCATGTCTACTCCAGGAATCTGTTGTAGCACCAACACTTCACTCTAAGTGGAAAACCACTTAAACACTCTCCAAACAGGTTGTTATCAGGCAGCAGAAGCTAAATGTTTGAGAGACATACACCTGCACCCCATGTGTTTTACGTTGATTTACTGGTTGGCTCAGACTATCCGATTTAGACAGTTGTTGGGCATTTTCTCCTTCTCTCTGAATCCTTCTTTCTGAAGTACCATTGAAACTGACTAAGATGTTTATAAATTCACAAGCTCAGACATTTACTCACCCTTACGTAAATCCAAACCTGTATGGCCTTCTTTGTTCCGTGGAGCAAAAAACAAAAACAAAAAAAACAAACATATATATATATTTTGAAGAATCTTCATGCAGGTCTTTTCCATGCAATGGCAATACATTATTTGTCATTATTCACTGATACTACTTAAGCTCACTCGACATCATTTGTATAATGATGATTACCACATTTGTATGATGTTGATTACCACATAAAATAATTCTGGGCCATCCCTTTTTTTCTTTAAAAATAAATAAATCAAGGTATGGTGAGGCACTTGCGATGGAAATGAATGGGGCCAATTTTTGAAGGATTTAAAGCATACATTTATCATTTATAATTGAAGCTTATAACTTTATAAAAATACTTACATGAATACTTTTGTTAATATTTGTGTATTATTAGAGCTGTAAAGCAGTTTAAATCTTTTTTTACAGTCATTTTAGGGTTTAAGGCATTGAATTATCATGCCGTCAAAAAAGGGTTAATAAGCATTTTTGTCACATTATAATCATGTTAGTAGGCATATAGATTATAAGTTGTGCTTATATTACTGAAACAGTACTTTAATGTTTACAGATTGGCCCCATCCATTTCCATTATACTGGAATGTTTTTCTTCTTCTTTTTTTTTAAAGAAATTAGTGGCATAAGTGGCAAATTTTTTTGGTAATCAATATTATGCCAAAAAAACAAAAACGCTTTTGATTAAACTTAACTTTTACTGAACACGATCAATGAGCCATGACTCATGAGTAAAGGCCCCTAAATAAATGATCCAGTCACAACAGCTCAAATATATATTCCAGCAGAAACCTCAGCATTTAGTTCGTTTAAGACTCTACTCTTGAACTGATAATTAAGAGCTCACATTTAAAGTCATCCATTTCTACAAAGAAAGAAATAACATTTTGAAAATGACCTGCGCCACATTTGGGGCTGTGAAGCTGTTTCATTTAGTGAGGATTAGTCAGCTGAGCTGTTTATTGAGTCTTTAAGGCTGCACATTTGTCACGAGAGACAAAGTGTGGCTACTTTCTACATAATGACAACTCCAAAGGACAAGACATAAACTTGGCTTTAATGACGAGAGAGTGACAAGTGACAAGAGACAGACATGCAGGGAGTGGCTGTCTCTGTGTCCAGTTCCAGCCTTGGGACTGGAACTTTACTCCACTGCTCTTACCATAGGCTTAAAAGAAATAAAGTTTAAGCACAACTCTCTATGCTGCATTACTCATAAAAGATATGAGCCAATTTACTCATTTAATGTGCAAAACATTTGACAGAGTATCACTTCTACAGTGCTGGTGGGGAAAATATTGAGTAAACGACATTGGGATTTAAAAAAAAAAACACTTTAATGTAACTACCAATGGTGGGAATTTAAGAAAATGGACTTGAAAGAAGTTTTGACACAAAGGCAATACAATCAGTTCACATGGTTTAAGAAGTGTAGAGAGACGCTGAGCCATATGTTAGAGAAAGACCTCCCAAGAGGAAGGGAATGTGACAGACATTATTGGCATAGGCACGTGTTTCATTTTTGATGTTCTGATGAAGAAAGAAAGCACGTGTTGTAGAAACATATTTGAAGAAAATACTTTTCTTATAAGATATTTAGCCAATTTTAATTTTTATTGTTACACAGTTGCCCCAAAAATGTGTTTGGACATTTTAAAAATTTACATTTAAAAATGTATAGAAATGTTTGCATTATAGGTAACAAAGTGGCATTTATTGTAATAGCATATATAACTTTTCAAACAAAATAGTTCACAAAAACAAGTTTGTTGGCCCTCGCATGATAAAAAGTAGATATTGTGTCCAAAATCAAGAAGTTCTGCGATATCTATTTGAACTTGATGAAAATCCTCTGGATTACTATTTTGGATATCAAGTCTTAACTATTGTGTAATGGCGTAATGTGTGTGAAACCGGAAGTGAAGAGTAAACAGGATGGATAAAGTTTGCTACTCCTGCCTTGTGTGATTCTTTGCTTAACTCCTGACAGACACCACAAATTGGCACGAGGATTAAGCTTTTTTTGTTGTTGTTGCCATCGTTGGTCATCAAGATGGCTGTTGCTAACATGCCTTCCCCAAGTTTTTTCCTGCCTTTCCTAGTGAGGCTGCTATTGCGTTCAGCAAATGGCTGCGGATCTTTGAATTTTTTTTATGAGTTATTGATGCTACAGGGGACGAAAGACAGAGAGCTGTCCTGCTGTACTACCTCGATACACAGGGACAATGGATTTTCTACTCATTGCCAAACACGTATAAGGATGCAGAGGATACATTGAAAGCCTACTTCGTGATAAAAGCTAACATAGTATCTGAACGCCGTGTCTTCCGTAAACTCTGTCAGGCGCATCACGAGACAGTTATACAGTACGTTGCTGCTTTGCGAGAGCTTGCTGTTTCATGTGAGTTCGTTGCCAGTACTGATGAAATGATTCGCGATCAGTTAGTAGAGAATGTGCTTAGCCCACGAATACGTGAAAGACTTATACTAGAAACTGATCTTACACTCGACAGAGCAGTTATGATAGCAAGCCAGATTGAATCTGCTGCCGATCAGGCTAAATCCATTTCAAATTCCCGCCAAGTTACAGCAGCAAGCAGTAAAACACAGCGCAATCAAATATCCGTAAAATTGAATTACAAGAAATTACTGTCCTTTACACGGAATATTCAGCTCTTACTCCCAGTATTACAATCACAGTGACCATATCTACTTTGGACTCACACTTATATGGTGGATTTGGTGGTTGACACCTGGTCTTCTGTATCTGTCCTGCCGTACAGTACTTATTCATGCCATTTCAGTAATGCTGTGCTGTCACAACCTACAACCAGGCTAGTGACATATTCAAAAGCCCAAATTCCAGTGGTTGGATATTTGTCAGCGAACGTTTCCCTACATGACCATTCAGTTCCTGCTAAATTCTTCATTGTGGACAAAGGGACACCACTCATGGGGAGGGACCTAATGTCTGGATTGAGGATTGAAAACAATCATGTTCTGCCTCCTAATGGCCTTCCTGTGCCAGTCTTTCAGTGCACTGTCAACTGAGTTTCAATGTGCTAAAAACTTTATACACCACATAAATTTTCCCGTCTGTCACACTCTGTTCATAGTGCTCTGTAAAAATGAAATCGCTCTGCATGGGTGTCACCAATTGACCAAAAAGTCAGGTAAAATTAGGATGTGCATTGACCTCAGAGAGCCAAATAAAGCAGTGATCGTGGACTCTTTTCCATTGCCATACATGAGTGAACTACTCTCTGCTCTAAAAGGTTCCACTGTTTTCTCTACCATATTTACTACCAAGTGCCGCTGCATGAGGACAGTCGTGACCTCACATTTATTTTATTATTCACAACAGACTGTTCACAAATGACCTGGACTATCACTATCATCCATGGACGTGACATGTCTATGGATGACAAAGCACTTCAAGCAGTTTTACAACGGTCAAAGTGTCACTTCCGACAAACCAGCCTGCAGTTCTTAGGTCATCCTGTTTCAGCGGAGGGTCTTGATGAATCACGTGTACAAGCGATTCAAAATGATACATTTTCTAGTACATAATCTAGTACATAGATATTATCAAGTTTAATGCATACTGAAAAAAAAAGACATTCTCAAGCCACTTCTATGTAAAATGATTGACTATCATACCCAAGTTTTGTGTTGAATTTGTGTGTGCGCGCATGCTCTTGTCACCACTTTCACAGACAAACACACACACACACACACTGTCTTTTTCAACTGCTTCACCAATCTTCACCCTTTCCCCAAACTTGGGCCCTTAAAGCTACTTTTATTGTTTATCTGTGCTTTTTTGTATGTATGTACTGTTGTATGTGCGTTTCCCCACACGTGTGTTCTTTTATCTCTTTTCTTCTGTTCCTCGCAGCCTGTGATTGCCATCCTGTGGGGGCCGCTGGCAAAACCTGTAACCAAACCACAGGCCAATGCCCCTGTAAAGACGGTGTGACGGGTATCACATGCAACCGTTGTGCTAAAGGCTACCAGCAGAGCCGATCACCCATTGCCCCCTGCATAAGTATGTGGATCACTCAATGTCAAGATTTTTTTTTCTACCACTTCAATCCCCAATGAGCGATAATGCACAAATGTTTTTTTGTCCATGGAATGCATTGAAAAATTGAGATGAAACTCTTCTGAAGGACTGTAGGATCCATTTCTTATGGTGGAACAAGAAAATCTGCATTTCACAGTGGAAAGAATTTGGAACCATGTCTTGTTAAGGTCATTCCACAGGATTAACACCTGCCGATCTTTAAGTTCTGTTTTCTTTACTTCATGGCCCAAATCAGTGAGATTGACATTTTTTAGATTCTTAAAATCGCTGTCCTCGCTGCATGGGAAGGAATAAAGAAAACATATTATCCATCACTGGTGTTTGCATTTGAAATCAAACTGTTTAATTGGTGCTTTTGTCGACGAAACAACGCTTGGATATTAAAAAAAGCAATTGGAAATAAAACGCTCAGGAGAAATAGTTGGCAGGGAGCTCAGCGGAATGAATTCAACATTACTTTTTGGAATCATACAGTATATCTTTGATTTTCTTGGGAAAGTCACAAGCATGAATGTGTGAAAGATAGACACTCTGGTAATTGAATTTAAAATATTTAGTTTCTCTCATAATAGTGAAATAATGTTTTTATTTTAATAGCACATATAAATTTAAGCAGTTTCTCAATCCATGCCAAGCTCAGTTTAACACAAGGAAGTCTTGGCTACACATGCCTATACCATTATGTCCTTTTATTCTGAAGACCATAAATCAATATTATTTAAATATTTGTAACAGGCTTGTACTGTAATTTAATCTGGCATTAAACTCGTTCCCATGTTCCCCAAGATGTTTAGAGCTGATATAGGAAGACCACCACAGAAAATGTAAATCGTTGTACAGTGCTCGTATAGTCTTGCCAAAATGTCAACAGCAAAATGTACTTTTCCTCTGTACTGGTAGTTCTTTATTGAACTATACTTATACTTTTGGATGACTTTAAAATTTGCAATGTCATCCTAAATAAGTAACATTACAAATCAATATTATTATCAAGCCTTGTTTACTTGCCAAAAGCGCCATAATGCATATTTGCAACAGAAACACATTTTTTGGACCCCAGCAAATGACGAAGATTGTTTTTTAACCAGAAGACTTGATTCTTTCTTCCTTAAAAAAAAAACTCTTTTTTGCATGCTTGCGCACCAGCTCCACAGAGCACACGAGCACTCTTTTATCAACTTCTTCATATTTCTCTTAGTACGCTTGCGCTGTTCAGTCATCCTCTTGTTTTGTCCTCATGGCAGTAATTGCCTTTTCTTCTTGTATATTTATGTTTCCCGATAAAGCGAAAGACTGATCTTTTTTTTTACCACTTTTATGAACTCAATCACTTCGATGAAAAGGTCTTTTCCTCACGCATGGCTTTACTGAGTGTAAACTTCCCTCCGTTTATGAAAGGGCAATGGAAGGAGGAATGAAAGAATCAAGTCTTGGACAAGCATCTTGCTGTTTTTCATAACAACAAAAGAGGGATACGGATGGAGCAGGTTGGGTTCATAATGTGAAACCTGTAACATTTTCTTATGGAGTTAACATGGTTCAAATAAGCAGCAAGAAACTGTCTGAACAGAAGCTAATATTTATTCTTATATTGATCTTAAATTATAAATGTAATATTCATTATTTTTTATCTAAACCAATGTTTACATTGATTTTGAGAATATTTATTTAATTGTGTATGTATTTATTTATTATTGCTAACTGTCATCTCTTTTTCGGAACAGAAATTCCCATTGCTCCACCAACCACAACTGCAAGCAGCACAGAGGAACCCTCAGGTTAGTTCTGCTAACTAATCTTATGAGAATTGTTTTAGTGAGTTTAAAACTGGTGTCATTAACCACAGGCTACATCCATCACTATTAAAAAGCTAGACCACTTGTAAGTGTCTCGTATTAAGGAATGAGGAGCTGATGCGGCGCTGTTTGGGGGCTCATTCTAATTTATTTGCTGATATAAGGTTTTCTTCGCTTTTGAGCGTAAAGTGGAATTTGATTTACCCAAACCCATTATGGAAGAGGAACTGCTGAAATTATTAGGGGGATCTAGTTTTACAGTTGCGTCCCTTGACACGTTCACTCTCGCCGCAGATGTTTTATAAATATGTCTAAAAGCTAAGCAGAACGTCAGACTTAACTGCAGTGTCTGCCAAATGATTTCATTCAGCATCAGACAGTAAAACACTGTCTGCAAATATACAAACGCTTCCCTAAAATTTTGTGCAATTATAGACTAAGTGTCTCCTGATCAGATGTTTAATTTCCCAAGTTTTCTTGCAAGAGCTTTCCGCTTCTCTCACCTTTTTCCCTTTTTTTTTGGCATTTTGAACATGCTTTAGTTTGCCCGTATGGAAAAAGTATTTGTTGAAGAAATATTCGTCATTCTCACGGACAGAGTAATTCTAGCGTGCAAAAAATCTTTGCAGCTGTTGGTTGATCGTCGCAGACCTCTAATGCTTTACTGACAGATAAGATTGACAGCAGAGCTGCTGGTATTCTCTCTCTCTCATGGACCTGATTTCATTCTTCTCTGGGATATGTTCTCTGCCCCCACATTTTTCTTCTACGGTCTTTTATTCTCTCTGCATTTCTTCCTCCTTTGTCCTAAAATACCCACTCACTCTCTCTAGCCCATCTGAAACCAATTCTCTGTTTCATGACTGGTAGTTTGGCTATTGCCAAATGTCAGAACTGCATTGTGAAAACTGTCTTTCCTTAATGGACTATCAATGATTTGAGATAGAGGGTGTTATGACCCATGCAAAATAAACAAATAGGCAAAGCGGAGGGAAAAGGTTAACCCATTTACCACAATGTGTTTCCATTTGTCATGGCGTGACCCTTAAGCATATGGCAGCACATGTGAAAAAAAAATGAAAAAAAACCTAAGAAATGCAGGATAGCTGTACCGTGCTTTTCTTAGTATTTTTGTAGAACAGAAACAGTTAAAACAATGCTAAACAAATATAAAACAATACATTTTTCTATACATAATTTGATATTTATTAATTATATGTATTTGTTTGTTTATTACGTCACCACTGTTTTAGCAGTTTCTTTTCTACAGAAATAAAGACAGGTACAACGCCACTATTATGATTCTTTTTTTAATTTATTACTAAATTGTAAGATAACTGCATTGTGCCAGTCAGTCTTAGTAGAAAAGTAACAGTTAAAAACAGTGCTAAATATAAATAAATACATTTCTCTGTATATAATTTGTTTATATATTACAGTTATGTAAAAATAGTGGGTAACACTTTATTTTACAATGTCCTTGTTACATATGTTACATATACTTACCATAATAATAACAGTAAATTATGCATAATTATATGCAACTAACCCTCAACCAAATCCTAATCCTACCCTAACCCTATAGTAACATGTATTTGCTTAATGTTGCTCAGTACTTAAATATATAATTACACTGTAACAATGACACCTTAAAATAAAGTGTAACCAAATAATGATATATTATATCATATTATTTATTTATTTTTTTTTTTTTTTACAGAAATATAAGCTCAGGCACAATGCAAAAAATACTAAATTAGAATTAATTTCTCGATAAAAAAAAAAGAAATTAATTAAATTCTAAGTTCAGAAAATGTATGAAATACTACCTTTCTAATCACTTAATGGAATCTGATTTTGGCAAGCTTTATTTCAAAATCAATGCATTTTTAAAATCGTACTTCATTTGCAAAGATGACGTGACCTTTAATCCAGGCGATGGGGGAACCGCTGATTTTGAGCCCTTAAAATGTTTGACCCATCTGGTTTTGAGAGCAGCCCTCCATGGAAACTGCAGCATTCCAAATCAAGCTGATGGAGAGGTGGAGCACAGGACAGACATATTTGAGTGCCCCCATCAAAATGGACGCTCCAGACCACCCACACACCCTGCTATGGGACTGCATACATTATGCCTTCTCTCCGAGCCCAAAGCTCACCTCAGGATAGCGCAATTCGGCAGAAAATGTGACCTCATTCAATAGATTATTGCAAACAGATGTTCTTATCAGGGCACCTCCACCCTGCTCTTTAGAGGTTGCCCACTCAGATTGAGAGAGAGAACCTGTAGGTTCTTGTACAGAAGGGTGGGGCAGACAGCTGTGAAGCAGGTGTCTATGAGAATGAAATAGGGGAACGGCAGGAGGACAGAGGGAAAGTCAAGGGAGGAGAGGAGAAGGAGGATGTTAATATGTCTTCAGTAATGCCACATGGAGGGGAGGAGTGCATCGCGAATACCTCCGATTGCTCGGCTCAGACAAAACACATATTGTGTGGCGAGGTCATGCATGGTGCGAGTCACCACTCCCGAGACCCCTGCATAATCCCTCAGACGCACACTCATCTATGACTGACAGAGATGTCTCTACAAACCTGCATTAGGAGATCAGCGCCTGTTGTCTTTACAGTCATCAAATCCAACATGGTGGTTATCATTAATGGCATGGATTTCGTAGATGATTTGTTGTTTTTCGCAGGAGGGGACTGCTCAAATAATTTTCTTAAATAATAGGAATATTTTACATAATCCAAAGGATAGGTCAGCATTTACTCACCCTCATGCTATTTAAGTTCAAACCTGTGTGATTGCCTTTTGTCAGTGAAACACAAAAGGCAAATTTTTGAAGAATAGTGTGGCTGCTCTTTTCCATACAATAAAAGTGAATTGGGATTGGAGCTCCAAAATCACACAAAAGCACTTTAAACTATTCCATAACTTTGTAAATAGTTTTGCGTGAGAAACAAACTGAAACTGAATTATATTCACGGAAAATTAGTAAAGATTTTCAGTGAATTATGACTTTAATTTCCATATGTTCCTTATGCAACCACTGAGAACTAAGACATGGAATAAAGTGGGATAGTAATATATTATTCAAAAATGCACCTTTTGTATTCCACAGAACATTGTCAGAAAATATGTTTTTTTTAAAAAAACACTTCTTGGTTTTGTACCTTATACCTCTAAAGGGTATACCTTAAAGTGTAACAATGGGACAGTTGTTGCACTCGATGTGATGACAAACAGACTCCAAACATAATTTTTTTTTTCTGACAAGAAAGAAATTAAGTCATACAGGTTTGTGACTATGATGATGAGTAAATAATGACAGAATTTTCATTTTTGGGTAAACTATCCACTGTCACCCTTGTAAGACCAAATGGTCCCATAGAAATCTGCAAGGCTCCTAGTGATTATAAAAGGAACGAATAAAAAAAGGGGGAGTGAGAGATAGAGGGAGGGAAAGTGAGAATTAGAGAGAGAGAGAGAGAGAGAGAGAGAGAGAGAGAGAGAGACAGAACGAGAGTGAATGGTGTTGAATTAGTGTCTCATCATGAATGCAAAGCTCTCGTCTAATTTAAAGCTGGCTTCACCTCTCTCCCATTTCACATTGTCAGATTTCGAGGGTTGGCGATGTTCCCCACAAATCTCTGGGCTTCATTTACAGTAATGAAGTTGATTTCTACCCATTCTCAGCCCATTAGAATGACGTGACCGTGACCAAAACATCACAACTGCACACGCTTTCTGGTCTGTTTCTTTAAAGCAATGTCCGACTCAAGACATAGCTATTTTCTTCTCAAACTCCTGAACGGAATAAAAGAACGGCAGAAAACGAGAAGGGTGTTTTGAGAGGTTGAGAGGAGAAGGAGAAAAAAAGCAGTTCCCTTTGGAATAGACCCAGCTTGCCCATTGAGTCCCTGCCCCAGTGGGAGCTTGGGGCTCTGGCTATAATCTAATTACATGCTTTATTTGCAGCAATTTGTTTCTCAATCAGTCTCATTCCGCACAGAGAAAGCCTTCCCCCTGTGCACTCATTCACACCTCATTGTTACAGCTCCCAGATCTGCGATGTGCGCATGAATAGCATTGTCCGTTCCATTAGAGGTCCAACTGGAAACAGACCTCAGGTCAGCCTCAGGCTCTTTTTTTGCTAACAACAGAGTACAGTGTCTGTTGTCTTCAAGCTTTAAAAGACCCAGCAGGTTAGATTGTCAGTGTTAGATGTCAAGGCTTTTCAAAAAGTGCTGAGTGAGGCTGAATAGCGCAGACTCATTAGCTGTTCTCCGCCGAATCTCCAGACCAACAACTTCCCTCAATGTCTAGCGACGGAGAGAATTCGTCCACAAATGTTTCCCCACAGGGGTCCCCCACAGTCAGCATGTAACCGGTGCCCTCCACTCATTCTTCAGTGTCAAACAAGCCTCACATTCAAACTTACACGCAGCTTTCTTTTGCTCACTGGCACCGCTAGCAGCGCCACTGGACGCAGTGCCAAAATCTCTCGCACACAGCTTTCGCTTGAAAAGACGGCAGGAAAAACATCCATTAAGGTGACACCGGCCTCTGTGGGAGCATCGTGACGGGACGGCAAGCTAACCCTACTTCCCCTAACTCAAGAGGGGGCACAATGAGTACATTTGTCTTTGCTGCGGGGGACTAGATGTTCGAATAGGAATCTCAGGGTGCTCATCACCTCTTTAAAGGAGAGCTAATGAGAAATGATGGCTATCAAAGGGAAGTATCGTGATGGCATTAAATAGGGTTATAGGAAAACAAAGCAGTTGCTCTACAATCTTCATTTAAATGGAAATGAAGCTGCCACAGTAAGGACTCTCAATTTCATTTCGGTTACAGTTTCTCTGCCATTTCCAATCTACAGTGTGCACGGTTTGACTCGTCCAACCCCACCTCGGACTCCCTCGCGCAACCACTTCGGCGCGACTACTTTCACGGGCATTTTTTTCTGTTTCCTGGGTTGCCCAGGGCAACCTCATTCACTCAGAGAGAATAGAGAGTCCAAAAGAAAGTAAAAGGCAGGCATGGAGCGAGGGTCGGCCGAAACAATGAAGTTTGTTCATATGCAGGCGAGCTGAAAGGTTTTTCTCTCCCCCCCCCTCCTCCGTCTCCCCATTCCATCCATCCACTAAAAGAAGCCCATGACAATTGTAAGGGGAATGGCGAAAGCAAACTTCTCCATTTAAACATCTGCATGCTCGAAAGAGGTGTTTTTAATGATTTAATCGTGCCCGTGTTCTCTGAGTTGAAGGAGCAACTCGTTTTATCTGGGAAGAACTGTAGAAGAGGCCCAATCAGAACCGAATCCCTTGGGTTTTTCCCCCCAAAACACCATGTTTCTATTTTTACATACAACAAGCTTTTTTAAACACTTTATGTGCTGCTAATGTTCCCTCTGACCTCCCTTTGTGCTTGGGCAACCCTTGCTCCCCCCTTCACCGCAACCTCCCTGAGTGCCGAACCAATAAATGCCAAAGGTTGAAATGGTCTTTAGGGGTTGCGGTGGGGGAGGAGGCATTAGGACAGACGTACAGGGTACAGAGTTGACAGCACCGGGAGGGAGGTGTCGTGATTCAAAAAGCCCTAATCAGGCCCATCATGGCACTGACAGTGGAGACAAGGGTGAGAAATTAGCATGGAACTGAAGAAAAAAAAAATCGCTGGGTGGCACAATACACTTGGCCTCAGAGGGCTCCCATCAGAGCAGGGGAGGGTCCAGACATCCAGAGAGCAGAACGAGAGGGACCTTTTGTCTCCTTCCTTTTCTAAGGAGCAAAGGACACTTTGCTGAATGCCTCACAAGCCCTATTACAGCCTCACAATTAAACTGGGCAGATGGGTGTCACAACAGGCCAGGGCTTTAGGATAGATGTGTAGTTTGCAGAAGTGTCTCTCTTTTTGACAATGACTCTTTTACATTCTTTAATTGTGTGTTGTTGTTGTTGTTGTTGTTTTTCCCCCATCTCAACCCTTCCTTTCTTATTTTTACCTCCAAAACTTAGACTGTGAATCCTACTGCAAGGCATCCAAAGGCAAGCTGAAGATCAATATGAAGAAGTACTGCAAGAAAGACTACGGTGAGTGAGAAAAAGTGCACACAACACCGTACCGACAGCAGCACACTCCCACATTTATGCAGGTGGTTCAAATCCTTGCCCTCTACAACATCTTTATTCTTTATCCAAAGCCGAATTCCCTCGAGTCCCCTCAGTGTTGGTATATTGTAGTGATGGCTTACTTGAGGCTTTCAAGAAGAAAGTCAAAGGATCAAACAGAAGGAAAGGCCATCAGTGAGGGGTTTAGGGGAGGCTGCGTTGACGGACAGCCCAGCAGGTATTTCAAGCCCAAAGCGGATCAAACCATGGCAGTGTGACGGGCAGAAGGGACCGGAGTGCTCACAGATATCCTCATTAAGGGAAGCGCATGTCCCCGTCCTGCATTCCTGGGGGCAGCAGGCCCTCTCTTGTCCATGAAAAGGAGCAGATGTGCAGCCCTACAGAGGTGGGGCTGTTTCGCCAGTCAAGCGAGACCCCGTGGAACTTAAAGAGCTTAGCAGGTTTAATAACAGACAGAGCATTTTAACAGCTCTTTTGATTCATTTCAGTCAGCATACACTGAAAATAAATTAGTGTAGGATTTCATTAGAAACAATTTTCGGGAACACTTTATTTTAGTGTCCTTGTTACAAGTTACATGTACTTACCATAGTAATAACAGTAAATTATGTATAATTACATGCAACTAACCTTCAACCAAATCCTAATCCTACCCTAACGCTATAGTAAGTACATGTAGTTGCTTAATATTACTCAGAACTTAAATATATAATTACACTGTAACAATGACACCTTAAAATAAAGTGTAACCCACTTTCATCTTTTATTTACAACAGCGAGTGTTGAAGAGTTTAGGTCATTTATTAATCTCGAATAAAACACAGATTATTTGGGTATAGGTATAATTCTAATATTTTTGAAAATTGCTATATGGAAATATTACCATACTATTATATGGGTCGATGACAAATTAGAGTGTCCACAGTAAAAAAAAAGGAAAATATTTATAAATATTTAATTGTGACAAGAAATGTTGGTTTCATTTGGTTTTGAAAAAACATTTCAATAATTGTCAAGAAAAGTATAAATTGAATGACTCGTCACGTGGTGTAACCATCAAGAAAAATTATTCACATATTTTCCTCACGCACTGTGTACATATATTAATCATTAAACATTTTTATACTGTATCTTTTTCAATGTAAGAAGTGTGTTATTTTTTGTAAATTATTATTATTATTATTATTATGATCATTATGTTTTTGGGGAAATCGCACCACATGACACTTTACAAACTGAACTAACCTTGCCTTACTATTACAAAATCATATAGGCTATTTTTAGAGACTTAATTGACCTTGACAAAAGGGTATGCAGGTGTTCTTTCTGGTTTTTTTTTTAAACATCAATATACACCACTGAGCAAATAAACACCACTAAGCATTGTAGTAGATTTTTATTTATTTAAATAATAATAAAAATGTAAGCCAGTCTACATAAGGTTTTCTTTCTTTCTTTAAAAAAAAAGTTGTATCAGCCTGATACATTTTACTCTATGCCCCTCAAAATATCAAAATGCATTTTAATTCAGAAAATTCTTATCACGTTTATTCTATTCACTGTGTGCGTGAATTACATTTTTTATTAATTTTTGTATACGCTAAAAAAACTAAGACTAAAAAAATTATAATAATAGTGTTAACGCCCACTGTCGCGAATTTGCAACAAACCCCTTCCATTCAGACTGCAGGCGAGATAGCGTGTGTTTTCCCCCAATGCCTGTTTGTGCACATTCGATACATACCTAGGAACATTTTGCACGCACTGGTTTCTCGTAGGAGCGGTCGGAGTGGGAACTACATCCGGTTCACCGAAGCTAATATTTTGGTTTGCAAAATCCGCATATCAAATGTGGAGAAATTGCCCAAAATGAGTTAAGTTGTGCTAAGATAAAAATATGTACCATCTTATTGATTGATTCTATAGCTATGTTATTCATATAGACTTCATGTGACGAATATTTTTTACGTACTGTGTAGATTTCTGTTTGTAGCAAATTTGCAACATTGGTCCATAACGGCTGGATTGGGCTAATGGCTACATATTATAATAATGCTGTATTTAGATGGTTTCAGCCAAAAAATTATTTATTTTTTTTTCACAAAAAATAGCATGTTAGGATATAACACTATAAGAATATATAATGTAACTTATGCACTGGAGAAACAAGGAAAGAGTTAAACAGAGTGTAACATGGAATGTATAAAAACTACTGTCAATGTTAGGGAGTAGGAGAGTGTTTTGTTTCTTGCTGTTGTCAAGATTCATTAATTTGTCAATTAAAGTTTATAAGTTCTAACAACTTTGTGCCATGAATAAAATCTACATACCTGAGATGGGAAAATGTGTTTTATTAATTTTACCATTTTGTAAAAAAAATTACCCTAAATGCCTGTTGTCGCAAATTTGCAACATACCAAAATTTCTATTTATTTGTTGTGCAAAAGTGAAATTGATAATCTCAACATTATTTACCATCTACTTAAAGGCAAAAACACACATAATTTTTTTTTTATATACAGCTATATAAATTCAGGCGTTAAGGGGTTAAAAAATAGTGTTGTCATTGACCCATAATTAAATTTATCCTTTAATTGAGCCGGACACCATTAAATGTAAGATACGCAAAGTACTTATATTTATAATGGCCGCTGTGTACTTGTAAAGATGGTATGTGATAAATGTAATGATTTTAAAAGCTTATGCGTTCCAGCTAAAGACATGATTTGATGGGTAAGAAAGTGTTTATGCCCAATAGACCTCTGTATAATTCAGGATTTATTCAGGATAAAAAAAAAAGGGAATCTCTACAGCTTACAGAGGTCTGGCACACAATGGTAGTAGCATCTAACATGATAAATACTCAATGTCATCACCTCCTGCAGATCAGCTTTGCATGTTCTCCTTTCTACACTGCCATTACTCATTTAAGACTCATTTAAGAATTTATCCAGATAATATGGTCCCCCGCTGACTTCAATTTACAGTTGTCCTCAGTTATGGAGAGTTCGCCAGCCCCCCCCCCCCCCCCCCCCCCCCCCCCCCCCCCCCCTCAAAAGTGAACAATCAAGGATAAACTCCCACATTCTGAGCATTAAACCTAATCCACTTTCCCTCTGCCTTCCTGAGCATCAGGGGGGCTTTATACGGCAGCACGAGGAGAAATGGCTGGAAATGGTATTGAACTTGAAGATGGAGTCATCTAAAGTCTTATGAGGGGAATCAGGCATTTTGTGGCATGATATTTACAGCCTCATGCCTCATTGGCACATTACCCACAAAACACCACAGGAATCCTGACCACAGCTGGGCCACAGACATGTTGTTATCATTGGATAAACTACTTCCACCTTTCCAAATGGTGACAGTGACAGTTTTTCATAAAGTTAAAGGTTTTTGGATTTCATCTGTGATGATATTTTCACTTTCGAGTGTACTTAAAGTGTAATAATTTTTTTTTTTTTTCAAAATTAACCGTTATGTTGTTCCAAAACTGTAATATATATTAAGTCATACAATAGTTTTGTATAGGAAACAGACCAAAATGAGTCATTATTAATTAATTGAGGCAGTGAGTTGAGAGTCCAGAACAAAACTTTCAGACCGGTTATGTGAACTGCATTAAGAATTTCACTGAAAAGATCACACAAAAGAATGAATCGAATAGCTACGTCTCTCATGAACAAGCTAAGGAGAGCTGGTCTATCAAGATTTTTAGTGAATAACTTCAATTTTTGTGTTACTCTCACAAAGCTATCAAATGGCATCAGAAGATTTGGAATATTGTTAACATAATAATTGTTAATTTGAGTCATACCACTTTAATTCACTCACTTTGATTATAAGGAAAAGAACATCCAGGATATTCTTCAAAAATTCACTTTCTTTGTTCCAAGGAAGAAACAAAGTCGCACAGGTTTGGAACAACATGAAGATGAGTAAATAATAACAGAATATTTATTTTTGTGCAAAATATTGCTTAAAAAAATAATTACAATTGATTTCAATATAATTTAAACCGAATGTCATTAAACAAGCGATGATGTGTTGCGATTTAACTTATTAAACTTATCAAAAATAATCTTCTAATTAAGTTTTTACATTTTTCTGGCTATCAACTCTTTCCCCGCCATTTACGGAAACCTACCCACATTCAAGTGTTGATAAAAAAAAAAAGAATGCATGAAGCTAGAATAAAACATTTTTATTTCCAAGCAGAGGCTCTGTTCTTTATTTATTTTATATATTGCATGTTCAGATATTCATAAAACTAAATATTCTGGGGGCCATGAAAAGTTTGTGAAAAATATCTAAAATGCTGGTGCTGGCTGGCAACTTTAAAAAAAATCTGGTGAGGAAAGAGTTAAAGAACTCGCATCCTGGCACCCGATACAACTGAGAAGTCGAGAATGAGAATGTGGCGCAAGATATAAATTAATTCCTGTAAATGTGAAAATCGATCCATGTATTGGCATTTAATGAAACTCGTGAAAAATGTGATTCCTTATAAGCAGAATGTTTGTAATCTGGGGTTAAACGTTCTATATCAGAGGAGAAAAAACCAAGCATGCTCTGCATGGCTCTAGCCTTAAAAACATGCAGACAGTGAGTAAAGTATGTAAAAACTGTAAATGGCCTGAACAACCATAAGCCTGTGTGATACCGCCTCAATCTGCAAAGCATTACGCAGACGAAATTAAATCTGCCTGTTTTGCTGCTCCTTTTTGTCGAAGTCACCTTACAAAGCACCTTGAAGGCTATTAATAATGAAAGGCGAACAGCATGAGTCTACAGGCAGTTTAAGCAGATTTTGGGGATTCACACTTGCAAGGATTGTCAAACTGCGGCAGGGTTTGAGTTACATGCTTTATTTGAAAGCACTTTAAAGCGAAGGTTGACCTTGCATTGATACAAACGAATTAATCAGAATCAGAGCCAGACTGAATATGCGGCAGAACTATCATTTCACTTGTGGCTGGAAATTTAGATATTTGGGTAACACTTTACAATAAGGTTCATTAGTTAACATTAGCTAACTACCTTAGTTAACATGAACTAAGAATGAACAATACTTCTACAGCATTTATTAATCTTAGTTCATATTAGTTTCAACATTTACTAATACAATTATTAAAATCAAAGGTTGTATTTCTTAACATAAGTTAGAACAAACAACGAACAGCTGGATTTTTATTAACTAACATTAACAAAGATTAATAAATACTGTATTGCTCATTGTTAGTTCATGTTAGTTAATACATTAACTAATGTTAACTAATGAACCTTACTGTAAAGTGTTACCGATATTTGGCTCAGTGTGAATATATTTATTTATTCAACAAAGATTTTAGGATAAAATGTACTTGCAGCGGGGGTCCAAAAGTCCACACAGAAAATCTGTAAATTAAAATAAATAGAAAAAGAATTTGAACATAAAAAACATGCGTCATGTTTTGGGGGGAATTAAAGATGACATTTTAGATTTCACACTACTTCTTGGCCACTAATCAAGACATAGAAAGTACTAAGTAATTCATGTATTTATTTATTTATGCAATAAAATATTTGTATTCAATTAGAAAGTCTCAGACTTTCAGTCATTGTTGTGTGTAAGGTAAAATTACGTTATTTAAATGGACAAACTTAAAGTTTAACATTCAGAGATTCATTTAGTTAATGACGCATGAATATAAAAAGTACAAAAATATTCCATGTAGTTTCTTAATACTGTTTAAAATGTTTTTAAATGATTGTTTGATGGAGATGATGTTTTCATTTGAATGAAATAAATGAAGTATTTTAAAACACCACGGGAGACTGCTGAAAGTGCTACCAAAATAATGTCACCCATCTGTGTTAATAATGGAAAAAATAATTCTGTTTCTTTTTTTTCTTCTTTCTGTTATTCTACAGCTGTTCAGGTCCACATCTTAAAAGCAGAAAAAGCCGGTGAGTGGTGGAAGTTCACCGTCAACATCATCTCTGTCTACAAACAGGGCGAAAGCCGAATCCGCAGGGGAGACCAGTTTTTGTGGGTCAGAGCAAAGGACGTGGCCTGCAAGTGCCCCAAGATCAAGCCCGGCAAGAAGTACCTACTTCTGGGAAATGACGAGGATTCCCCTGGACAAAGCGGAGTGGTGGCAGACAAGGGCAGTCTGGTCATTCAATGGAGGGACACTTGGGCTCGAAGACTCCGGAAGTTTCAGCAGCGGGAGAAGAAAGGAAAATGCAAGAAAGCATAGTGAGGGGAAAAGGAAAGAGGTGGCCATCCAGAGCTGGACAGAGAAACAACAGACGAGTGGTGGATGAAAAGATAATAAGGGAAAGGAAGAGAAGAGAAAAAAAAAGAGGAACTGAACATCGCTGCTTTGAATAAAGGCATGAAGACAATATTAACATTTTGTTTTTAAAATAGGAACGTGTGTGAAGGAGTTCACGATGCAGTTTTCATTTCTTATTTGTTTCCTTCAAGATTTGTTTGCTGTTTGCCAATTTTGCACCTGTGTCCATTATAAAGAAAGGTATTGGATTATTTGTTAAATGGCTTCATGTTTCAGATCCATTTTGGCCGGTTTTGAGAATCAGATTAAGCTGTATTTCATATTCTAAATTCATATTTTTCAAAAAAATTAAACAATATTTAAATGAATAGTTCTTTTTCAATACAAAAATAAACAAATAAATAAAACATTTTCACGAGTGAGCTTTAGCATTTAAAAATTCATATGCTCTAACTTATGCATAATGCATAATGGCATCTGAGATGCCAACATTTCAGAAATGTCAAAATTCTGTTTTCGGTGGGAATTTTTAATACGACAGACGTCAAAACTTTTGCTCTTCTTAAGCCAATTTAAAAGGTTCTTTTTCAAAGTCTGAAAAGTATTTTAGTTTGTAACAACTGCATGAAAAACATGCATTATGCATATACTGGTGCATGTTATTTTTTTATAATTAGTTCATTCAGCATTATTAGTTGTTGCAATTTTCATGAAGTTGCATGGTTTAACATTATCATTGAACGAAAAAGACCATATAGGACAGCTCTTGTACAGTATAACATGTATATTTCATATAACACTACTAATTTGTTTAAGACTGGTGCTGCTGGGTTTTCCCAAACTCTACAGACTCTGAAACTGTCCCAGCAAATGCATGACAAAAGCAAATCAAAAAGTTTTCTGTTCAACGTATGTTTCTGATTGCCTTTGCATCGTAGCTGGCCCGCAGCAGTTCACTACTTTAAGGTTAAAGAATCATCTAACAATTGACGAAAAGAAGTAGCGCCTATTTTCTTCAACAGTCTCCACTAATATAGACTACATTTGGTAGAATTGCCGATTTTTTTTTTTTTTTTGAACAATGTCTGTTTAAGCCATGTGTAAATCTAGAACTTGCCTCACTTATTTACAACAAGAACAAAAAATCTGTACTCGTAATTGTTGAAAACTGATTTATGATCTATAAAAATGTAATGGCATGCTTGTACAAACCCCTAAACCAATTAGCATGCATTTACAATTATTTTTGAACTTGGAATAAAACCACCATGTATATTTTTGTATAAGACATGATGATTGAGGTAGATGACATCATTTCTTGCTCCATTTGATTCAACTGTTTATAGTCCAGACATGGACGATGACGTTTTTTTTGTTAAAACAGAACTTCAGTGCGACGAGTCCAGTGTATAAACAGGCCTTTTCGTAGAAAAGTGTTGGTAGAATGGTGTGTATAGTTAGTATTTTTCCTTGTGTGTAAAACAGTATTTAGAAGTGTACGAACTACCTTTAACTAGTATTCATGAACTAGTATTTAGTTTTGTAAAGCGACAGCATCTCTCCTTTTACACATTTCCACATCCAATTAGGGTCTGTGAATGTAGAAATGCATGTACAGTAATGTTTCACTACAACAGAGAATTCTCTTCACTGTGAGAAACGCTGCTCATACACACACACACACTTATTTTGTTACTGATGAGACTGAAGTTCTCTAAAGTACAGCTTTTTCACTGATCTTTGAGGGGTCACTTAACGTTTGATGGTGTGGTCAGTCAAAAATAAACTGCAGGAACTGATCATTTTAGTATCAAATACCCCCCCCAAAAAAAAAAAGAAAAAAAAAAAAGAAAAAAAGACAGATTCGATGAACGGTTTACGTGTGCAGTAATCATCATCTTAACTCAATGCATACTTCTTGTAAATGTACACAATGTATGACATACAGATATTTATACATATGATGTATTTACCGGTTACAAACAATATTCGTACTACCACATGTAAATGTATTTTGTTTGGCACTCAGTATCTTAGTGCACACTCATTTTTTATTTTAAGTATTACAACGATGTAAATTTATGTTCAGTTTTTATTTTTCGCAGCAGTGGAAAGATGCCTCATGTATTTGACATTACCTGCAGACCTTACATACATTGCTTCTTGTTCATATTATGAATTGTAAATTTAGCTGTGGCAAATACAAGACGTCTGCAATATTGTTTTACAATGCATACTAATATATTATGGTTATTATAAGAAAATATTTAATGACACAAGACATTGTGGATTTTTTACATCCTTTTGCCTTTTTTTGTTGTTTGTTTTGTTTTGTTTGTTTGTTTTTTTACAGTCTGTGGTTGTTTAGATGGTTGTGATTAAAATCCAGAGGGGAAAATAACTACTGAACACCAACCTGGTAGAACTACATTCAGCATTCATTTGGAATAAAATCTCAAAACTTTACTAGTGTGCTTTCTCATTTTTTCCCCCCTGCTTATAAATTTGGCTTAAAAAAGAAATACATTAGTATTTATTTATTTAAGCGTTTAGATTTTACAGTAAAGATTTAAGGAAATAAGAACTGAGCATGCACTGTAAAAAAAAAAAAAAAAAAAAAAAAGTTGCTGCCTTAAATTTTTAAGTACAATCAACTTGGATGTTTAAGTCATTTAAACTTAAATTACATTAAACTGACTTTTAAAAAAAAAAGGCTGAAAATTGCTTAACTTATTTCGATGAGTTAAAGCAATGTAAAAATATGGTGTCAGAACTTATTGATAATATAATTTTTTTACAGTGTGTGACAAATATTAAATAACACTAATAAATACATACATTTGCGACAATTAGGATTTCACCAATGAAACACTTGAGACCAGGTTGTGTTAACTATATTTATTAGGTCACATTTTCAGGAAAAAAAAAAAAAGTGTTGAGAAAAATCACATATTTCTTAGAATTATTTCTACTTACAAAATAGAATCCGAACTGTAATGCATTTTAATAGACAATGAAAAAGAAGTTCAGAGCTTGTATATTTGAACCCAACAGCGGAGCTGAAGATTCTGTATTGCATTGTGACGCACAGACCTTGTTTACATGAAGGATACGGATCATTTTCTTCACTGCCAAACAAAGAATTTAAATAGGTTTTCCCCCCTTGGAGCATCTCATGGTTATATTCATAATAATATTCAAAACCTTTCAAAGCTCTTTTCTATTTTTCTTTCCAGTCCGAATTCTACTTTGATCATTATCTGAGGAGCAAAGAATTTCAGTTCTTCATAGTGGTCCATTCCCTGGCTTTTACCCAGTCATGGGTTCCATTACTTTCATAAATGCAGAAGGGGATAAGAGAGGGGTTTGGAGGGACGCGTTTACGTGGAAGCAGCGCGTATCCCTCGTTTACCCCCCGAAAACACTCTGTATCTGTGCTGTCTTCTCTTCAGAAACATCCTCTTCATTACTTTTGCCAAGCTGCCACGACAATGATGGCGATGAGGAGAAGAACAATCACCACCCACATCCCTGATTTAAAAACACACACAAAACATCTTAATGAACCAACACTCTTTGAGCAGAAGATGCCCTAACAGAGATGTGCACATTTTAAATTCATCATTTGACTGATCTTTAGCACATGTGCATCCCTACCAGCTGCACCGCAAAAAAAAAAAAAAACTTCAGAGATCTGTTGTTTATCCTTACATTTTTTTATGACTTGAAACACTTCCTAACTGTAATTTTAATGGTTGATTCATTTTATTTCATTCATTATTTGCATTTTTCATGTATTACTCATTAAAATAAACAGGGCTCGTAGCCCTGTGTATAATACAAGATCAGCACTAACTGAGGGTGAGAATGACAAACAAAATGTGGTGAAACTTTCAGCGATGCATCTGCCTTTCATTAATCTTTCTGATAGTCAAATTTCTCATTTACTCTGTGTCACCAGAGGAATTCCAGGAAGGTGTTGGAGAGGATGTCTCATCTCCTGTGAGTCACTTACATCAACCAGAACATGTGTTGTAGATCCGCTATTACAAAACTGATGGTTCTGACTCGGATTAAATGAACCAATCAATCCTCAACTGTGACTAAACATCCTGCATTCATTCTACATAAGTTAGGCTTGAACTACTTGCTGGATTAATCAAATGGAAGTTTTACAATTATTAATATTAATAAAATTATACTTTAGTGCTTTTCATTACCTGGCCTTTCTATACACAGGCTAACCTTTTAAATCTAAATGAATATATTTAAGGGTGATTCTTCAAGTCATAAAATCCTCAACCTTCAAGTGGATTTTGGTACATTGTTATGTGGAATTTGATATTGTCTGTGATGGTAATGATTTTTCACTTTTTGTTGGATATTCGATATCCATTATCCAATATCCTATTGGATACCATAAATAGATCCTATTAGAATCAGATCCAAATTAGGTCTATCAGTTATTTAAGTTTGAATTTTCAAAAATGAAACTAAATTATTTCCGAATTAATATGCTCAAATACTCACTGATTTGCTAATAACTCCTAATATACAGTAGTTACACCTCAGATTGCGATATAAAAATCTTAAAATTAATTACATTTCTGATCTTCAAACTGTCAATTACTACAGTAAATAGAAATAAAACGATTTTTTTTGTCTAAAGTTTTCAAAAACGTTTGGCATGACGGTAGTGACAGAAATGACAAATATTAGGGACAGCAAGTCTTTTTTTGTTAAACAAAGAAAATAAATGCTGTATACATCAATTCCAAATTGAAATAAAAAAGAAAAAGTATTAAAAAAAAAGTAGAATTTTCCTGATTTTTTCCTGAACATAACAATTAATGAATTTTAAACCTGTTAAATCTAATTTAATTGTTTGATTTTAATAACTTAGGTAAATAGACAATAAAAAAAATTATACAGCTAATAAAATATACCCTTTAAAACTACTAAAACTTTTTTTCTCTCTTTTTTCCAAGGAATTTTTTTTTCCAAGATCACGCTTTTCAACATACACATTTTCTGACTATGTTTGTCTCGAGTCTAACTTCAGTCCTTCCTTTGTTTGTGCAAACTCTACAACACACATGCCATCATCTGTCACGTAATTTCAAAACATGCTTATCTCTGCTAATCAGACAGGATTTTTGACATATGCGCTGTTCGTCATGGACACTGGCTGGTACTGTATTTGCAGTGCTTTAGTTTACATTTCTCTCATAGTTTGGCTCGGTGGCTGTGCGTTCCCAACGGAGATCATAGCGCCAGCTGGCCTGCACTGAAGCACAGGGTAAAAGGAAGCCGTGCTGAACAAACTTGCGCTGCTATTATGAAATACCACCGATCTACCAAAGCCTGCTGCGGGCAGGGCATGAGTTAGGAAATAACGCCACACAACCGGCAATTGTCCGATTTTTTTTTTTTTTTACTGTGACTTGGAACAATGTCACAATTTTAGTGAACAGACCCCTATCCCACTGGAAAACGACAGAAAACAGGCAAGAGAAGAAAATATGGTCCACCCATCTTCACTGAACTAGTAAACCTGTAGAAAACAATTTAATATGATGGAAAAACATCTCCCAATGAACACTCTTTTTTTTTTTTTTTTTTTTTAAATGCCAAATGGCGAAATGTCATTCAGATTTAAATCAGCCTAAAGAGAACTGTGCAAAACAAACTCTCATTCACACTGTGAGACTTCTACGCTTTAAAGTGAGTTTCACACCCAGGCTTGTCTGTTTGCTCCTCTTTTTCACCTCTGAGAAACTGTCACAGTCCTATAAGCAATCAAATAAGCTTTGTAACCCAATCACGCTGCCCCAATGACAACAATAATATTTGCTAGATAAATAGATTAGTGTGCACAGAGGGCAGAAGACCTGTGAGGCCACCCAGGGGCAGAACAAAGGACACGCATTCTTCCCAAGTGTCCTTTATTTATTTAAAATCAAAGTCGAGGGAGAAAAAGAGACCCGCAAAACTCTAAACTTCAACTTGTCATAGTCAGGGGCTAGAAAATTCCAAACAAAAGATGCGCCTGAAATGTATCATTTTCTGAACAGATGATTTTGATCTGCCTGTCAATGTTCCTAATAGTTCTTTTTTATCTTTTCAAAGAGGATTGCTGTAAAGTATTTGGTTGTAGAATGTAAACAAATTAAAAACGAATTACATGAATGAAATAACATCAGACTTCATACATTCCAATATGATGGCACATCTGGCTTTTAATTTAGCATTTGGCTGCAGCACTAAAGTTCACCTTTTTGATGTAAAGATGTCGGTTGTATTCCAAACTGAAGACAAATGCTATATCTATCTGTACACTATTGTTCAAAAGTTTCGAATTATCTATATTTGAAAGAAATTAATACTTTTTTCAGCAAGAATGCATTTAATTGATCACAGCAAAGACATTTATAATGTTACAAAAGATTTCTATTTCAAATAACTGCTTTTTTTAAATGTTCTATTCATCAAGGAATCCTGAAAAACGACGTATCACGGTTTTAACTAAAATATTACGTTACAATGATTTATGATATACAATGATATATTAATTAATAATGATTTCTGATTATCATGTGACTAGAGTAATAGCTGCTGAGAATTCAGCTTTGCCATCACATGAAAAAAATATATTTTAAACTATATTAAGATAAAAACAGATATTTTAAATTGTATTCATTATTTCACAATACTACTCTTTTTTTCCCTGTATTTTTTTTTATCAAATAAATGCAGTCTCGGTGAGATCAAGAGACTTTATTGCTATGTGCAAAAACTCATGTCGTTCTTCCGCTGGCTTTCAGACAACACAGCAAAACAGTTTTCAACTAGCTGAATGATTCATTTTAAAAGAAATAAATACAAGTTGGACTAAACTATTCTAATATTGTGAGTGTCTGAAATATATATAGAAAATAATTGTAGACACTTAGACAAAAAATATGAATTATCAACAATCCTCTTCTAGATAATACAGTATAATATGAACACCCAAAATAAGATTGACACAGGAGATAAATACTGTATAAACCTTGTGTGTCCACAGGAGTGAGAGATTAGAATGCTGGAGAGACCTTGAAAGTGTTGTGGCATGTTATATTTTCAGCAATTTCTTTCTACGAGACAAAGACAAGTGTCAAACAAAGTTGGGAAACGTGAGGAGTGAAGTGAGTCGGGGAACAGAAGTGGGGTACGGGCGACAAGGCAGTGAGGAATTTTTCCATTCATCAACCCCTCCTCTTCACCCCCCTTCACAGAATACATGAATATGGTTAGGTGTTAAAAGCAGACGCGGGACAAGAAGAAGAGGGGTAGAGAAATAAAGGAGCGAGAAAGAGAATCAATGCAAAACTCAGTGATTCTGGCCTCCAGCTCTGGGATCTGCAAACAAACTTTAGTCTGTGGAGTCCTCTGGACAAACAAATGGAATTATGCGTCACATTAGAGAAGCAGGACAAAGCGCAGCAATGCATTTATTTCCAAGAGAAATTCAAGACGGATCTTTATAGGGCAAGCAGAAGAGATGTAGTTAAACTGGCTCTCACTAAAGAAAAGTGATCCATTTTATTATTCACACCCTGCACATGATCATGGTTATAATAAAATTAATTCACGATCAATTCCATGTCTTCTAAGAGGAGCTTATTTAATAAATAATGTCTTGATGTAAGTTGAGATAGCGAAAAATCCCTGTAAATATAAGTTCTTCTGGCAAGTCAGCTCTCTTAAAGCAACAGCTCTCCCAAAAATGACAATTTTGTCATGTTCGACATTTGTCAAGTGTAAAGACAGTCGCACACAAAAAGGTTTGTAGTGGTTGAACATCTTTCATCACCCAAAACACCAGAATTAAAGTTAGTTAGAAAACATGCCAACATTTACTCAACATTATGTTGTTTCAAACCCTTACGACTTTCTTCCATGGAACAAAACAGGAGTAGAGGAAGAAAAAGATCTTAAGCGGAATGTTTAAGCTGGTCTTTCCATACTGTACAATTTTGTACAATTTACAATATCCAAAATTGAACAAAAATTAAAAGATTTTTTTAATATATATATTTTTTTTACAACATATAGTGCAAACAGCTTCAATATGTTCAGAGAGTCTTTGGAAGTCAAATGATAGTCTTGTGTAAGGAACAGACTAAAATTTGAGTTCAAAATTCATTCATTCAGTTTGCATCCATTCATATATGTCATGTCCAGATGCATTTCACCAGGTTTGACAGCCCCTGACCACTGCCCACTTTCACTCCATGAAAAAAGAGGCCTAAATTTCACGGCCTAAATTCATACATGAGGGTGAGTAAATAATGAAAGGATTTTTGGGTGAAGTATTCCTTTAATGAAGAGTGTAATGAAGACAGATACTTTGTGTCTGCTTCTTGAGTATACAGACATGCTTCAACATTTACCACATGTGAAATGATTTAAGTGTTTCAGACATGGTTGGCATGCACAAAACTTGAGAAATCTGAGAGCCTGTAGTCATTGATCACATCACAGAAAATGCAATTAAAGGAATAGTTCACCCATAAATGAAATTTCTGTCATCATTTACTTTGCTCCAATGTCGTTCTAAACATAATTTAAATACTGAAATTAGTTCTCTTCCATGAATCTACAATAAATGCAGACTGGGCTTTTAAAGCTTCAAAAATAAATAACATTTAAATAAAAGTATCATAAAAAATACTATATTCAACGCCCTCCGAAGCAATGTGATAGTTTGAGATCACAGAGTCAGTGAACAGGATCAGTCCAATTCATGACTGATCTGGATCAACCAGTTCATTGAATAGATCTAACTAAAAAGAACAATTTGTTTACAAATTAGAAATGGCTGCTTCTCTCGTGAATGCACAGGGTGAGTAAAAAAAGAGACCTGGGTCCAAATGTCAAAGAAAAATGAAAAAAAGGTCTCTCAAAAAAGCTTCTGTATTGTGATGCATCGATCGAGTGAAATGAACAGGTCCTTCTGTCCACCCTCTCAGCACTGGGCATCACATGAACTCCAACTTGCTGGTTTGAATCTTACCTCACAGGTAGGTCTTTCAATGTGGCTGGGGGTATGTGGGGCACATCCAAAGCACATCAACTGGTCACGGGAGTTCCTCAGGGATCAGTTCTTGGCCCTCTCCTCTTCTCTATATACATTACACTGCTGGGACCCATTATACAGGCATATGGTTTGTCCTACCATTTTTATGCTGATGACAAACTACTTTTCATTTTGACCAGATGATCCAACGGTAGCTGCACAGATCTCAGAGTGCCTGGCGGACATCTCGGCGTCGATGAAAGAAAAAACCTGCAACCCAACTTAGGAAAGACAGAGTTTCTCGTCTCCCCTGCGACTCGGACTGTATAGCACAATTTCACCATCCAGCTAGGTTTATCTACAATAATCCTATCAATTTCGCTCAGAAATCTTGGGGTAATCTTTGATGACCAGTTGACATTCAAAGACCACATTGCAAGGACAGCAGGATCTTCCCAACCCTCTCCGGAATGCGAATCCCTGACAATATTCAAGAATCAACTGAAAACTCATCTCTTCCATCAGGACTTAACTGCATCCTGCTGGAAAAAAATCCCCTATGCTTCCACTATTCTTTAGTCTCTCCCTGTTCTAGTTTGTACTATTCTAAAAGATGTCTAAAACTTTGTATTACCTGCACTTCTTGTGTTTATTGCCTCTTTATGATGAATCTCTTGTATTCCTCATTTGTAAGTCGCTTTGGATAAAAGTGTCTGCTAAATTAATAAAGGGAAATGGATATGGCTACAGTTAAATATTCAGTTTAACAAACCCATTTTAGTGGGCTGCTGTTACCGACCTCCCAGTTCAAATGTAGATTACTTGGAAAAGATATGTGATAACATTGAGAAGGCATCTGCTCAAACCAAAGATATCTTTCTTTTGGGGGATTTCAACATTGATTGGTTTTCAAAGAAGTGTTATTTACGTAGAAAGATGATTACTATAACTAATGCTTCTAACCTTAAGCAGATTGTTACACAACCCACAAGAATTTCTTTGAATGGTAAATTTAAATCAACATGCATTGACCACATTTTTACAAATGTGTATGAGTTGTGTTCACATGTCATCTCAGTTGGAGTAGGATGCAGTGATCATAATTTAATCATTACAACAAAGAAAACTAAATTGCCTAAATTTGGTGCAAGGATTGTCTATCGAAGGTCTTATAAAACGTTCGATCCTAATGCGTTTGTGGAAGATGTTGAAAGGTCCACTTGGTCTGCGGTTTGTGACGAGGAGGATGTTAATGCTTCTTTGCGTATTTTTATGGATAGGTTTGAGAAAATAGTTGACAAACATGCACCAATTAGAAAAAGGTCGATAAAAGGCAATAATGCTCCTTGGTTAGATGCCGAGCTAAAATCTATAATGAGGGAAAGGGATAATGCCAAAGCTGAAACTCTAAAATCTAAAAGTGATGTGGATGAAAGGTATTATTGTAAGTTGAGAAATAAAGTGACAAAGTTAAATAGATTAAAAAAGAAAATATATTTTAGCCAAAAGATTAGTAACTCATCAAATAATAGCAAGCAATTGTGGAAAGTTATAAATGAAATAATGTGTAAAAAACCAAAGTGTTCTAATATGTATTTGGAAACAGCAGCAGAAATAATCACTAAACCTTTGGATATAGCAAATCATTTGAATGACTTTTTTATAAAGAAAACTGCAAATTTAAGATCTAGTATGTTATCATACCCTAAGGATTCACCTTGTAGTAATGTGAAGAACATTATGAGGAATAAATCTTGTTCATTGACATTTGGTACAGTTAAAGAGGAAATTGTTGAAAAGATGTTGCTCTCTCTCCCAGAGGAAAAAACTGCAGGTATAGATCACTTGGATGGCAACATTTTTAAAACTGTTGCTAATATCTTGTGCAAGCCTATCAGTCACATTTTTAATAGATCTGTGCTAAGTGGCGTGTTTCCGGAAATTTGGAAGCAGTCTAAAATTATACCTTTAGTGAAAGATGATAGATCAGGTCTCACTGAATCAAATTGTAGACCAATTAACATTCTTCCTATATTGAGCAAAATATTTGAAAAGTTACTTTTTAATCAAATGATGCAGTACTTTGTATCAAATAATTTGCTCTCCAATTCACAGCATGCTTATAAGCCAGGACACTCCACTAACACTGCATTGGTACAAATGGTAGACCAGTGGCTAACTTTTATGGATGACAAAAAGCTTGTGGGTGCTGTGCTGCTGGATTTCACAGTAGCTTTTGATGTTATTGACCATGACATTTTACTGTCTAAGCTTAAGTACTATGGGTTTTCACATCAGTCTGTGTCCTTGATATGCAGTTATCTCTCTGGTAGAAGTCAGCGGGTATTTTTTAATGGGAGCTTTTCTGATTGTAAACAGTTGTCATGTGGTATTCCTCAGGACAGCTGTTTGGGTCCATTGTTGTTTTCTGTGTTTGTTAATGACCTGTCACATGCTGTTTCAAGAGCAGATGTTGTACTTTATGCAGATGATGCTACAATATTTTATGCATCACCTACAATAACTGACATAAGTTGCACCTTGCAGAATGAACTTAATGCCATTACAAATTGGGTGAAACTTAATAAATTAGCTCTCAATATATCTAAAACTAAATGTATAGTCTTTGGTACTAAACGTATGCTTGGCAAGCCTTGTAACTTAAATCTAATTATTGATACATCTGTGGTAGAACAGGTGAGTCAGACTAAACTCTTGGGTGTGAAGCTGGATAGTCAGCTCTCTTGGGCTGATCAGATTGACCACATTGTGTCTAAAATGGCCAAAGGCATTGCTTTTTCCCGGAGATGTTCAGTATATTGTCCACAATTAGTTATAAAAACAGTTGTCCAGTCTTTAGTTCTGTCACATCTGGGGTACTGCCCAGTAATTTGGTCTAGTGCTGCACAGGGACATCTGAAAAAATTACAAATCGTTCAGAACAGAGCCGCAAGAGTAGCCCTTGGTTGCTCTTTTCGCACCAGTGTGGATAAAATGCATACCTGTTTGGGCTGGCTAAAGGTGGAGGACAAACTTAATATAAGTCTTCTCTGTTATATGCACAATGCTCTATTTAAAAACAATCCAAAATCTTTTGTAGATAAATTGGTTTTTAGTGGGTATTGTCACGGACATGTTACGCGTCAGGTGAGCTCAGGTGTGTTAGTGGTTCCATCTGCAAGGTCCAATTGTATGACAAGAACAGTTTTAGTTACAGTAGATTGTCATCTGCTTGGAATAAATTGGATTTAAGAACAAGGCATATATCCAATATATGTAATTTTAAGAAGACTCTAAAACAGATGACAATTAATAGTATTACACCAGTTAATTTGTGAATGTTATAGGTACTGACATTTTTAAATGCTGTATGTGCGTGAATGTGTATATGTGGATAAATGTATACATGTGGTTATGTTATATGTATGTTATATTTATAAGTAAGTAAGTAAGTAAACTTTATTTATATAGCACCCATCACAGAAAGAATCACAGAGTGCTTTACAAGTAGCAAGTATACAATTTAAAAAGCATCATACAAACATAAAAACATAAACATAAATGCACAATCAACTAAAAGCTTGTCTAAATAGCAGTGTCTTCAGCTGTTTTTTAAAAGAAACAATAGAATCGGCCACACGCAATGACAAGGGCAAGGCATTCCACATTTTTGGAGCAGTCGCCTGGAAGGAGCGATCACCCCGAGTTTTAAGGCGGGTTTTAGGTACCATCAGGAGATTTTGACCTGAGGAGCGAAGAATACGAGACGAAGAGTAAGGGGTCAACATGTCAGTGATATATTGAGGCGTCTGTCCATGTAGTGCTTTAAAAGTTAAAATTAAAATTTTATAATCAATTCTGTATTTTACCGGAAGCCAGTGGAGAGTAAATAAAATCGGAGTAATGTGTGCCCTTCTGTTTGTTCCTGTTAAAAGCCTGGCTGCGGCATTTTGAACCAGTTGGAGACGGCTCAAAGAACAATTGTTAAAACAAGTAAAAAGAGAATTACAATAATCTAACCGTGAAGAAATAAAAGCATGAATGATCATCTCCATGTTAGTTTTGGGCAGTATTGTTCTTAATTTAGAGATATTTCTCAAATGATAAAAACAGCTTCTGACCAGCTGTCTAGAATGACCATCCAGGGACATCGAATGGTCAAACAAAACACCAAGGTTTCTTAGGCTCGTCTGGAAAGACGAGTCCAAGGAACAGAGGTGTTGTTTAATTTGAGATTTTTTTTGTTCTGGAGCGATGATCATAGTTTCAGTCTTTTTTGTATTCAGTTTATGTATTTTATATTTGTGTATTTTAACTGTACACACGTTTCAGCACTTGTATGGGCCCCAGGAAGACTAGCAACCACATTGTGGAAGCTAATGGGGATCCAAATAAATAAATAAATAAATAAATAAATGGAAACGGATAATCCAAAATAAAATAATGTGGGCCGGAGTCTTGATTCTATCTTTTGGTTGTTTTTGCAGACAAAGTGATTGGAAAAGTCCAACATACGTCACCAGAGATAAGTCTGTCGTTTCACCGGAATATGGAGTTATGATGCAAATGAATCATGCAAGGATGAATTGTTCACAGTAAAATCAATAACCTGCATTTAGAAAATAAGTAGGTTGACTTTACATGTCATACTAACTTTAAAGCTATTGAAAGTTGAATGTTTTTGCATCATGAAAGTTTTTCCATCATATTAAATGGTTTTCTTCAAGTTGTATAGACTACTTTAGTTCAATTTTTATGGTGCTTTATTTTGGAGCTGGACAGCCCTAGTCCTCATTCACTTACATTATATTGAAAAGAGCACTCATGAAGTTCTTAAAAAACTGACCTTTTGTGTTCCATAGAAGAAACTGGGACATAAGTTTGAAACAACATGACGGAGAGTAAATAATGACAGAAATTTAAATTTTTGGGTGAATTATCTCTAACATACAAACAGACAAAATTAGACAGTAGAAGAAAGTACTCTGAAGTATACAGATGTAAAATAATGTCTTGCAGAACTTTCCAGAAATCGGTGCAAATGACCTCTCTAAATGTCTCAGCCTGATCTCACTGCTGCTCCAATAACAAACTCACAGATCACATGCAGATGGCCCAGTAAGAGCTCACAGCACTGAGACCGACCATAATGTGCAGATCTGACTTTGCCATTTACAGGCAGTGTGCTTTAATCCCTTCAGTTCTGAAGACTGCTAGTCTAGACGCAGTAGGGAGGAGAAAAGGGACAGAGAGAGAGAGATGGCCGTAGATCTGAACGATAGACAAGCTTATTGTTGCCGGGCTCTTGATGCAGAGTACATAAAACCAGGGCTACAGTGACAGAACACTCACCACATGAAGCGGACTTGGTTTCCAACAGCCTGACTCTGTGCGTCTCGTTTTTGATGCGGCTGTCCGTCTTGTCCACGAGCTGAGTAAGGTCATCGATGATCTCTGAAATACACAACAAGCCAAGTCAGTACAAGAGATCATCATTGTCGTCTTAGTGCATGATCCTAGAGAGAGAACGACTGACATACAGAAAGAGAGCAGCAGGCGATATGTGAAAGTAATCTCCTGCCGTCGTTTTGTGGTATGTATGTGGGATTTATAGTGGCCAGAAATATGTGAGTTGTGTGTGCTGGTAGCTGTGACTAAACCGCACACCATCTGAGGCCTTAACGATTGAATTAGTAGATCAATGTTTGCCAACATCTGTATGATTACCACAAAAACATAGCCACAAGTGGCAACAACTTGTGTCCAAGCAGACTGGACCACAATTGCAAAACCGATCATATGGATGCAATTGTTTTGGATTAAGTTCTTTGATCACAGTTTTGAGGATTTCCCTAAGTTATAGCGCCCCCTAGTTCCATAAAATTTGAGAAATGTGGCATGTATGCTTAGAATATTGTAAAGTTCAAGATAGCACTTACAAGATGTGTTCCAAACTTTCCTGATCAAATGCTTGCATCTTCTGAAAGTGGAGTGTATGAAGTTTCATTAAGGTTTTACTTTGAATACAGGTCCATTGAAAAAATAAATGGGCTAGTTTCTGTATAAAGATTTTATAATTCAAAACTCATTTTGTAACTTTTCATATATTTTCGAAACATTTCATAACTTTTTGTCATTACCATCTCTAGATGATACATATTAAATGTCTTAGAAATTTGAAAAAAGAACAAGTAAAAAAAAAAATAAAAAAAAAGAATATGGCATTTTTATAGGTGGATATGTTTAAAATGTATATGTGTATATATATATATATATATATATATATATATATATATATATATATATATATATATATATATATAAAATCATTTATTCAGAGGAAGGGTTTTGTTCAAGTGCTATTGGAGTTATTGCAAGTGTAAATTTGATAATTATAATGCACACACACACACACACACACACACACACACACACACACACACACACACACACACACACACACACACACACACACACACACACACACACACACACACACAAAATATACTTGCAGACTAGTGGGGACAGACTACTGAATTTGGGGTCTTTGGGATTTAGGGACTGACACCCAAACTCTTTTAGAGCAAAAATAAATAAATAAATACATAAAGAGGAGGAAGAAGAACAACATCAGAACAAACACAAATGATTCCAGCAGATTTGTTGCTTGGACCCCTTAAATTAAATTACTAAAATAATCAAACAGAAACCCATACATTTTTTGATTTCCTGGAAAAAGTAAGATGAAGTAATAAAGTTTATATCAAATTTCTCTATCTGGGAGAAAATGTAGAAGATCTGTAGACAGATACCTTCTCACTCCATCAGATGAATTTCACAATTCCATACTGTGTTTTTTATAATTTATTTATAAGGCAGTAGAAAGAGACAGGAGAGCTGAGGGAACGGGATTAGGACACAATGCGTCACAAATATGACATTTAACAAATTAGATCTTTTATCCACATTAAAACTGGACATTCAATCAAAAATACCTGTAATTAACTAAATTAATACAATAATAAAATGTTCTACATTTCATACAGTAATACTACGCATCACTAGAGCTATGCTTTACTGTACTTAAATAACTAACCATCTGTATTATGATTTGCTGTGTTCTTCTGTCTGTTTCAGAGTCGTGGAACTAATCCACCATAAATTCATTTTTATGAGGTCAGATTTATCCTAGAAAGTATAAGACAGTAGGGACTGAACATCATCGGGCAGTGTGCCATTGAAAATTTCCCAGGACAGTGTGTTGTAGCCATCAACCTATCTCAACAGGACAACACACAACACCATTTATATCACTGAACATGGGCATTGTCACAAGATGACATTGTATTTAATATGTGAATGAAATGCTGTTGCCAGACTTTTCTTTTATCATTGCATAAAGCTAAATATGATTAGAGGTGATTTTATTCACAAATAATCAAATGGAATTTAGCTTTAAGATTATTTAATAATGTTATTTTAATAACTATTACTTACATGCAACATGGAATTCAAAACTCTGCTTGCATGTCCCATACCTCTTCTTGTGTTTATGGAAATTGTTCATACATAAGAGTAAAATTCCTTTAAAAACACACAAATGTGCATGGTGCAGTGTGCTGAGTTTAGAGTTCTAACTGAGTATGCTTTGAGACTTTCCATCCCCATTTTTAAATCTAAATCTATTATGCGCATTGGTACATTAACTTTGTATCACACGCTTGAGAAATACTGTGTTGAACCACCATCTGAACAGCATCTTCTCATTTTCTTTAAGCTGCTGAAATGAGCAGAACGTGAACTTCATAATAAAAAATGCTGCATCTGACAAAATGGAAAGACGAAAAAAAAAAGAACAAAAAACCTTAAGCACAAAATTCCACGGATCATTACGGAATATGTCCAATACAATATTATTTATGATTAAACAAAAAAGTTAATTGTCCGTTTTGCTTTGGTGTAGATCTAGCTGTGTGGCTTCCCTCCACCCTGCTCTAAAAACACTAACCTTGCTGAAAGGCTCTTTCCAGAGTAGAGAGAGAATGAGTGAAAGAAATAAAACAGAGAGTGAGAAATAAAAGGAAATAATGAAACAGGAGATTAATGAGAAAATGGCTAAAACAAAAAGAATGAACAAGGGAAAAGGAGCAAGAGTGAACAGGTTGACCTGTATATGGACTCTGAAGTAGAGCAGAACACACACTCGAACAGAAACCATGACTGTAAAAACGAGCAGCTTACTGATAGAATTTCAATACCTAGAAGCAGCGAGCTGGATGTAATTCAGCAGAAACGGGAAGTTGTACATTTTTTCTTCTGCTTGCTGCCATCAGCCTGCCAACTCAAATAAGCCTTGCTCCACTGTGCAACAAGCTGTTTTGATGAA